>NC_056733.1:1964220736-1964518236 GCF_019279795.1 Protopterus annectens
TTATATTTTTTAATAAAGTTTATAACTGATGTCAACATTTCTTCCCCTTCCATGCTTCTTTTTCCTCTGAAGAAATGCAGCATGTTATTCTGTATATGAGCCTTGAGGAAGTTACTTGCAAGCATGAAAAAAAAAAAAAGTTCAAAAAGTACCCGTCCTGGGAAATCTAGTGTGGTATATGCTTTTGTTTCAAGATGGGGTTGGTGCTCAGCTTTAATAAATTGCTACAGCTAGTACTGAGCATTTCTAAGTTAATACATTAAGAGGCACCAGAGTGTCTGTGAAGAGGAATTGTCTACTGAGTTATTCACCTGTTTCTGAAAAACATGTTACCATGACAACCTCAGCAGATAATCAATTTCAGGGTGTCTGCATTCCTGCACTTGTCGTTAACCTTGCAAACAATTTCAAACTGACCAGTCTAAGGTGCAATGAATGATTCACAATGAATGTTCAGCAGCATGTAAGTGATTATATAATCTCTGCACAACCTCCACTCCTGCCCGTAAGCTGAGAGTGGTGTCTTGGTGTATACAGCAATTGCTGAAGAGAAGTAATATTGTAGAACTCTGCAAAAAACTTTACCAACATCCGTTTATGGTGCAAAATAATGATAAAACATTTTACACTACAACTTGAATTTTACCAGTGACGTAAGCATTATCGTTTATAAAACTATTAATACAGAAGTTATTTCCATCATGAGAATGAAACAGTGGGACTGAGCTGTGTTTAAAAATGTAGCAAATCAACATTTCATAACAAAGTACTTCTAATGTGATTCTCATATGATAGCAATACAACCTTTTACAACAGCCATGAAACATTGCATTTACACTCCTTTTCTTAAAACATGGAAACTAAATTCACACACACACACACACACATACACACACACACACATATATATATATATATATATATATATATATATCAACAGGGTTGCCTGATGTCTCTATTTGAGCAGGACTGTCCCAAAATAAGCAGCCAACCCCGAGTCCCACATTTCCTGTTCAAATCCCGGTGAAACAGCCTCTGTTTTATGATTTTTGATTGGCTCGTATACCGGCATACGGGCCAATCATAGATTGCAAAATGGAGGCACTTCTGCTCAGTGCGAAACAGCAAGCTGTTCCACATTAAACAGGAAAGGCTCTGCTGTGCAATTTTTGATTGACTCATATATCGGCATACGGGCTAATCATAAATCACAATGTGGAGCTACTTACTTATAATGTGGAACAGCAGGAAGATCCGCATGAAAGACCAGACTTTTTTTTTTGGTCTTCATTTAGTGTGAAGGACCTCTTTGTTTGTTTTTTTTCCCTACCTGGCATCCCTGTATATAACACACACACACATAGATAAGTAGATAGATATGCGATTGTGTCATCAATGAGAGAAATGCAAGTTGAGTGAATGCAAAAAGAGTATCTTTTAAGATCGAATTTAAAAAAAAGACTCAAAAAAAGTTGAAAGGTAATATTTTTGCAGACTGAGCCCTCCTGAACCCCCCACTACACATATATACTATTTCAAAGATCACACACGAGTGTTATGAAGGCAAATTCCCAGACACCACTATTCATGTTGTGCGGAATGCAGCAGATTGTAGACATACTGCAGGTAGCATCAGGAATATATTGATGGGTATGCATAGACTTGTCCAAACAACTGGCTTTGAACAAATCAAACACTTATTCAATGACTACACATGTCTGGGACAGAAGAGTGCTGAAACACTCATTCACAGTTCTTAGGGTGGTTACAGACTAGTGTCATTAACCATGGTTCAAACAGGTAGTCTGTATCATCTGCAAAACAAAAATGTAGGGGATACATAACAAGAAAATGGTTTGATTACTCATTACAATCTATTCCACCCTGCATTTGAAAAAATACCTAGAAGTAGAAGCATTGCAATTCTGTGCACTTACTAGTTAGGTGAACGTAAAGAATCCTACCATACAGAAAGAAGTAGTAGAGTGAACTTGCATGGCAAAATATGAATCATGTGCACTGCCAAAATGCCAGGATGACATGTTAGTGATGGATCCCCATGTATCACACACTACCTGGCAGTTGTTCCAGTATTGCTTTCACCGTGGTATAGATGGAGCTCTAATAACAACACAGATACCATCTATTTCGCTTCCACAGAAGGCAGGAATGGTACATGCTTGGTCCTAAGATGAAACAGGGAAATAGATATACTGATCCATATGTACCAAGAGTGTGTTCATGAACTTAGAAATATCCATAAAACAGAAATCTGTGAGATTACCAACATGTCCACAGATTGTTTCTGGAAGATCCCAATGGCAAGTATAGAGAGGGCTATAAATACTCTGGTATCCATAGGTACAGGAAGGCTATGCTGCCCCCACTCCACATCTATGGGTCATATAGATTCTCCACTATGTCTTTATCCACACTAATCCTGTCCAAGATTTTCTAATCAACAAAGTTTAGATTGGTCACCCTTTGTGTGTATTTTCTTTTCCTCATCTGTAAAATGCTACTGGGTGCACCTAATTTTTGCATGAAAGAGATGACCATCTGAGTACAGGAGGCAGGTAAGCCAGCAGCAAATGCAAGCTTCTTTGTGGACTACAAAGAGGCTGGAAAAATTGTGACTTCACTTTTTATAACACCTCTGCACATTCTGCAGATGCATATCTAGGAGCAACTATGAGTCATGCAAAGGCAGAAAAAGCTTATTTAGATAGTTGCAGATTTTTCAAACAGTCCACATTTGCAATGCATTATTACTTAATCTGCATACTACTTTATCCATCTGGTTTAAACAGAGAGATCAGCTAATATCAATGAATTATGCCTTAGCTGTGCTGAGGCACTGCCAGCACAAGTTCACAATACACCTAAGTGCAGTGACTGTAAATGCTCCCCGTTGTTATATAAGTTACCTTGAAATTTACTTAGGAACTCATTATATTTTGGGACCTCTGGGGCATTAACCAAAAACAGGATGCTAGAAAGGTTAGACTAACTTGCCTCAGTCTTGCTTGCTCAGTTGAAAATACTCTAACAAAGGCTTGAATGTAGCCTGCTTTTGCCTGTGAAATAGTAATGCCGCTCTTGCGTATTGATTTTCACTGCAGTTTCTTGATCGGTTCCCTATTACAGATGCAGTATTGGGCAAGTTTTCTACAGTGGTTATATTTAGACTAATAGCCCCGCAATATAGGCTCTGATCCAGGTAGCCAAGATTTCTGGTCACATTCAGTGAAAATGTTGGCTGAACGATGACTATTCAGAGATAATATTTGTAGCTGTCAAATGGCAGGCACTCTGCATAAAACAGCGCTGTGTTAAGAAATATAGATTCCAAGTTGTTTTAATAATATATTTATGTGTTATAGATTATATCCTATATTTAGTGATAGACAGAAACTATGTCTGATCTTTTCAGTACAATTACACTACTTGGAAAGGCAAGTTTTCTGCTGTGTTCTTGCTATACAATGTCTTAAAAAAGATAAAACTGAACTGTCTAACTCAGTTTCAGGTGACACTGGTAGAAAGTAATTGCATCTAATTTTGGTGGAAAAATGAGACTACAAGTCTTTTTTGTCTTACTGTATATTTAACTTGTGTTTGTTTTTAATGTACTTTTGATAGACTTCTAGCATTTATGACTGCCGCTCTAACCTCATTTTATTTGTGCTTGACTCTGATCATCTAAGTGTACAAGCATTTGGATTCTATCTAAAAGTGTGAAGAAAGGCAACAGATATTCCAGTTAGAACATAAGCTCTCCTAATAATAAGATGTAGCCCTTAGATGCAGTGCAGTCTGTGGACTTGAACAACTCCTTCCCTACAGTCTGACACCCAATCTTTCTGTCTATGACACTGCAATCTGTCACTCATTCAGTCTTTAGATGTTGTGCTAAAGTTGACAATTTATTCAAGGTGATGGGAGTATCTCATTTAGCATATGGTCTTCTATTATTTGTTTCCCATAATTAAAAGAAACACCTCACCCAGATATATATCACATTGATTGGACCCCAAAAGATTGCTGATCTAATGGACAGCTGACTGCGAGCCTTCTGTCTTTTTAATCTAATGTTTACATCCAATATGTTACCCCCACACAAGCAGGTCATTGTTACTTTTTTCCATCTTTTCCATAAGCAGGTCATTGTCACTTTTCCTTTCTGGTCCACAGTGTGGTACTGCCCATCGTGGGGTTTGCATTGTGCCTTACAGGGGCTGCGATAATTTCCAAATGCATGGTTCGAAATATCTGGCTACTGCTATTTTGCATACTGGACCCAACAGCCGTGGGACCTTCTTCCACAGTAGCTGCAGGAGTGTTTCATAGTGATGGCTTCTGCAAAATGTTAAAGGCCTTTTAATCTGAACTATCTTTCAATAAGTGTAGAGCCAATTAGTCCCAGGATATTTTTAGTGCACTGACCTTATTTTTGTCTTGCACATATTCTCCCTTCTAGTATACTTTTGTTCTAGAATTTTTCTTTACTTTTGGGGAATTTGTTTATCTCCTGTGTAGGTGGCTGTGACAGAAGCTCATTTTCTTCATTTGTCTTCCCTCAAAGTGGGGAAGGTCTTGTGTATTATGTTCACCAAAGCAGAAAGAGTTGTACGTGAGGATAAAACTGGGTTAATTGATTTCTGACATTTATGTCAGACAAACAGACAGACAGACAGACCCCACTGTTAATATCAGGCAGATGGTGCACTGCTTCAGATAACCTCCTCTGATCAGGCTACAAACATATCTCTCATCCTCTTAGCCCAAGAAGTCCAGAGAAAGCTTAAAATAATCAGGGGACAAAGGCCCAAAAATAGGGACACATTTTAAATATTGTTCTTATAAACTTAGAAAATTAATAAAATAACAGAGTTTGTGTTAGTATGCATTTTCTGAAGGATATGAAGTCTGAAACTGAAATGCATGACATTATTTAGTGACTTTGATCGTTAGCGATTTCCCAGAAAACCACAAGATGTATGAGGAAGAGACCAAAATTATGAGGCAAAAATCTGTACAGTTGAGAGGTGTGAGTTCCTATAAGCAGTGCATTTTACAACAGAAAACTGTCCCCCGGATTCACGAATCCTCCGTGTAAGACTTAATAAGTCTTACTCGGAGGCTGCAGTTGAATGGTATGATGTCAGCGTGCCATGAATATGCATGAGGGCACGCTGACTCAACCGTAAGTCGTACACGGACCATGTATGAAAGCAGGGGGCGTGTCCGACTGCCGAGCAGTCTAAATGTCCACGCCCCTGCAAGTGTTTGAAAAGTAAAAGCAAATACACAAGAGCGAGTCGGCTCAAATGTCCCTGCACCCAACACCACACTCCCTGATATTGTAAACCCCCATCACAGTTATAAAAAGCAAAACATTAAATTCATTTTTTTAAATTCCCAAAATAGCTGCCCGTATTTGCGCGTGTGTGCGCGGGTGTGCCCATTTCTTAGAGTTAGCAATTCTGACATGGAAGAGCATAAGAAAGAATGTTTATGCAAATCACACCAAATAGCAATAGCATAATGGTAGAGCGTTCGCACAAAGAAGAGGCATTCACGGTTCGAGTCCCACCACTCCCCTTCGTATTTATTTTTAAATCAGTATATGAAATAATACCAGACCAATATGTTTAAACAGTACTAAAACACAGTGAAATGGCCAATGTATCAGTGAACAAAATAAATATTTTAAATGATCCTGATATATAATTGCCTGCAGTTAAGCAGCGCTTCACCTAGCGCAATAGAGTTGCCCATAGTTTAATGACGCTTAACCCAGCACAATAGAGGTGCCCATAGCGAAATAGCGCTTTAACCGGCGCAATGTGTTTGCGAGGATCTGCGTGCCGCGCCAACCAGGGCACTGTAGGGCACAGAGGAGCAACGTAGAGCAAAGTTGCTTAAATGCAGCCACACCCCCTAGCCTGTCTAGACAGTATGAAAATAAAATGAATGACAAGGTTCGAACCCAGGACTCTGTGCATCAGAAGCAAAGTACAAAACCACTAAGCCATGACAACTTAGGGGAAAGAGCCACTGTTAACATACATATACTTACTAATGGCAGTTTAACCATTACTAAGCAGGTCTGCAGTCAGCCGAGAATTAAAAAAAACGGCCAATCACAAAAAAGTGCGGGAAATGCGGCATATTTAAGCCCCATAGGCGGGAATACATGCCATAACTGATTTTAGCTCACATCTGCAGTTAGAATGGCTGGTGTCGGAGAGAGAACACACTTCCGAGCGCAACGTTGGGGCATCAAGGAGTCGAAATAAATAGTTTGGCTCCTTGTCCACTGTCATGAGTCAAGACTCCTGCAGGGCCAGTTCCAAGGGACGGAGTACAAGGCAGAGGCTTGGAACCGGTTAGCTAATGACCTCACCAGTGCCACAGGCATTCCTCGGACTGGTGAACAGGTCCGTCACCACCATGCAGACCTGAAGAGACGGAAGCAGGACTGCCTGAACCAATGGATTCAGGAGGCTCGTGGGATATAGGATGCCCCACAACTGAGTATGTAGCCATGGAATGCAGTATGTAAGAATTGATAATTGAGTATGTATAACGGATAGGTATGTCTCAATATCCCTTCATTTACTTTACAGCTGCAGGTGACCGTGCTGCGAATCAGCAAGCCTATGCTGATAGGCTGCTAAGGCTGCGCCACCAGGCAGGTTAGTGATTATTCTGCATGTATTGTTATATAAAATATGAGACAGAGCATGAAAGAAAGTGTTGTAGTCCAATAATACACCCATAAAATTGCCTGATTAAGTCCTCTGCATGTACTGTCAGATAAAACGTCAGAGAGGCAGAAAAAGAGTGTAGTAACCCATTAAGAAAGGTAACATATGTTTGGAATAATATCTCTGCAGGCACTGTCATATAAAATAAGTGAGTGAGCCTGAAAAAAGAGTGTTCTAACCTATTAATAAAGGTATAATATGTCTTGAACATGTCTGCCATATGCACCGTTAAAACAAATAAAGGAGTGAGCTTGTGGAAAAGTGTGTAATGTCATTAATAAAGGTCTAAAACATGGAGTGTGTATGTGTCACAGAGTTTGAAATATTGTTGTACCCTTGCATTATACAAATAGTACTGTTTGAAAAAGTGCTGGCAACCTAGAGTTGTGTAGTCCCATATAAAGTGGGTGATGGAAGTGCTAGTAGGTGTGAAGCATATATACAGTCTGCACCAGTCAGTTACTGGCTGGCATGCAAAAGTAAATCTGGCACATGTGTAGCATGTAATTTTTTCCCCAGAAATGTGAGTGTGTGTCAAGAAATGCAGGGTTCTGTACAAATCAAAGTGAAAATGTCATGTGAAAACATCCCAGATATGTAGATAAAGAAATAGAAATGCAGTCAAGAAATATGTAGCAGTAACATCTGCATACTGGACAGTTAGTATATCAGATATAGGTCAGGCATATATTGAACTAGCCAAACCCATTACACAACCTAATGTATGGTGGCAAGTGTAATAATACATGTAGGGGATATACAGCTGCAGTCACTAGGAATGTAGTGTAGACTAAAAGGTAATTATAAGATGTTAACCAAGGTTTTTTTCTACACCCTACTGTATGTGCATAAACCATGCAATTCCACACCTCAATGGGTATGTGTAATCTTAAATATTTGTTGGGACATATGTCCTATTGTTCTATAAATATTTGCATTCACGTTGATGCATGTGCCCTGTTTAAACACCGCAATCATGGTGGCCTGCTGCTACCAAACATCCCTGCATGCTGTTGGAATATCCACTGTGGTTCAATATATGCATGTGTTATGCTTGCAGTTCAACTGTTGGAACCTTGGTGTGTTGGGTTAATGGGAATATTACTGCATGCTGTTACAACTAATCTGGAATGCTTTTGTTTATGTTATAATTAAACACACCTAATCACAGAACGTATGGGAAGGCCAGTCCCAGTTGACCCACCTGTCCCTCCTCAACTGGCGAGTGCACCTGGCACCAGCAGGTCCGGTGCCCAGCCCAGGCTCCCCTCCTCCGTTGGTCCTGTGCCACCTTTGGGTGGAAGTGGTGCAGGGCATGGGGCTCATCCCCCCGTGCAAGCGTGGGCGTAGAAGGGCCACCTGTCACCCTTCGAAGGGTCCAGGTTGTGGTGCATAGGGAGATCCAGCATTCAGTCGCTGATCCCCTACGCCAGCTCGAGGCAAGAGTGGCGCATCTCACTGGTGAGCCTGCCCATCCTACGCAGCCCCAGCACAGCCACCCTTGGGGCTATGAAGGTGTAGTGGTGACTGCCCATGGGTGGGGATCTCAGTTCCACTGTTACCATTTGTGGGCTCATGGGCTTGCGATTTCCAAACATCTGACCTCGTCAGTTGTGTTCACCCACCCCATGTGTCATACACCGCCCCTCTATGCGTCTTGTTTGTCTTGTCTGTTTACCTCCCCAACCTACCTCCCTGGACATACCTACTTCCTCTACCTCACTTCCCACTCTCACCTGAAAAAAAAAAACAAAAAGGGCAATCTGTACCCACAAAAAAATTACACCCCATACATAGCTGCCCATTTCGCACATATGTCCATTGGACATGTAAACTGATAATTATAATTGGCAGTACAACGTACTTTGTTGTCCTCACCCCTCTCCCAGGTGTGGAAGGTTTCAAATATCACTCCAAATTTGTAAAAAAAACAAGCCAGGATTGACCACACACAAAGACTTTATTGGTACAACAGCAGGACAGCGACCAGCTAACCAAGTCCTAAGCGCTTTCACCCATCCAATGCGTAGGGCATCATCAGAGTAAAATTAAAAAAAACCCTTCAAACTCTTATACCATAAAGCATACATACCCCCCTATTACTCTAACCAATCATACAATAAAACTCATTAGTGTCGATCTAAAACCAAAATTAATATTAATTATATAAATGTAAATATAACATTTTGTTTTATAAAAAAAACAATGTTAGTAAATACAAACAAATAAATATCCAATCAGTTAAACAAACAATTGGTATGTTTAGCAAAAACTAAAAATTGTTACATCCAAAATACCCTAATCCTAAACTAAACAACCTAGATATAAAATGAACTAATCGAACAATTTAATACAAAATGACCTTAATTACAAAAAATATTACTATTAATTAAATATCACTCCAAATTTATTGCATGTGCACAGCTGTTGCTGGTAAAGAAATGGGAAGCTATGGACCTTCCCGACACCCGTCCTGCACATCCCGAGCTTGTTTACCTACTGTCTGTCCCACTTTGTGCCCCCTTTTTCACCACTTTCCTATCTCCCCATTTTCTTTTCTTTCAAAGAAATTAGCACGGGGGTTAGTGGGAGTAAGCACTTTTAAGCAGTAGTAAGCGGTATTAAGTGAGTGTGCGCATGTGTGTGCTTAGCTTAGTATTGCTAAGCGTCGTGCAAACCCGCTCAAACCCACTTATAACTGCTTAAAAGTGCATTAGTCACTCTATGTCAGGGCCCTTCTTCTGCTGAGCAGCAAAAGAAAAAAACCTCTGCCAGTCTCGAACCCCAGACAATTGACACAACAGGCTGCATGAATTACCACTAATCCACAGTGGATATACAAATAACTTGGTTCTGAAATAAATATATCATGCATTACAATGAGGGAATGTAAATGGAAATTAGGAATGGTATAACACAAATCCTGTTCTGTAAGTCTTTACCAGCAGTTGTTGTGGAATTGCATGACATGACTGTGAAAGGAGAACCAGCCATCCTAGCAGGGAATAATGTTACAGTAGCACCTTACAAACACCACACAGTATCAGACCAGGATAAATACTGGCAAAGTCGAATAGGGCAGAGGTCAGACTCCCCAACTGTGACTGCTTTACAGGGATGTCCCTGATTTGTAAACCAATGTTAGCTGTGCCCCACTGAATCACTCTGAAAAGTACTAACTGTAGGCAGACAAGTGTGGAATCACACGTAGTGAATAATGTCAATAGGTGAGAGTAGACACTGCTTGCATGTCAGAAAAGGTGTACTTATACATATGCTCTGATTTCCAAGAAAGTCTCAACTGCAATATGTCAGTAATATATTGCAGGTGTATCTCACTTATATATACCTTTTACTGAGGCCATTCAAATATATACCTGAGAGTATCTGAGGCCTGGCAGAGGCAGAAACACACAGGCATATCAGCATTACTGCTGTTACACACTCTGCAAATAGCTTTGGAAGGAGTTCCACAAGCATGCCCTTATGTTGGAGTACAACACAGAAATATCACAGGATGTAGCCATGTACTGCTAGCAAACAACTGTGACAATGCCAATGTGCCAGTGCTGAAAAGACTGGTGTGGTGCATAGACAAAGTATAATAGGCTAACCTCTAGCTACCATCTGGATAGGTCCACATGTGTGAGCTACACAGACAGACTACTTGTCTTGATAGACTAACAGGTACACAGCAACCCTGTATGTTCAGTAAGATAAACCTCACATGATAATAAAAAATGCTCTTTGCAGTTCTGCACCCCTACCCAAAGGTACAACACACCTGTGTATTCAGGCAAAAACCAGGGTGTAGGCAGGCATACTCAGTATTGAACTATGTCGAGTTGTGTTGAGCAGCCTGTGCTAATGTCAACACAAACAAACCACAAACTGTTCAGAAATGAGTAACGTAATAATTACAGTATAGCAGTTCACAAACACTGCATGTGCCACAGGAATACAGTGCAATAACCACATTTGTATGGCAGTTAATTGTGTAAGTCAGAAATAAAGTACATACTCCCATGTATCCTATGTTAGCATTTGGAGGGGTGAGTACATGTCTACACTGAGAAGTGTGTACTGGAAGCAGCAACATTCAGGTTTGAGTACAACATCCATATAACTGGCTACAACCCTAGCTTCAGATAAGAGACATATACCAACCTTCTGACTGACACAACGGTGTCCAGAGCAAACAAGCATGGGCCCCACCTTGGAAAGCTGAAAGGGCTACACCTACCTAACCTAGCATTTCATAGCAGTGGGCTGCAATCACAGTGAGTAATGCAATCACCACATAGCAGACTGCATGCAATTACTGAATGGTGAGCAGTAATTGGTGCAGAGGCTATCACATGCACAAGTGCAGATACCTAGAAAAGCAGGCTGTACCTGCAGTGCACACATGCAATTATATCATTGCAGGTGCTGAGAGATAGAGAGTGAGAGAGAGACACGGACACAGACACAGACAGAGACAGAGGCACAACAGAGAGAAAAACTGAGACATAAACTGAAATAGAGGGGGAAAACCCAAAACAAACAACCAAAAAAAAAATAAATAAAAAAAATAAAAACCTACAAAACCGTAACACACGGAGCAGGGAAATACAAAGGTAAGGTATGTAATTCACATGTATGTGGTGGCATGTAGTAGATGTTCCTGAAGAATACTCTACACACTGCAAATCATCCATTTGTTGCAGCAGTACGTATCTATCTGTATCTGCACATGTGCATAGGGCAAGGGACATACTGCAACTGTTAGTGAAGGGTGGACAGATATCTGTCATTGAAGGTTGATATGTGCATATATCTATGTAGGTCGTAGTGTGTGGCCTAGAAAACAGCATGCAGTGCTGGTATATGTCATTTGGTGGTTAAATGCTGTGGGACTGATTTGTCAGATCTGCTGTGTTACAGCCAGTGAGGCCTGCTAATGCTACATGGGCTGAGGACACCCACATGCATTCTGCACAGCACTGTGCAATATAATCACATAACTGTACATCCCACAACTGTCACATAAGTGATATCCCCACCATGAAAGGTGGACTGTACATGTGCGTATATGTACATCCATGTGTACAGTACATGTATGTGTATAGATATGCATATATATAATATATAATATATATATATATATATATATATATATAGATATATATATATATATATATATATATACATATAGAGAGAGAGGGAGAGACAGAGAGACACGGGGTCATATGTACTGCAACAGGTGTGTGGTGACCAAGGCATGGACTGTAGACATGTGTTGATACTGCAGTGCCATTCCTCCTTTCCAAAACACTGTACCCATTAACTATCACAGAGGTAGAGATCTACCTAACAGTGAAGGTGTGATGAGGGAACATGGGACACAGGTGGACAGTAGCCTCCGCTTTGATGAAGACAGTGCCACACTACACCTGTAATCAGTCTGTGTTGTATGCGTCATGACAACAGGTGTGTCATCTATAGAAATATAGGGCAGTGTTCCCCTCTACTCATGACAATGCCCTGTGTGGTATGTACCTCACATGACAACTACACCAGGTGAAAAGGCCACAGACATACCTCCCAAAGGGTAATACTGGCCACAAACAGATGCCCTATGCAGACTGACTCACATAACCACTTCTAAACTGTATTGCATACTGGCCACACAGAGGTGACCTCTGCCGGACATACAGAGGTATGTCACACCCATAGCTGGGTGACAACCACCATGGCAACATATTACAATCCCTCTGGGATACACGCTCTAGGGCCCTAAACCTTGTCAACTCACTAAACAGCACATGCTGGAGGGATAGGTTCACATTTCAAAGATATGCCAAACACCGCAATAGACCACCTAGCAATAGCAAACAAGGCTCCTCATTAGCAGTTGTCATAAATACCCCTGATGATTGTGTGGGAGATTGGTAATACACTCCAGGAAACACCTCTGTGGTTTTGGTTGGCAGGGGCAAGTGAAATCAAAGTACATGTGTGTCAAAGGCCAGGGTAGCATATGGCTAGGCTGCCATAGGCCCTAAGGCCAACAGCATATTACCTACCTATGACACTATGCACTCACACATGTACTCAATACAATACCTGCTATGTGAGGTTGAATAAGTGTAACGCTGAATGTGTGCAAGGTCTATAAAGATGTGATAGCTTAGTGTGAAGTTGTATCTGACATGGTAGTGTCTATCCTAGCTGTGAGGACAGCAAATGATGTGTAATGTACTGTTAGGCAGACATAGTAGTATGGCATATGATGTGATGTAGTTCCTTGTTGACGAATGTGGTGTCTCATTGTAGGCTAAAGCAATACATGTATGCTTAGTGAGTGGTACTGCTGGTGAATCCAACTCTCATATGAACTGTAGTACTACCTGAAGCTGTAGGCCTAAACAGCAGAGTATGTTGTGTGTTCACATTGCTTGGAAACACTGTCATGTGTGTTTCCTGTAGTCTGCACAGAGGACAAAACTCAGGCATAAGGGTATGTAAGTAGTGGCACACAGTACTGTATGGTACACAGGTAATGCTCATCTGTGTTGGCATACAGTGATGTGTTGTATGTTTGTCTGATGTGTGTGTAATTATGCCTGTACAATGGCTGCAATCATATGTGTGTTACAGGGTATACGTGTGTGTCCAGCAACATATATACTTTGTTACAGCAGTATGGCACCTATAGTAACAACTGTACACATCTGTTAGGCAGGGCTATGGCATCAATGACTAGGGTGGTTGATTGGTACTACTGTACCTGTACTTTACATCCATTGCAATGGATGACATCTCTGTTCGTGCATTGGTGTGATATACACCCCTGTCTTGAGGTTGTGCAATGTGTCACAAACAGTGTGTCGGGTACTGTTGTATAGTGGTGTGATATATAGAGTGTGCCAGGCACTGTTAGTTAGTTGTGGCCTGAGAACCAATAAGTGGTATTGAATGTGTATAACCTCTGACAGACAATAGGATGGTATATATGTCAGTAAAGTGATATCTGTGGTTAAAGGTGTAAAGTGTGCCACAGGACTCGCTCACACATATTGCTCATATCTTTTTCAGCCAGATGACCTACCAACGCAACCCATCGTACAAAGCGGATGAGGAAAAGGTGATACTGCAAAGCCTATTGCAGTAGTACACGATGCTGTTCTCCAGAAGCAGCCAGCACCAGCAGGAGTAGACTGCACTGTGGCAGGAACTTTTTCATCGGGTAAATGACATAGGCATGCATAACCAGACATATGAGCAGGTATGCCATCACTGCAGTGATTTAATTAGACATGTCCGGCGGCGTGCGTCTGATATCTAAAGACAACAGCTTGCCACAGGTGGTGGGGTGGCCATTCATCCCCCCCCCCTCACCAGAGTGGAGGATCTGCTCCTAAGCGTGGTGGCTCCTGGACAACAGCAACATCAACCTCTGGCATGTGTTGTCATGGAGGCCAGAGCCACCCAGCACGTCCACCTGGAGCACGCAGGTAACATGCCCTATCTGTAGATGACAGTTAACTGTATTGTTAGATTATGTCTACGTGAGATGTGTACTGTGTGTTTAGCAGTTCTGCTGCCTAGTGTTGTGCAATACTGATATTTTGAATAATATCCCTACACCTGTGACTGTTGACTGTTGTTATACTGCAGTTTAGCATACCCACTGTAGCAATGCCACAGTTGTGGCCACTGACGAACTCTCTCATATTCTCGTAGGTCCCTCTGGTGTGACAGCAGGCCAGACGATCCATGCTTGTGAGTGTGTTATAACTGCAATGTTGGTAATGAAATATGCATGTCATAGGTGAGGTGTAGGCCATGTACACATAACACACCTACGCATACTGCATGCCGTGCATGTTTGCTGTAAGACATTGCACAGCTCAGTCATGTCATTAGCTGCCTCACTAACTTGCAATACACAGAGCATAAAACACAGTTGTGGCAACCCCGTACTGCACATTGGATAGGCATAGTTGCAACACCTGTACACAACATAACACGTTTATCATACGCAGTACATAAAGACATGCTACATATGGTGTAACCACACACCCGCTATAAGGTCACACTTCAGTATCCCACATGTCATCCACACACACATGATGTACCTCAGGGGTAGAGGCCTATCATGGGGCTGTGCAACACTCTTCAACATATAACACAGTCATGTTAGGCAATGCTACCTATTGGGCACCTCATACACCCATGTACAAAGTGGCTGTGTAATAGTGAACGTAGCCACGGCACTGCAGTTCAGGTACAGCATGCTAGGCGGTGGTCTGTCACACAGTAGTAGCCGTGAATGACCACAAGATGCATGATGATGATGATGATGATGGCACATGGTACTACACCCCTTCCAGTTACAGTGACCACAGTACTACACATAGCGGTCTTTGCTTTGCACCTCATTGTTGTGTGTGTGCAAACATATGTGCCTATACACAATATGCATAGCATGTTGTGTGTGTGCTTACATATGCCAGTATACACAATATGCACAGCTGTCGCCATCTGTACAAAGAGTCACATACATGTCCTGGAATGCTATTGGGTGTATAGGTCACATGACACACATTGCGTATGTGTGGTGTTTAATGTTGCAGTTGTGTAGCATGCCATGTCATGGCTGGCACTGACATATCTGCAATATGTCCCACACTCACCATAACCACTGTACAATGGCCATATCAAGCATTGGGATTCCTTCACGTCTACATGCACCACTCATCCGATGTCTGTACATTGCATGCATTTGCTACACCTGTGCCCACTATTATTTGCTATGGACACAGACACTGCAATCAGACATGGCAATCTGTGTCACACAGATAACACATGCAGCCATGGTATGTATACCATTGAGTGATGGTGCACAAGACATTGCAGAGCAGATAATACTTGCACAGCAATGTTGTGTCCATGTACACATTGTGTTCCAGGGTGTAGACAATCACTGAACAACTACACACACATGCATCAAAGCCATGTATAATGTCATTAAATAGGGCCGTCTACACTTGCACTGCATGGTCTTGAGCAACACATATTCTGCATGCTGACACGTGTGAGGTGACTGTTTGCCTTGTGATACTGTCACCCACCTTCACCCACTATTGTGTATGTGTTGGATTGCTGGTGTGTATGTGTGTATGTGCTGTGGTGAGCAGTGTATTTGTGTGCATGTGTGCATGTGTGCATGTCTTCATGTGTGCATGTGTGCTAACATCATGTACAGATTGTGAAGTGTGTTTCCTGTTTTCCTTCCACAGGTGCTGAGTTAGGGGTGTCTGATTGCAGCAGGGAACCTGATGTCACTGCCACTAATAGTGGAGATGATGAGACATGTATTGTGGCACAGGAAGGTCTGACAGGGTCTGTCGTTGGTCCACCAATCGACAGTACATAGCGTTCAACCCCATCTATGTGCACACTCATACTGCCAATACATCCCTCATCACCAATGGCCTTAGCTGAGGGACAGCATTCAGTTGGCATTAACCAGGAGAGTGTGGTACCCATGGCACGTGCATCCCCTCACAGCAGCCATAGCCAGATTACTGGAATGGTACCACATAGGCGGATGTCCAGGGGTTCTCGGGGGAGCACCACTGGTCGTATTGCCCCTGGCAGATGTGCCCCCAGAGGTATTAAAACCTCCAATACATTCCGGGCTGTAATGCAGGCACAGGCACGTATGGAATGGTACACCCGACAGGGACTAAGGGCACAGAGGGCCCATTACACTGCTATCAATGACAGCATCCGTGACCTTGCCGGTGCCATCCAGAATTACAACGAGGTCATTGATAGCCATTGGAAGAGACATTATATGTCCTCCACAATGTGTTAGCCATGAGCCAGGACCATGCAGGATGGATGAGAAGCCGACACGGACGCATGCCAGCAACAGTATCATCTGGCAGTAGTCGCGGATGGACCACGGATAACAGCCACTCCCATAGTGGCAGTACCAGCCCCAGCAATGCTGGGGCTGGCCTGTCCATTGACCATCCTACTAGACCACGTGCAAGTGGCACTGGCCAGTCCCAGCAGGGACATGGGTCCAGTCATCCTACCTCTGCCTCTGATGATAGCACCCAGTCAGGGTTGGTACCCGATACTGCCCATAGCACCCCTGCCAGGCACAGGTACCATGTCCGTGGCCAGAGACAGTGATCTGTACGGCCTAGCAGGTACATTCTGTGGCTGTCCCACAGCCGCCCGTATATGGCAGCCACATGGTGGAGTTGTGTGCATGCAGACACACACACATTAACCAAACAACTAGGGCTCACACATACACACACACATTACATCAACATTGGCCCATGCTGTACTATTGTCCCACACACACACGCACACACACACACGCACACACACACACACACAGACATGTCGATTGGATGGGTCAATGTCAGGCTCTGGCAAACCAACAACACACCCTGTGCATATGATAACACCTGTGCCATCTCCTGTCATCTGTAACATTGATGCAGGAATAGGCTAACATGGTTCTGATGCACAGGGTGACATTATAGCAGTGTAGCAATAGTAGCAAGTTGCCAACAGGAAAGTGTAATGATATCCTTGTAGGTATATCTGAGCAGGCATTATGCATCACAGCTCTGATAGTCATTGTAGCATTGTTTATACAAGTGTTAGGTCTGAATATGTATTATCCACCCATGTGCCACATGGCTGAAGTGTACAGTGTTGCCAGCATGTGTCAGTGAGCGGACAGTACGTGTGTGATGTGTGCATTACAAATTAGCAGGTGTACATCTGTGAACATGGTGTGTGCGCACTGTCTGCATGTACGTGCATAGTGGACACGTGGGATGTGTGACATACCCTGTTGTACACATTGTTAACATCTCATGGTATCTTTCAATGGCCAGTATGGATTCTACTACAGATATGTACTAACATGGGTACACATGTGTGTATGACATGGGTTGACACTATGCTGTGGGTGATACTGTTGATATATGTCAATGATCTGCAGTCTGGTAGTATACACCACCTCAACAGCATGACTATAACCAATCATTAGATGATGTCCTGACAAATAACACACAGTTGTAGGGAACTCAGTAACAGTTGGATCCTTCCAGTACTATACTATAACAGTAACCAGTGGTATTGACCGCCACACATTCCTGGGACCACACCTGTGTGGCATATAGGTACACGCAAACACACTAGGGATATGTCCATCCACATCTGGATATGCATGCATTGGCCTACACTGCATTCCCTGGATGGGATGCATATCCTACACAAGGGTATCATACAGACAGATACCTGTTGTCCAATACATGCTGTATAGTAGTAAGCCGACTATGGCATAGTCATCCACATTTACTAGACATACTATCCTGACAGTACCACATAGGTGGTAGCCCTCAACATGTATGTTGGGTACAAATGTGTACAGACAGACAAGTGTTATGTCATCTGTCCCTTGGTATCCACATATCCATAGGTATTGTGGGGTCCATCAGTGTTTCACATAACACATTAGGGGCCTGCATGCATATCCACAGGGCTGTTGTACACCTATAGTGACTGTCCATTATTGCCAGTCATTGTTGTGTATGAACATGTCTGACATATACCCCAGGCAATTACCCTCACTCACAGTACTCTATAGTACGTGTCATGGGTGTGTGTGGCACAGATGACCTTGGCCACGGATCACTACAGTGGCCGGGCTTGTCGCATACATACATATGTGACCCATGATCTGAGAAGCAGTGGCACAATCTGTCGAAGGAAACAAATGTATTCATGTAGTATGCGGGCTTCACACCTATGTACTGACTTGAGGTCACATGTACACATATTTATTTGCCACACAGATACCCGATGTGTGCAATGCACATACTGTTTTAATCATATGTCATACAGTAGTAAAAGCAAAACCCACACTGCATTGACCACCTGTGGCACACACACACACACTCAGCGTTTGCAGGATTCAAACCCTTATCTAACTATGTTATGATACTGGAGAGATACGCATTAACACGGTGTGCTATATGCTTTACTGGGTGGTTTCTGTTCTCCTGATATATTTGTAGGATGCTGACATCATCAGACATTCCAAAGTGGGATGTACCTCTTGTAATGTGTTTTCCCAGTCTCCAAAAAGGCTACTCCTCTCAAAGGAAATCACACACACCCATACACATTGTCAGCGTTTGCAGGATTCAAACCCCTACCTAACTATGCTATGATACTAGAGAGATATGCATTAACACGGTGCGCTACATGCTTTACTGGGTGGTTGCTATTCTCCTTGAATATTTGTAGGATGCTGACATCATCAGACATTCCAAAAAGGGATGTACCTCTTTTAATGTGTTTTCCCAGTCTCCAAAAAGGCTACTACTCTCAAATACCATCACACACATACAGCCCCCCCCCTACACACACACACACACTATCGGCATTTGCATGATTCAAACCCCTACCTAACAATGTTATGATACTAGAGAGATACGCATTAACACAGTGCGCTATATGCTTTAGTGGGTGGTTTCTGTTCTCCTGGTATATTTGTAGGATGCTGACATCATCAGACTGGACATGGTAATGTGTGTACACTTTCTTTTATGCAATCCCAGAAATGATCCATGTGGGTCGGCAAGTATCAACAGCTTGAACAGGACCCTGTGAGTCCCACCTTGTGAGATCTATGTGTGGACACATTGACATCCCTTCATATGTCAACACATATCTATGCACAAATTGTTGGTTTTGTGGATATGACGTGTCTGTGATGTTGATGAAAAGCTATTCAAAGTCTATGTGGGACATGTGTAGCTCTGTTCAGTGATGTATGTCCTGGGTGGCTGCCTTGCAAATGGTGTAGCATGTTTGGGAACCATGATCTGCACATGAACATACCACAGTTGGTAGGGTTGTGTGTTTGTCAGCTTCCAATAGCTCTGTTTATGACTTCAGCCATGATGCACTCCATGACCTTGCAGATCAGACTTTATAGGCTTACTGGACTATACTTCCCATGGTGTGTTGTGCATCCACACTTGTGGGGAGTGCCATATGTTGCTGTAACACAATAGACGGTTCCAGATCCTGTGGAGTGGGTGAGGCTCAACAGACTGTTCAGGTGCAGGGTCTGTTTGTTCTGTAGTGCATGCATGACACATATTGGGAAACAATGTAATCCAATTGCTGCCGTGCTTTTGGCTTTGGGGGGAGCTGTTCAGCCATTCTACACATGATATCTCCTGGTATGATGTCAGGGACTATCGTCAGTGGGAGGTGGGTATGTATATATGGGCCTGTCTGACAGGATGTCGGCATTGTCAGTAAGGTACAGTTGGCCCTGACTCAGGACATATATGAGTGTACATTAGTATTTATGACATAGCTGAAGGACATGTCACGATTCTCAGTCTGGACTCCTTCTCAGGTACTCTTTACAAAACACCAACAAACCTGAGCACTAATCCCAGTTATACTCTTTTACACACTTAACACCCTACTGATCCTTTGTGATCAGGCTACAGAGTATGTCATCATAATATACTGGCATGTCCAGGGGTTGGTTTCGTGTGTACTCTCCAGTCCAGCTAGTGAATATTGTGGTTATGACACAATGTCACATCTGCCTCATGTACACAGACAACCCTCTCCTCCTCCCAACACACTCAAATATATGTGAGAGATGCAACAATATTGACATACAGGAGGCTGAGCTCTCTCGACCCATGACTGGCATAGTCTATCAGGTGGTGAAGGTGACCACACACACCACATATCAGTCTCACATACACCGATAGTGACAGCAATCAAACCACATTATCACACATACACATACTCGGAGGCTGTACATACACTCTGCCTAAGCAGCAGAGACCTCCAAAGCAGACACACAAACAAGTGCTACCCCACTGCAATATCCACATATCACATAGTTCACAATGTCAGCGTGCCACACAGTCACTGCCCTTCGGGCTAAACAACACACCTGATGCACTTGTAATAGTTGACACTTAATGACAGACACACTGACGTCCCACTCACCAGGCCAAACAAGGGAATAGTCACTTTGAGCTGTCTCTCAGGTGCCAGGATCCACCACATAACACATGCACTCAGGTCACTCCAAAGCAAGTCCAGGACTGGCTCCATCATTGTCCATGCTGCTGCGTACAACCTCAGATGTTCCTCCCTGGACCACATGACATGATACATAGAGGAACTCTCTGATCATGTAGCCCAGACCAGTATGACCCTGACCTTGTCTAGCATCTTACACTCACCAAGTATGATGTCTCAGTATACCAACAAACTGATCATGTTTAACAGTTGGCTAACATACTGGTGTTATTTAAAGGGGATACAGTGTCTGTCAGCCTGGGGTGACATGCTCGACATGCCACGTAGCTTCCCTATGGACAGCTTGCACCTGTCACCCTTGGACTTTTGAATACTGGCTAAGGCACTTGCTGCCACCATACTGCCTAATTTAAGCGGGGCTCAAAAGACAGACCCACTTCCACAGACATTAAAGAGTACATGACACTGAGGGTAATGCTGCTCAACAGCAGATGTATTACCCTCAAATTGGGCCCACTCAGGAATCTCCTCAGTATGGAGAATAGCAATATCTGTGCACTAACAGACACATGGTTCAGGCTCCCACATGCACACCAGCACTACCAGGTTATATTTCATACCATGCTTTCTGACCACATAACTCGGAATGGCCAACACAAATAGGGGGAGTATCCATATACATCACAGATACACATACCTCCGGGTTGGTAGCACTGCACAAAGCATCACAGACCATACATATGCACCTAACATTGTGCAAATCTGCCTTTTGGTATGATGCCTGCTACAGACCACACTCACAAACTCAGCAACCACACTCGGCTTTCCTGGGAACACTGGACAATATGAGGGTCTCCCCAAACACCATTATATTGGGTGACGTCAAATACCCACACATTGACTGGGGATAGTACTCAGGCCCCAACACCCTCACCCAACAGTTGCTACTATTTGTAAACTCATATGCTATGGCACAACCGGTCAAGACACCCACAAGAGGGGACAACATATTGGACATGATCATCACCAACATGGGGACTCTATGTTCCACACCTGCGATATACCCCTCATTAGTAAGGTCAGAACATACTTTATCTCACTGGACATCCATATCCCGTCCCCACACCCATCCTGGGTAATCTTGGTGAACTTCCCAAAAGCAAATGTCACACTTCTACATATCACGGTGGTATCCTTCAGAGACCTTGGGTCAGTGGTAAGTATGGCTCAGACTGCTGAATCCTTTACATACACAATCTATGGACACCTAGTGGACTGCATGGATTGTGCTATCCAAAATAACAACTGGACTCACTCCTCCAATGGCAAGGCACCTGTCTGGTAGACCCCGACCATTAATACACTATACAACAAAAGGAGGAAGCTACTACATGATAGAGCACAATCCCAGACAGGAAAGGCATCTGTGATCTGTACTAGCAGACAGCTACAATCACTCGTGTATTAATGTCAGGCCCACCTCTAATGGACAATTGCAGCAGACACATCGGACACTCACAAGGCCTTCTTCAGTTAATTCAGGCACCTGGCTGGACACTCAGTGATATGCTGTGTGTTACTGCATACTGACTAAACATACCCTGAACCCACAGACATTGCCAACATCCTGGCAAACAGGTTCAGTGCAGATGTCTCCCCCCCATCCCCCCTAAGGAGGTACTGTCCATCCCAACAGAGTGTAACCTCCCTGACATCACGAATAAACAGGTGAGTGCTGCCCTCCCAACAGCGGACAACACAGCATCAGTGGGACCAGATGGTGTCCCTGCCTGTGTCGTACACGGCCTTCATGACAGACGTAACCCTCACATTATGTCACTGTTCAGTATCAGAGTTACTGCAGGATTTGTACCCATGGAATGGCGTACAGCGATAGTGGTCCCGCTCCACTGAATACTGCCACAACAGACCACAGACAATATCAGCCTATAAGGCTAACTAGCCTGTTCTGCAAAGCTATGGAGTGTATTGTAATGGGACTGATGCACATAGATATGGGAAACCTACATACACTGGGTCCTACACATTACAGCATTGTTGTGGGCAGATCTTGCCTGTTGGACCTGTTCGTATTCTTTAAACAGTTACCAGGTCCATCAGTGTTGGGACGGTTGTCCACACACCCTGCCTGGACCTTGCACAACCCTTCAATACAATACCCCACTTGGCCATTATGCATAGGCTCACCGGCATCAATATCGACAAATATCTCACACGATGGATTGCTACCTGGATCAGGGATAGCACCCACATGCTCAGTGTTGCAGGTGCCATGTCTGACTATACACCAGTTACACATGGCATCCCACAAGGCTCAGTCCTGGGACCTCTCTTGTTCAGTATATATTTGTGTGATGTACAGGCTATTACAGGAGGGATATGGCTGCCCATGTTCGCAGATGACTGCAAACTGGGTGCCATAATCAACTCTCCAGCTGGCACATGCATACTCATACAGGGTCTCACAGAGATAGGATGACTGATGACTGAGCCATGGCCTATAGCTACATGCCATTAGTTGCATAGTCATCCCCTTTAAGAATGACAACATGCCCACACTTTTAAACATAGGTAGTAATCCATTACATACGGTAGTAGTTGTTACAGGTTTGGGGACACGAGCTGTTCGTACTCTCACCTTTGACAATCACATTGCCAAAGTGGTTAGACAGTACTTCTACATAGCCCACCATATCCCACATGGTTTCACATGTTGATCACGTGCAGTCATTGTGCCCCTATACTCATCACGACCATGCTTGGTTACTATGCCACATTTGGGATGTACCTTACCCGACACCTGCAGCAACTGTAATGGCCACAAAGGTTACTCATCAAGCAGATAAAGGGACTCACACGGATGCCCTGCACAGTTCAGATACAGTAACTCCAGCTCTACTCAGTCACTTGCCACCTACACGGATGTGTTGTATGCCTGTAGTTTAAGGCAATATCTGACCCAGAATTAATGGACATGCTCCACCTCAGGATATCCAACTCTCTTGGAGCTACACACTCCAGGGACATATACCTCAGCACAGATGTTAATAGGACATGCTGGGGGGACAGATTATTATCCGAAAAGCTCCACTCACTGCGGAGGGTAGTCCTGGTTTTGCATAGGCAGAGCCACCCACTGACCACCTACAGGTGACATCTTGACAAGTGGATGGGTGATCGTATGTTTACCCATAGGATATCTTCTGGGTCCCTGCTAGACAGAGGCACAATACACTAAACGTAAATGGGCTATCTTGTGTGACCTACTATTCACAGGCACAGTGTTCTGATATGACTGGGTTGCAGGAACCAAACACACTCTGGCTATGCTTGTATATGCCCTAGGGCAGATAGCCTAGTATCAACCTCTGAACCTATGATAATGTTCATGATGCACAATGTTTATTGCTGATACTGTTTGCAGGTTTTTATCATCTTTGCTTTCCCACTTTCTATGAACCGCTTAGGTATCTGCAGAACATATTTGATTATGACAGGGTTCCACTATATTATATACGTGTCTGTTGTCATATAAGTGTGTGCACAGGGAAGATTGCTGGATAGTGAGAGGTTCCTGGGTTAACACATGCAACTGCCTGATATGTGTGGCCCACTGCTGTACTCCAACATGGCCTAAGTGTGTGAGCATGCCCAGTTCAGACTGTCAGCGTTCTGTTGCCTGAAATTTGTCTCATGTATTCAAGTGTGTGAGCATGCCCAGTGTGACCTTTCAGTATGTTGCTGTCTGAGGTCCACTACATTTGTTAATGTATGTGTACATGTCCAATATTAGCATTTCTACTGTGTGTGTTGAAAGTCAGGTTCTATTCTTACTGCAGGACTCACCTTTGTGTCATAACTCAACAGGGATTATGCTGTGCCTGCAGGGTTTCCATGGAATACTTTGCAGAGACTTATCAACATTTCTTCATACAGGCTAACCACTGCAATACTGTCATGGTTTAGTGTTTCAGTACTATGACTATAGTGCACAGTATCCTGGGTTCGAGGCCCATCACTGCTTATATTTTCATACTGAGCAGACTAGACTGCTTAAGGGCCAGTAGAGCAACTATGAGCATGTTGGCTTTTGTTCAGCTATGCCCTACTTAGACCCAGCTTGTCCAACATTGCTCAATATTAACCATCATTGCTGAACGTTGGCCAATATTACTCAACATTGACCACATTTGTACTAGTTGGTGTGTGCGATTTTGTTTACATATACTACATGATGGTAAATGTTGTTTAGCACTGCTTTATATTGCTTAACACATGGCAATCATGCCTCAGGTGTTGATGCAGGGCTGCCTATGTCAGATGCACATACTACACTCCCTATACATGTTTGAAAGCAGGTAGTGTCAATGTAGGCATCCCTTTTACTATATGTGCGGGTCAGAGAGAGGTATCATTTCCAGAGTTCCTACTGAGCCAGTGTATGTGCTGTGCGTTGCCTCTTTGCCAAGGCCAAAGCATACTGGGCACGCCTCTTTCTACCTACTGGGGTAGGCACAGGTTGTTCCTCCTCTGAGTCACGCTCTGCCTGTGATGGCCTTGGCAATGGTGGGGGGCTGTTTGGCCCAGGCCTATGCTGGTCCTGCTGCAGCTGTTTTCACAGGATCATATTATGTAGCATAGCACATACCATGACAATTTGGGTACATGTAGTTGGTGAGTACTGCAAGGCTCCACCAGATGTGTCCAGACACCGGAACCATGACTTGAGCAGCCCAAACACACACTCGATTACATTTTGTGTTTGTGCGTGTACCTCATTATGGCGTTCCTGTTCAGGTGTGTGCGTTTCTGATGGGTGTCATCAGCCACGGCTCGAGTGCATAGCCACCATCCCCCACTAGGTGACCATGTGGGATGTCCCAATTGGCAAATGTCTGGTACAGCTGCGACAGATGCCAGATATGGGAATCATGGTAGCTTCCAGGGCAGCCAGCACACACATTCAGTATTATGCCCTGGGCATCACACACAACCTGGCAGTTGATGGAGGGGAAGCCCTTGCGGTTGAAGTAGACCCTACCCCGCTCACCGGCTGGTTCTTTGATGCATATGTGCATGCAGTCTAGTGTACCCACTACCTCAGGGTATTCTGCTATTTGCTGGAAGAGAACCATATTGCTGGCCAGTACCTCACGGGAATTGGGGAAGTATACATGATCACCGATATGTGCTGACATGGCATCCAAGAACTGGTGCAGTATCCTGGATGCTGATGCCTGTGATATCCCCATCATATCACCAGTTGGTCTCTGGAAGGTACCTGTTGCTAATATTCTTAGGCCAACACATACCTTAGTTTCCACTGGGATGGGTTCCCCTCTGTTGGTTCTGTGTGTGAGGCTTGGCCTGCACAGCTCAACAATTTGCTGCAAGAGATCTCTGTCCACTCTGTAGCGCTCCACTATCTCCAGCTCATGTAGCCCCTGGTAGGTTACCCTGGGCCTGTACACTCTTCTCCATCTCCTCGCTGTGGGTTGTCCAGCAGCATTTGCATTATCACCACCCTCTGCATGTTGCATATGTCGCCTTATACCAGCATTTTTTGTCTCAGTAAAGCTTTTTCAGTTTTCACTTCTATTAGCTTACTGCAGTGTTGCAGTGTCTCTTGAGAGAAACATAATGGATTGTTGTTTGCAGAGTTTTAAGTGCTGGGCTGGGCTAGTGTTCTGCCTGGGTAATTGCCTGATTCTGATTGTTTTCACCTGCTAGCTCTGCTAGTACTCCCTGGTAACTTCCCTACTATTTGGTGTGCTTCCTTTTTCCTTTCTGTTTCCTCAGGGGGGAGCGCTGCGCACACAAGCGCAAACACACGCACAGCAGCTAACATGCGCACACACATGCTTACACGGACTAAAACTTGCTTATTCTTGTTAAAACGCGCACACACCAGCGCAAACGTGCTTACAACTGTTTACACAGCCTTACATATGCTTACTCAAGCTTACACGCGTGCACACACGCTTACACGTGCGCACACTGTCTTACTCGGGTTTACAGGCGCGCATGCACGCTCAGCAGGAAACTTTGGTGTTATCCACGTCTCACACATTCAATTTCTTGGCTTTAACTAGCCTACCTGTTGACACACCTCTTTCAATAATATGTAATTGTCAGCTGACACATGACACTCTGCTCCAATGAGCTTCACTCCTTTCATACATACCCCCCTCGTGATGTCACGTATCTTCTACTCTGTTATTCCCCTTATCCTACTCCTACACTCCACTGACTGTGCTCATTTCCTATGTAAACTTGCGATTCACTATCCTAACTCTCATTTGCATAGGATTGCCTACTAATGCTTGCTTTACATCTCTTAAGACTGAGCTTCCCCCCTTAACAACCTCTACTCGGTGGCCATGTTGTCTTCAGCCTGCCATTTATTTGCATTGTAAATTCATTTTAGCTATAAAATCCACATTTGTGGAGCTTAATTATTAATTTTCTGTTTTTTTAGGGCGAACGCGTTTGCACGGCGCTGCGCTACAGTTAAACCCCTGAGATTGGGATGAAAAAAAAAGTTATTTTATTTCTATTTTGCATCACTTCCCATTGCCAATGGCCATATTTTTGGCCATTGGCATGCGTCCTCCTGTAAATGCATGCTTTTTTTGCAGCTGTCACGGCTCCCTTTTGCTATTTGCAGAACTGTACTCAGTTATCAACTGAGTACATTTCTGCAAATAACACTACTCCTACTCAGACAGGTTCGGGTTTCCTGGATCGCAAATTTACCTCATTTGTATAGCTTTCACCTGCAATTGAGGTAATTTGCATATCCAAGCCCTGTCCGTGTAGGACTAGTTTGGAGAGCTCAGTTGCATGCCCCTATCAGCTGTTCCTGGATCGCTCGGCGGACATGTTGGCTGCATGGAGTCTTACTCTACTCTTAGACTCTGTGCAAGCCTTCGTGAATCCGGCCCTGTATGTTTTAAGTTTTTCAGTGAACTAGATGTGATGAGATTAAGATGAAAATATTTTATCAATACCTACAGTCCTCTAAAAGGTCTGTAGAGACACCCAGCTTTGGAAATACACTAGAAAATTCTTGTTTGCTAAATTTGTACAAATGGTTAGGAAGGGTAACTACAGTTACGAAACAGTTTTCAAGTGTTAGAATAAAAATTGTAAGAAATACTGGAATCTAATACAATTTTATTGTATGTGCATCTGTGTGTGTGTGTTTGTGTGTGTGTGTGTGTGTGTGTGTGTGTGTGTGTGTGTGTGTGTGTGTGTGTGTGTGTGTGTGTGTGTGTGTGTGTGTCTGCATATATATATATATGTTTATACTGCACCTGACATCAGCTAAACTGGTGGAAAGCCAAAAGGATGAATTTGTCTGTCGAATATCACTTCTGCTCCTTTCTCTGTTCAGTAATCATTGGAATCCTTGATAACTTGATACAGTCTTAACTGGTAGGTATGCATCCATCCATAATGCTACTGAGTACTTCTCTGGGTGACTTGGAGGTACTATATTGTTGATGCCTAAAAGGACATTTCTGATCTTCCAATAAAGTATATAAAACAATAACTAACACTGGAGGTTTCTTCCTGCTAGTAGTGAACCTTGTTAGATAAAAAAAAAATAATAACTTCATCAACCTGTTTTGTTCCTGAAATCTATTCACTTATTGTATTTGTTCTCCAAGAGGAGAACACAAGAGATGAGATATAAGAATACAGACTTCCATGGGAACAGGATTAAAGATCAATGCAATGGCCGTGGACCATACATGCAAGTATAGCAGCTGTGTAACTTAGAGTGAGGGCAACATGCAGCACTCTGAAACGCAGACGAGTCAGATATAATACCACAGAACACAATGGGAACTTCACCTAAAGGAACTAAGAATCAACATTTTAAATGAGAAAAAAGGCAATACTTGTGTCCAACCAAATATGACAAAGGGCATTTTAAAAAATTAAAATTCAAGGCACTTAAAAAATCAGTTATTTCATAGGAAGCTCATATGTGCTAAGACATTTCAAAGTAAATGAGGGTGGAACTGAAAGGGGGAGAGGAGACTGCCATTTAAGTCATCATCACATGAATGAAGAAGAGTATAAACAACATAAAATACAGGTGCAAAGTGAAATGGTGGAGATTTATCACATATAATATGACAAATTCAACTATGCTGTAAAAAAGAAGAGCCCATGAAAAGTCTCTTAAAAGGAAAACAATTGCTGAGTTACTTGGGCATAAAGTGACACCCTTATATTGCAATGAACATTGTCAGACATGGTATGGAGCAGCAGAAACAGACACTGTCAGCGTAGTGTGCACTTGTGAAAAAAAAAAGACACAGTAACAGGTCACTGAAGGTGAAAACAAAACAGACATCAAAAGTGATACAGGGGAGTGAAATAGGTATGGATAACCCACAAGCTAGAATCAGAACCTCATAATTGTGGTAACTAAGAGTCTAAAAGAGTTCAGATTGTTTAAAATGAGTATAAATAAAAAACAGTTGGTACAGAGCGATTGAACTAGTAGACTTATACCCAGCATAATCCATTTCAGTAATGAATCAGGGATATGATGCAGAACAAGAAAATGAAATGTGAATAGAAAACACAACCTGAACTTTGCTACCCATTGTTCCAAATGTAACAGATGTTATATGGATTTAACTGTAAAAGATGAGTAACTGTGGCAAGTCACCATTGTTAAATCAGAGACTACAGCAGGAGGATGAGACTGTACAAAAAGCTGCAGGAAGAGGCACTCTTTTCTAGGGCTGTCATCTAGAAATGAACTTTGATGTAGTGACAGATACGATGACAAGCTATGTTGCTTGGACAGATTAAAAAGAAGAATGGAATTCCATTATGGGATAGGTAGCAGGGAATGACAAAGATGTTGACAAGTGATGAAAAAAAAAATGCTTCAGAATGAGAATATCTCACTGAAGTAAGAACAGGCCATGATATTAAGTGAAATTAAGGAATACTTTCACACACAGCATACTGCACTTTGGTTCCTTAAGAGAGCTGTATTTTATAGGCAATATAAAAGTGCATGCAGGAAGGAAAAGGTGGCTAAAAAGAACTTAAGCTATATTTATGCAGTATCTCTCCCATCCAGAAAGATCTGGCAGCTCAGGGTCCATATATTATTTATTTATTTTTTACACTGTGATTTTCAAAGCAATGAAGAGAATGCAGGTTGTGCTGAGACTGCAGAGTGGAATAAGTTTTGGCAGCTTAAGCGCTCTGTGCTTTATGAACTCAGCACTCATTAAACATGTATCTCCACTCAAATATCAATATTGCATTGATAATGGTATTATAAAGACAGGGAGTGCTGGCTAGAAAGCCTTTGATAGTACACTGCTTGTTTATCAGCTTGTTTAACACTGTGCCAAGAAATGTTCACTTCCATCTGGAATGTGTAATCTCAATTAAGCCTGTTTTCTAATAATACTCATTCTCATTGCAGTGGGGGTGAGTATATAGAAGTACCACTAGTTTTATGTGAATCCCAGTATAAACCATTTTAGCCAACAGTTTAATGAAACCGTCACTATCGTGACCTTCTTCCAAAATTACAAAGTTGATGTTTTAGTTGGAGTATTATTGCATAATAAATGCACAGATATTTGTTATTACGTAATCTATAGCTCTTTGCTTTCATTGCTGGCACAGAATAGATTTTTGTGTATCATTTGTCAAACAGATAAAAAGTAAACCTCAATAGTATTCCACTTTAATATTTTGCTGCCAGAAGTTTACTTCTGTCACAAAACATTGTCAGAACTTTACTTATGTCATGAAATGTTATAGTATTTATGACCCTGCTGTGATGGTATCTAAAAAGCCTTAGCTTGCGCCTTGCCTTCAGTGGTAAGCTATTGCTTCAATGAATGCTTTCAGACACAGACTGCTGAATAAGAAGAAATAGCCATGCCTTGGCCATCATTGCCAACGCACAAACCACATAACACCCCTGAAGACATTAACCTAGTCATTACATCTGCGGAAACTAGAGTGCAGAACTACTTTGGGGTAAAACATTTTCTTGCATTACACATAAAAAAGTATTTGTCCAAAACGAGATATGTTGATGTTTTAACCAATTAACTACTTATCATATTCCGGAACTTGTGTACCTATTACTGATTGACTTTTGTCATTTACTCTCTGTCTAAAAAAGAATGAAAGCCCAAAACAGCTTTATATATTCCAAAAAGTTTTCAGCAAATTGTTTTGGTTTGCAGATATAAAATTAACCATGAACTATGCCCCTTAGTGTAAAGACAATTGAATAGCTGTACCTTGAATTTAAACATGACCATCTTATTTGTTATAAAGCTCTGTAAATACTAGTAGAAAACAAAAATTGTGCAGCTTTCTCTCCATAATGGTCTTCAGATATCTGTTCTCCAGAGCCTGCCTGTGATGCATTGGTGTGTAGATTAAACACTGCAGTAAAATCTGGAGCTACTTAAACAGGTTTAAAATAAGTGGCTTCTTTTAGTTACTAAATGCCCCATCTGAATCAAGAAACCATTGCATTGTCTATTGAATGTTCTATCTGTCTCAACATACATTGCAGCATGACTGCAGCTGTTTCTCTTATGAGATATGCCAAAGGAAAATCAGTGTCATAGAAATTGGGCATAAACTTTCCCTAGTAACCGGATTATCCAAGGAAATCCTTCCCCTGCCTCCTGTTAGAGAGTGCAGGCTATTTATTTATTTATTTACTTATTTATTTATTTATTTATGTATTTCTTAAATTTGGACTTAGCACCTCTCGGACACACCAGATACACAGATTGCACCCTCACTAGTTTACTCTTAGCATTTAATGTAAAACCTGGCTGTCTTATGGATTGTGTCACATCATGCAATTGTGTTGGTGAGACTGCCAGTCCACTGAATGAATGGCCGTTATTATCCAGGTGTGCTGATAAATATCATAAGTGAGACTTCTCTATCTTATCCATCAGCATCTGAAAAGTAGCTGGAGATCTGTAGGCCAGCTGGTAATATGTTGTATTGAAATGGAACATCAGGAGTTAGAAAAAGTGTTTTCTGTTTGTCAGAGGGGGTAAGTGGTATTTGCAAGAATTCTTTCTTCTTACCTAGTGTTGATACATACCTGGCCCATCTTAGGTTCTGTATCAAGTAATCAGTAGGATGCAATGCTAATCGGCTTCCTCATGTCATTATTGAATCGAATACTTCTATCAGGTTTAGGACGCTACCACTCTTGTCCTTCTCTGTGGCTCTCCTGCCCCAACTAGTTTGAGCATTTGTTGAACTTCTATTGCTCTTTCTCTTGCTGATTGTTTTCATGACTCTATATCATCAAAGTTTAACCTTCATTCTGGGAGGTGGCCACTATATTATGTTCCAGTATCTTTTTCAGCTGAATGACGGATGCATTTAAGGTGGAGGTGGGATTACATAAAGGATCAGCTCTAAGCCCTTTCTTATTTGCAATGATGATGGACAGGTTGACAGATGAGATCAGACAGGAGTTCCCATGGACTCTGATGTTTGCAGATGACATTGTGATCTGTAGTGAGAATAGGGAGCAGGTTGAGGAGACCCTGGAGAGGTGGAGATATGCTCTAGAGAGGAGAGGAATGAAGGTCAGCAGGGCTAAGATAGACTATATGTGTGTGAATGAGAGGGAGGATAGGGGAATGGTGAGGAATGGTGAGGATGCAGGGAGTAGAGCTGGTGAAGGTGGATAAGTTTAAATACTTGGGATTAATAGTTCAGAGTACTGGCAAGGAAGAGAGGTGAAGAAGGGAATACAGGCAGGATGGAGTGGGTGGAGAAGAGTGCCAGGAGTGATTTGTGACAGACAAGTACCAGTAAGAGTGAAAGGGAAGGTCTACAAGAGGGGAGTGAGACCAGCTATGTTATATGGGTTGGAGACAGTGGCACTGACAAAAAGGCAGGAGTTTGAGCTGGACGTGGCAGAGTTAAAGATGTTAAGATTTGCACTGGATATGACAAGGATGGACAGGATTAGGAATAAGTATATTAGAGGGTCAGTCCAGGTTGGACGGTTTGTAGACAAAGCCAGAGAGACAAGATTACATTGGTTTGGACATGTGCTGTGGAGGGATGCTGAGTATATTGGGAAAAGGTTGCTGAAGATGAAGCTGCCAGGTAACAGGAAAAGAGGAAGGCCTAAGATAAGGTTTATGGATGTGCTGAGAGAGGACATCCATGAAGCTGGTGTGACAGAGAAAGATGCAGAGGACAGGAAGAAATGTAAACAGATGAACCGCTGTGGCGACCCCTAAAGGGAACAGCCGAAAGAAAAAGATCTCTTTCAGCTGAATACTCTGATTCAGATTAAGCTTTTTATTGAAGAGAAGTATGTCGTCTGTACAAAAGCATCCTCCTTGTGTGTATACCCTAAAGAATGCAGTTTGTGTAAGGTGGGATTTATTCAGTGGTTATTTTACTGCTGAATACTAGAGTTTACTATTTTGTGACTTGGGAAGTGCTAGAATCTCAATATTTTTGGATCTTTGTTTCTTCTCATAGGGTTCTAAAAGCAATGGGTTTGTTGGCCAGTACTCATGAAGCTGTGTTTTTTCAGTAACCCAATAAAGCTGGATGTGCATATGATGACTTATAGCTCTGACTGAGTTTGTTGCTTGCAAGATGCATATAAACTTTCAGCCCTCAGTGCCTCTATAGCCTGCTTGTCATTTTTTCAGTAATGTCATTGTTTAGAAGGAAAGTAAATCTGAGCAAATAGTCTGATGTTAAAGGAGTAATACTTGTGAAGTCAAAGAGCTCTGCCTTGCTGCCATCTTGTTGTTGAGTTACTGACATTTGATAATTTATTCTTATAAAATGAAACTAGTGATCCTCTTAAGCTAACAACTTCTTCTGCTGTTTTTCTGTCTTCTATGGTTTGAGTGGTTTGACTTCCATCTTGTATGCTGCACCATGAGAGAACCTTTATATTGATTTCAGAAAGACACATTTAGTCTGTTTTGTCTGCCCTTCACATAATTTCACATTGTACATCACTGCATCCCTCTCTTCTTCCTTCACTATAGTTTTCTCAGGTATCTCGCACCCTTCTGAAAGCCTCCATACACTCTCTCCTCTCCCCCATTCCAGTCATCCGTAGTCATTTGCTGACTCCACAGTTGTCTTTATTAAGATGTACTTTCTTACACTGTGAGTAGGTTATCTCTTTATTCTGCAACCCGATCACTCTGCTCCTCCCAGACATTCTGTTCAAGGGGACTTTTTCATATCTATGTGGCAACCAAATGCAGATAGATGAAGAACAACAGCAAAAATCCACAGAAAATAGTTTATTACAAACTCTCTCTGACGTCTCGGCCAAAGCCTTCAAGGAGAATAAATCATAAAAAACAGCAGCAAATATATACAGCAGTATAGTATCAATCAATTAATTAGTACATACAAATTGAGATCAATTAAACAGCACTTTCCAATTAAAATCAACATTTAAACCTAAAGGAGACATATTTTTAAACTTTAAAATATACACAGCCTCTTTATACAACAAAAGAGACTTAACATTACAATATTCAGAAGCATCAACTTGTTCCAAAATAGTGCCTTTAAGATAACTACTGTTGCCATTATGAAACTGCAAAAAATGCATGGCAACAGGACTTTCTTCCCTACCATTGTCAATGTCTTTTATATGCTCTAAGAGCCTCACCTTAAATGCTCTCTTAGTTTCCCCAATATAAACTTTTTGACATGGACACTTCAATGCATATATAACTCCAACAGAGTTACACTGAAAAAAACTGTTTACTATTAAATTTAATACTATTAATATGTGTAAAATATGGTACAATAAAATTACATGCCTTGCATTTTCCACAAGGATATGTACCTATCTTACTTACAGTCTGATGGACAGCATCAGGTAAATACCTAAATCTACTTTTAACTAAAAAATCTTTAAGGTTTTTACCTCTACGAAAAGAAAATTTCAAATTTAAATTTAACCATGTTGAAACACTACTTAAGGAACCTAAATAATTCCAAAATTTTAAAACAATTTCTATAAACTCCGTAGTAAAGTCCCCAAAAGTAGTAACAAAATATACAGTCTCTTTCCCATGCTCAGACACACTGTTTATTTTATCACCATCTCTATACATGTTATAAAACTGAGAGGTATTTTGTTTAGTACCACATTGTACACGCTTGTAACTATCTTCTAATGTTTTTTGACTATAACCTCTGTAAAGGAAAGATTCTACCATTAAATCCAATTCTTTCTTAAACACCTGAGGTTTATTACATAATCTATATATTCTTAACATTTCACTATATGGAAGAGCTTTAAGCGTATGGGGGGGATGACCACTAGTTCCATGTACATACTGGAACCCCCCATCAAATTTCCTATTTAAGGAAGTAACCAAATTTGAACCATCTGAGATGTCCAATATTACATCCAAGAAAGGGACACGTGTATCTATTTTTATACCATCAAACTGTAAACTAAACCTATTGTTATTCAAATCTGCAATAAACTTTTGAATAGCAGAAACATTATTATTATCTACTAAGAAAATTAAATCATCCACGTATCTAAAATATTTTATAACATGCCTATGAAAAAAATTGTGTTTGTAAATGACCTCAAATTCAAACAATCCCATAACAAGATTCGCATACATGGGGGCAAAAGCAGCCCCCATAGCAGTACCTTGTAGTTGGTGGTATAAGGTATTATTAAATTCAAAGTAGTTGTGAATTAATGAAAAATGAAGCAATTCAACTATGTATTCGGTAGCTGGAGAATCACCCAGAAAAAATGTTATAGCCTCTATACCAAACTGATGTTTAATACTGGTATAAAGACTCTTAACATCAATAGTTACCCACATCATACTCTGATTCCAACTGATATTTTCTACTTTCTTTAAAAAATCAAAGACATCTGTGATGTATGATGGTAGCTTAATAACATAAGGCAACAGAAAATTATATAGGAAAATGCCTACATTATGCAAAAAATATTTGCATCCAGAAACTATTGGTCTGCCTGGAGGTCTTCTCAAGTTTTTATGTATTTTAGGCAGACAATAGAAAAGAGCCATAGAGCAATTATCTGTTTTAAATTTATTTTTAGCATCTGCAGGGGAAAAATATCCCAATCTGACACCTTTATTAATAAGTTCTGTGTATTCTGCAATTGCTGAAACAAACAGACTTTTCTCTACTACTTCATAAGTACTAGTATCGTTAAGATGTTCCATACACATTTCTAAATAGAAAATAGAGTCCATAACAACTAGCTTATTACCCTTATCTGATTGTTTGAAAATAATTTCATGTTTCTTACTCAATGCTATCAATGCCTGCCATTCATTAAATTGCATATTATATTCAGTATTATATTTATTCACCCTAAACTTCTTATATGCACATTCCGTAAAATAATTAACCATGTCCACAAAGTTACAAACATCAGTATTTAAACCATTAGGAATAAAACCATTTGTGGAAGGAACTTTGCTAGTATCTAACTTACAATAGGCATTTACCATTTCATCAGAGGTACAAGAGTAAAAACTGTCTGACAGACTTTTTCATATCTCCCTGACATGAGCTTGTGAACAAATAATATGTTTCTGTCCCATCTGGTTTCTGGATAAAAGATTGCATGTAATCTACATTTATTTAATTTTCTCTGAACTTTACGTGTTTCTGATGGTTTAAATCTGCTCTCCTTCCAGTGGCTAGATGTTTTTATTTTATTACTTCCAGAACTGCATTCAAGGCTCAAGGTGTGACATGAGAAGAGCACAGATGTCTGGAAGCATAATAATAGTTTTTACAGCCCATACTCCTGCGGATATAGTACAGGTTTCAACTTACTACTCCTACAGTCTTCTCACAATGCTTCCACTATGAACCCTTTTTGTCCAGCTTTCTTACCAGGCCATAATTCATTTTCTAAGTCTTGGTTTTAGTGAAAACCTTGCAGTTTTTACAGTACTCATTAGTGCAAGACCAAGTTAAATACCTTATTGAAATCTTAGTAGTCTCGCCGAGTAACTTCTCCAGTAAACCAGACATAAAATTGGATTAGCTTCATGTTTCAGCTCCTCCTGTACCAAAAAGAGAAGTATAGAGTGGAATTACTGCCCTAGATGTAAATTTTACTATTCAGGTACCCACAATATTAATATAATTGCATGTTTGATAAGGATGAGATTCAAAGGACAATCATCTGCACTTTCTCTACATTTATGGATCAAATTCAGATGATGGAAAATACCCATTTTACACACAAGTGAGTAATAGAAAAGGCTTTGCATAGAGAACCTTATTTATGATTTTAATTTGGAGAATGACAACTTCAAGTTTCTTTCTGATACAGAAAGATGCATAGTAAAGTTTTTCTAAGCATATTTAAGTGCTGCTAAGCTCTAGTCTCATTATATAATATAAACAGCAGCCACCAAAGTACAGCAACAGAAGTTAAAACTGCACTTAAATTCTAAAAAACACTTCAGACTGCCTCATTTCCTCTTTGTTTGCTGCAATGTGACATGTATTACAGCTTTTTTACAGTATCAGACACATATAACTCTGGGTGTTATCCCTAAGGCAGTGCTAAGTATGCTCTAGCTTTTAAACCTGTAAAACACTTTGTCTGTGTCAAGCTGAGTGCCTCTTTGACCCTCTTCAAAAGGAACCTTGACAATTGGATGGGAGATAGGAAATTCACCATGTGGATCACATCAGTCGCCCTGCTAGACATGGGTCCAGGGACGTAAATATTGTGGAAAGAAATAGCCAGGGAATTGTTATGGCTAGGCTTGCATAGGCCCTAGGGCTGATAGCCTAGTACCAACCTATGAACCTATGATCCTAAACATTTTTTGTAACTAGTTGCAAAGGGACATCAGTCATGCCAGTCATAACTCAAATGTTATGCATTTGTGACACGGCTGTTAAGATTCACCTCACAAACTTGGCTACACTTTGTTGTGGAAGTGAATTCCTTCACATCCATGTCAAGAACACATAACATGCAGTCATAATAATTTAGATTATTATCAGCTAATGTTACACTCCTTACATAAGATGGAGATATGATCTGCAAAGCATACATAGAATTGTAATCAAATCACTGAATCCTTAAACACTGCTTTCTCCCCAGATAAAGTGCTTTTATGTCACTGTTTTTACTTTCTAGGTTCTATATCAGAAATATTTTGGTCTCCATCCAACCATAAATCTGTTTATTGATAACATTAGCATCTTAACTTTCTTAAAATGATTCTTATTACAATGTTCATGCACAGCATCAACATGACAGCCCTATTTAGGTTGCTATACTGACTTTATTCAGTGGGGTAATTAGGCAATGCTTAGATTGTTTTGAAAATGCATTTAGTAAGTTTGTATATCTAAATTTATTATATAGTGCAAAGAGTACCGTGATTACTCTCAGAAACAGTCAAATTACAATCTGGTTCAGTGCTGCTACAGCACAAGACTTAATCGTATCAATGCTTAGAGGGCTGCAGTGATATTAAGGTTAGGTCTGCACTTAAAGCAGACAGTGCTGACCAGTAAACAGCAACAGCAGGGCAAAGAATGGTTTAATTTCAACTCCTGTTTCTGCCTGCTGTTTGCTAAAGTAAACTCTCTCTTTTGACTACAACTGCTTCCCTTACACAGGGAATACATAAGGATATTAGTGCCCTCCTCATGTCTTTACTGGCTCTGAAAGCCAGCACAAAACACTACTTTCATTTTACTTTTCTTTGTTTTTCCAAACACTTTTATTGAATTATCACTTGTGACATAGGCAAATTTGCATTCATATAAAAATAATCAAACTATATTAACATAACAAACATTATACTTTACATATATTGCTATATATCATATAACTTCAGGAATATTACATAAATTATTCAATGACTGCTTTTTTTGTAACAAGAAGCATCGTCATTAAACCATTGCTTACAACATAGCAATCATACATTTATATAAATGAAAACAAACCACATGACACAATCCTATTTGCAAGCATTTTACATCACAAACCATACCGACACACTCCCAGTTGAAAACATTATACATAACTTACAATCTACTTAGTATTTCTCACTCAAACATTACATAGCTCATTTAAGTCCTGCCAACTTTTAGACCTTATTCCTCCCTTGTCTGTATTATTCCCACAATTTCCATTTTTTCCTATGTAGTTTGTTCCTACCCTTTTCTAAAGATCTCAGTTCTAGTTATTTTATCTCTGTTACTATATTCACTGCTTGATATCCATTTTCTAGTAATTGCTTTTTTGGCAGCCACCATTATTAGGCACAGCAAAGGCTTACCATGCAATTCCAATTCTGTACCATAGGTCAGAAATATCATCTCCCTCATCAGACTAATCTGCCCACCCAGAATCTCAAACAGTGCATCCCACAGGGAATCCCCAAAGTCTGCCATCTCACTGCAATCCCAGAAAATATGCTCCCAATCGCCTCTTTCTTCCCCTTTACACCTCCAACATTTACTGTCTGCCTGAGGAAACATTCTATGGAGTCTGCTTGGGCTATAAAAATATCATTGTAAACATTTCCAGGAAAAATCCTAAATCTTCTAGACTGTTTTGCATATTTGGGAGACATGCATATATCCTCCCATTGTTTCTTTGTTAATTCCTTATCCAGTCTCTCTTTACAATCCTTTCTAACCACTGCTGATTGATTTTTATAATTATCATGCAATATTTTATATGTTCTATTAATTATTCCTCTTTTAATGGCAGATTCTGTTCAAGATTCTATTACAGTTTTTACCAGTGCTGGTCTTTCATTTAGGACCCCCCATTTCTTTCTCTTTGCCTATACTTTGATATCAGTCCCTGATAGGGAAGGCAATCTCTAACCTGCAGTCCAAACAAATTCTTGGTGACTTCCCATTCTATCATCTTTCCCTCTCTAGTTATTTGCTCCTAATACATTGGTTCATTTGGCAGTTTTCTCTAATAAATTCTGGACCCCTTTTGCCTATTGTCTGTAGCCTTAATTGCAGTCACCCCTATCATCAGAATCTCCTTTCCCTATTCCTGTGTTGGTTTAGTTCTTACAATACTTTCTGCTGCTTTATTGATGTAATATTCTGCATGATTATTGTTATTGTCCCTAAAGGTCTTCATCCAAAATCCCTGTGTCTGCTTGTTTCTTGAGCTTCCCTATGTTTCATCATCATCCCTTTCATCTTTGAATTATAATTTTCTGCTTGTGCTATGTATCGGAGTATTAACTGTGTAGCTCTGAAATGCCCCTTCAAATTGGGTAATCCCAGTCTGCCTTGTTCTACTGGAAGAATCAGCTTATCCCACTTGACCCTTGCTGTACTTCATCTCTTTATTAATTGCAGCCCACAACTTCTCCTCTGGTTGATAAAAATATGCCTGACCTGTGTATAAAACTAAAGGGACTAAAAACATTTTAACTCCTTGTATCTTACTATCCATATCCATTAAACAAAGCTTCCATTTTCTCAGTTTTTATATTATCTTTTGTTTAGTCTCTTCCCACATATCCTTAGCTGCCACACTAGAATCATTTTTAATCCATACTCCAAAATATTTCATTTTATCATGTCCTTAGATATGTGTATATATATATATATATATATATATATATATATATATATATATATATATATATATATATGTGTGTGTGTGTGTGTGTGTGTGTGTGTATATATATATATATATATATATATATAAGTATTCCTGATATGTGGGTACATAATTTACTGCTATTGCCTTTGTTTTGATTTCATTAATTTTGTATCCCAAAAAGATCTGAAACAGTCTCAAAATGTTCTACAACACTAAAATGTCTTTTTCTGTTTTTTTTTTTTCAGGTACAAAATAATATCATGTACAAAATAATACCATCTACAAATAAAGCCAGCTTTTCTTGACTACCATACCAATTATATCCTTGGATTTCTGAGTCCCTTATTTTCTTTGCCAATTGTTCTAAATATAATGCAAATAATAAAGGGGAAAGAGGACACCCCTGCCTGGTTCCTCTGCTCAAGCAGAAATGATCTGAGAGGACACCACCCACATTAATTTTCACCTCTGATCCCTCATATATCCTCCTAATCAACCTTATAATTTTTTCAGGAAATGCAAATACTTCCATTGCCCTGCTCATAAACTCCCAGCTTACTCTGTCAGATGCTTTCTCTGCATCAAGACCCACCTACAACGATGGTATTTTCTTACATTCTGCTTCCCTCTGGATAAACAAAGTTCTGTTAATATTGTCAAATGTTTTCCTCACCTCCACAAAACCACATTGATCCATATCTATTAGTTTTGAAATTATTTTAACCATTATTTTACTTATTATACACATGAGCACTTTATAATTATGGTTTAATATTGAAAAGGGATTATATGAAGCTGGATCTGATGGATCTTTAGGTATTACAGCTGTCATTGCTTTCTTCCAGGACGGTGGTACTTCTCATCCTCTTAAGATACTGTTAAACAAAACCTTCCAGATCTTTATCAGTTTTTTTTTCCTCCTAGCTTCCAAACTTCCACAGGAATATGATCTATTCCTGTGGACTTTCCTGTAGTTTGGTTATACATCACAATTTTTATCTCATCTCCTTCTGTCCTGTTAGTAATTTAGCCTCATCTACCTCTAACCTCAGCATATTTAATTATTTCATAAACATTTCCATTTGTATCTTTTATTGATTTTCTTTATTGTCTGCTTTATAGAGACTCTCATAGAATTTCCAAAATATTTCTAGTACCTGTACAGGAGATCTTATTACCTTCTTTGTTACGGGCTCCCTATGTTTGTCAACAGCCCTTTCTATTTTCTGTTGAGGGAGTCATTGTGCTAAAAGTTTTTGTGCTCTAGTGTTATTATCAAAAAAAAAAACATTTGCTTAACAGCCATCTTTCTAAGCTTATGCATATTATTGCTGTAATCCCTTATTTTCTGCCTAGCGTTCTGCAGTTGATCCTCTTCTTGTTCTCTGTGAGATTCCCGCTATTCTGCAATATTTTAACATTTGTCAGTCCCTATAAGTAATTCTTGTTACTTCTTAACCATAGCTCCCTTTCTTTTATTTCCACCCTATTTTTAAACTCCGCCTTAATTTTATCCCACTCCCTTTTTTTCAGAAGAAATTTCTGTCCTGTCTAACAGCTCCAGAAAAATCTCACCTACCCATTCCTTAAATTCCTCTCTTTTCAGCAGATAGGTGGGAAGTACCAATGTCTTGTTTTTGTTTCATTTCCCTGTGTTTTTATTTTAGCTATTCTTGGTGCATGATCCAAAATAGTTATTGGGTGGCTATCAAGACCTTCAATTAAATGCACATGTTCCTGTGAAATGTAAATTCTGTCTATCCTAGTCCAGTTTTTATATCTTGGGGAATAATATGTAAATTTACTCTGGACTCCTATTACTGAATCCACATCTTCCATGCTGAACATTTTCATAAATTTCTTCAAAAATCTACCCTTCTTTGTTATATTTTGCCTTCTGGGTCCCACAGATACATCTTCACTGATGCAAATCAACTTCCAGTCCTCACCTATAAGTAACATTCCTGCTAAAAACTGACTATTTCTCTCAGAATTTTCTTAAGCTCCATAATAGCAGTTTTAGGTGTAATGTAAATACATGCCAGTGTAATCCTCCTTCCTTGACAGTAGCCCGTTAGCACTACAATATCTTCTATCACTATTGGAGATCCTCTTGCAATTAATATAAGTACTCCTCTTTGCCTTTTTCCCAGGTAATCTGCTGATTAACCATTCTGAAAACCTTTCTTTGTCAAATTCACATGTTCAGATCTTTCTAAGTGTGTCTCTTGTAACATAACTATTTGCACTCTGCATTTTTAACATAATTCACTTGCTTCTTGTTTGTATTTATCTGTGAGGCCATTTACATTTAAAGACATTAAAAGAAAGCATTGCTGTATTAAAAATTTATTATTCCCACCATGTATGTATAACACTTTTTTTGATAAATGTCTAGTTCCAGCTTTTGTGTTACATGGATACACTGTTTGGTAAGTTGAACTTTTATACAGTGGCTTCTTGTCTTCTACATTTGAGCCTATGTCACATCTTATAAAACTTTTTGTTTGAATGAAAGCCCTCAGAAAAAAAAACAGCCCCAATACCCCCTAAAACCTATTAACTTAATACTAACACACAACTGACAGACACACTCATAGACTTGAGTTAACCTAAAAGAAAGATCATCCAGACTAAGATGCATGGTGCAGCCTCTACTTCTACTAAGTGCTGGTTTGTCTTATCTTTATATCTCTACCAGCTGGGAAAACCTCTGAATGTTTTTTAGAGAAAATTAACTACCATGAGAAAACCCCTGAATGCTTTCAAAGAACATTATCTCTTAGCCAATTTCCCTTTTCTTTTTTTTCCCTCAGCCAATCACTCTCCATCAAACTGCAGCCAGTTTCTCTTTATCAGATTGTCTCCATGGAGACATGAGAACCAGACAGCTTGTTTCTCTATATCAGATTTTTTCTATGGAAATATGAAGATCATCTGCAGAATTGTTACTGAGCATTCATATATTTTCTAGGAAAAAGCCTCATAATAACCAATGTTTTTCATTTACTTGGTCTCTATTAAAACTTGTTACTAAATCATTTTATGGTCTTTAATCCAGTCATTTTCTTATACAAGAATGACAAAAAGCACACTGATTTTTCTTTTATCAAGCTTTTTAACCAGGCTTTTTTATACATTGCAGTGTCTACATTTCTTAAAACTGAACAAAGAGAGAGAGAGAGGGAAAGAAGGGAGAAAGGAAAATAAAAGAACAGCAGCACCTGTTTACAATCCCCATTATACTTAAAAATAACTGAAAAAAACTATATATTATGTAAAGAAAACCAAGTGCCACAAAATTGGTACTATTTAAGGGAAAACATTTTTACTTACAGTTAACTTTCTCCCTCCTCTTCCTCTCCCTGAAACATTTTTCTGAATATTAATGACATGAAGTAGGGCATATGCTTTAGACTCCCCTACAAGTCCAACAAATTCTAAAAAAGTTCAATATTTCCAGATTTTCTTGTTCTGTCATATTTCACAAATACAGTTATTGGACTGTAAGCCCATATTAAGTTATTGATTTTATTACCATCCATCTCTGAAATCCTGTCTCCTTCATTTCTAACACACTCTCTCAATTCTTCTAGGCAACTCTTGTGCTCCCTTCGAATCTCCAACATTTTCCATTGAAAATTTTGAAAAGGCTTTACAGATACAGTCCCTCTGTTGTCTTTTTTACCAGAAGAACAAGAAGCAGAATCTCTTGCTTCGCAGCTTACTCTTTTTTTGGACAAACTTTTGTATTTCCTCCTTAGCATGTACTTCATCAAACAATGATTTTCTCCCTCCAGGGAAGAATTCCTTGAGGACAGCTAGGTACAGCAGCTTGAATCTCACAGCCACATCTCAACACTCCCTGAATAGTGGATTAAATTTGTTCCTCTTCTGTCTAGTGTACAGTGAGTAATCATTCTCCACAAACACTCTGCTGTCTCCCATTTTTAGTACTTTGTCCTTCTGCTACAACTTTGTCAGAATCAGTTCCTTCTTCTGGTAGGATTGCATCTTTACTATTAAAGGTCTAGGTTGCTTTCTTATTGCCAGCTTTGGAGCATACACACTATGTGCTCTTTCAACTAACTCCTACTGTGGAATATCAGTCCAGTTGCTTATTTTTGCTTTCATAAAATTAATGCAGTCTGTTTCTTCCAGCTTCACTGGATTAGCTGAAAATCTCAAGTTTTCCCTATGTGCTCTGTCCTTTAATTCCATTATTTTTGAAACATCTCTTCCTGAGCAGTCTCATGTTCAGCCAGCCTTTTCTTTATTTCGATCTCTGATTTTTGTAGGTGTATCATCTTATCTGAATATCTGTTTAAAGCTTCTTCCATTTTCCATGCTTTTGTTGTGTGTTGATATATTCCATCAGTGTTTTGTTTATTTTAACCAAGTTTGTATGCAGTTGTCTTATATCTTCCTGTAGATTACTGGAAGTCATGTCTGAAGGTCGCATTGCTTTTTTGCTAAACAGCTGCAGAACTTTCCTCAGTCAGTGTTTCTTCTTTACTTTGTGTAGATTTTTTTTCCAGATCTTCTGTATTTCTTTATTCCTGACATTCAGGCAGTGCATTTACTAACCAGTTACTGAAATATACCCAGAAACATAAGTCTACTGGCCTTCTCTGCTCAGTTTCTGTTTTCACACTGGGAGAGCTAGAAACAAGATGTTATTCAATGTGCAGCCATCTTGGAAGTCCTTTTTTTATTTTTTTAATACTTACTTTAACTAATTTGTAGAACATGGTAAAGATAACTCTCCATGCACTACAAAGAATTGTGATCAGATCTCTGATTATAACTACACATTATGTGTTCTCGACATAAATGCCAAAATTCACCTCACTCTCTAGGCCAACTTCATGGCATACAAAGACATAATAAGTGAGTTACAATGAGTGACCTGATCATGATCCTCTGTGTAATTGCCTCCATGGCTTTGAAAATGTTCTGCCTCATCTTATATGCTCACTAATGGAGAGATTAATTAATATGGTTACTCTATAAGCTATCCCTTTCACAACATGACTATGGAAACCTGCAGGAACTTGATCAGTGACTGGTGATATGTGTTTTAAGTATGGAAAGCAGTTTTACAACAATAGAGACAGGAACAGCATAGCACTGAAAAATATGAGAATGCATGCCATCAGTATGCTTAGTGAATAATAAATGTAAATAAAGCTTAGGTCTGAAGCAGTGGGTGTAGTTTCAGCATGGACATGCCACTATTGGCTGCACATTGCTTTGCTTCCGCACCACAGTGTACATGTCTGACTCTGTTCTAAGAAATGGCAGTTAATATAGTCAGAGTGTTTCTACATTATCTCCTTACAGCTGCAAACGTTCAGTCATCCTTCTATTTTATGTTGAAGTCTGAGTTGCAAAGGAATTTGCAAAGAATGGGGCAAGGGAAGACTGTGCCCCTGCACAGGTATAGACAAGCTTACAAGGATTCGTTCTAAGCTGTATTCAGTGTTAATTTACTGAAAATTTTGCAGGTTCCACCCCTATTTTCTTGTACAATAACCTTCTTAGTAATAATATGCAACATGTGTAGACCTCTTCTATAGCTGAGATGTCTCAGATAGGCGCACAGCTATTCCTTTGAAACAAGTCCACACCTATGTCTCTGCCCTCCCAGACAAGTCCACTGATGACCAGGATTTGATTAGCAGTGCACCCACTACTGAAGCCAGCCTAGATGGGGTGGAAGAGAATAGCTGCTTCTGTTTAACTCATCCTAGGAGGAAGGAAATGGTGTCATCGTAGCATTGAAGGGCCATCTTGAAAAATGTCCAGACATGCAGCTTCTGTGGTGCGACTTGGGGGAATGAGCACTCCAATTAAGTGTACTGTATATCTCAAAAATGATTTATTCACAAATACTGGAGAAAGCCAAAAAGAATGTATGGGCAAAGGCCCAAAATCAGGGACAATTTTTAAATGTTACTAAGTTTTGCATAAACATTTATTTTCTAAACATTATTAGGGTAAAACTCAGATTACTGATATTATTAACTGACTGCAGTCTTCAGTGATTTACCTGAAAATCAAAAAAGAAAAAAAAAATAGGTGAGGGACAGAAAGAAAATGTGAGGCAAAATGAAGAACATTTTGCACATTCAGGGACATTTAAGTGGTATGCTGCACAGATGTATTTCTGGGGATTATTTTGGAAGTGCAGGAATATATATACTCTGCCCCAGCGGAGTGACCATTGCTCTGGGATTTCCAGGATGTGTTAGAGGGATTCACACTGTTGATCACTATTTCTGGTATTTGCCTTCCCCTGTTTGTGTCATAGGATTGGGTGTACTCAGAGGACCAACTTGGTGAAATGGGGATGGGAACTTGATGCACTTTTATGGATGCTGGAAAATGTTCAAAATTATGAAAAAAAAAATCTTCTCATTGTACAGGCTCTCTTAATTTTCTATATAAAATGTACACAGAGTCAGTTAAACAATAACCATAGTTTACATTGTTGCACCTTGAAATGGCTGTAGTGGTTACATTTCATGGAGTATCTCTAAAGTCATACTTTAACAACATGGAGTTTAAAGTCTCTGACATCTCTGTAAGATAAATAACTAGATGGAGATTATCACTTATAGCCATGTCTGAAATATTAATGATACCATTATTAGATGAGTTTAGTAATATTCTTTTAGGTCTCTTAGGATGAAAAGTATTAAATGATGAAACAGATTCAGTAACATGGGGAAAAATGAAAAGCCTAAGGAGATATCAGACTGCAAAGTGTTATTATGTGCAGTAGCTTTGTACCAAAGAATGGAATTAACTTAGTTGTCCTAATATTTTTTAGTTCTTTACTGACATGGTTTTGGTCTGTCTCCTGTTGACACCTGTCTGATCATTACAGATAGTTTTGTGAATCTGTTAAAAGGATAGCTCTAGTCTATTAGGCCCCTGTTAGAATCAGCCAGTTAAATGTGCATAGCTGGTGTGAAGTGTCAAAGACTGAAAATTAGGTTTGGCTTTGAAGGAAAGGTGCTGGCTCTGACTGTGACAGATGAAATGGGATTTTTGTGGGATGTTAAAAATGCATGGCAACTCTAAAGTCTGACTTCAGTGCTAAAAATAAAGGAAATTACCACGCCTAATAGATCTTGCTCATTTAGAGGTCAGACACGTATCTGGACCTTTGTTAAAGTTTCATTTTAACTCCTACTGTAGTGGTAAACAATATCTATTATGATGATTCATTCTACAATTTAATTCTATTATTATTTTCTGCAAACATTTGCTATTGAACTGAACATCTTAAAATGCATTTTTTTTCTTTCGATAAACTTATACATGTTACTTTGTGTATGAACACACTTGGGGTTGGAGGGACAGAGGGCAGAAAATGCTTTGTGTTCCACCCTATGCATCTTAAAGTTTAATTTGCACATACTCAGTCTTTCATACTGTAAAGCTACATCTGAGGAGTGCACAAAGATGGTGAAGTTGGTATCAATAAAAGGTGAAAGGATTCTATTCTAGCATTATCCTGTACCAGACAAGTAGCCCCAGATATTACAGTTACCATGATGAGACAATGCAGGTTGTTTACACTGTGTGTTCACCTTAGACCTAGTACAAAGCAGCTATATGCTGTCATATAAGAAGTGAACTGGATGTAAGTACTGGACATAATGCAGTTTAAGCAGTAGTGGGTTAAAACATGAACATCCAGTTACCAGTGATATTACCAGTGATATGCCTTTCCCAGTACTTGAACCTAAAATTCATGTGCTGTAAAGTATGGATTCACTTATTAGACCACTATAATTATTAGATATCAATGACCACTTAACTGCTAGTTAGTTATTTTGGCTAATATGCCGCTACTGTACAAATAAGAGTTTGGAATAGCATAGTAAGGTCTTATGTCATTTGTATTTGTTGTGAGATACTTTCATCAAACATGGTTTGCACAACAACTGGCCATGTTACTATGTATATTGGCATGACACCAGCTGGGAATCTCTTGCGGCATCACTTGAAATAAACAAAATCCATCAATATATATGTAACCCATTCTTTGAAAAAATATATTTTCCTGACTTTACAATCCTTCCTGTTTTATACTGGTTAGAATGAAACTATGCTGACTTCTTTCCTGAGTCTGCAATTGTACACACCAAATTAAATGGTTGTTGCCTGCTGGAATTCCATGCAGCTTTCTTTACTGTCTGCTACTTACTCCAACAGTTCTGTGCCTTGTTCTATTCATACATACATTGTATCTTATAGTCACGCTTGCAGAACTTTTAAAAGCAGAACATTTTCAGGACAAAAATGAGGAGAAAACAACTTTATACTCCTGACTTCAATAATGTGCAAAACTGTTATAGAATATAATAATACAGAAATGTTTTGCATAAAATTTCATATTTACTCTTCTTCTTGGTCAAGACTATAAGTATCATTCAAAGTTGTTTGGAATCTTTATTAAGAACCATAGCTCACTGCTTACTGGACATCACCCCCCCCCCCCACACACACACACACACACACACACACACAGATTCATAAACTAATAGGTAGTTACTAGGCTAAGAGAATCTTCAGAAGCCTAGCTTTAAATTCCTATGATAGTTTTAACCCTTATATTTTGTTTACAATAACCCAGATACAAGCCAAACAAGGACATTTACATGTTTCTCCCTATCCATGAGGGACAAGGGTGCTAAACTGGAGGGTGAATTTGTGGTTACTGATCCATGTATTCAAATTAATTTGAAATGGATTAAGATAAGTACTCAATGCAAAGTAGGAGAGTTCCACAAAACAGTATTCTCTGTTATAAAAGCCTATCCCTCAAACATGTTTTATTTATTTTACAAAAGGTATTGAGATCCCTTGAGAAGGAGTTTAAGACACCATTCAACGTGTGCATATGTAATAGGTCAAACAGAAAAGGGTCTGCTGAAGCTCTATATTTGAGGCAGTGGTTGCCTCTCAGTTGCCTGTATGATACTGACACGAAGGACAAGGCTTGGAGATGGTCTGCATCATTTTCATGATTCAGACTTGTGACATTTTTAGTGAGAAAGTGTTGTGATTATTCTAGGTGTGACAATCGTTTGGACAGGTACATAACAAAAGAGCACTATACTCAGTAATCAGCCTAAGTGGAATGATTACATCCCTGGATCTGGACACAAAACCTTTAGAAGTAAGCTATGTACTGAAAAAGGACTTCCTTACAACAGTGCATACATGGTGATAAAAGAACAGACAGTTTACTGTCGGCATTTGTTCCAAGATCCCTATGTATAACATCCATTTCCAAGGGTGTGTGGAGAATGTGGTAGTTACAAGGGGAGTCATGCTTACAAAAGGCACAATACAAAAAATGTGACAGCAGAATTCTACCATTGTCAGCATAGTGTTGGAATAAAAACATTTTTATTGTGGAAATTGTAATTAAAATTAAAACAAGTTAAAATAAATTCTGTGGTATGTAATGTGAAATATGCATAACTAAAATCTGCTTATTGATTATGTGCCATTATGTATTACATAGAGCAATCAAACCAGTTTTAAATGGATTTAACACAGATGTTTAAACCTGGGAAAGAAATTCTGGGTAACAGTACCATTGATATCACTAACCTTTCATCTGTACATTTAATAATTTTCATATCAGGCTGCAGACAGTTCTTCATTTAAGCACAGAAAATGTATCCAGAGTTGTACAAGCTAGATGTTGTTTCTTGATCAGTATGTATCCCTTGAATATTGTAACACATTTTTGTTAAAAATACAATGAAAAATTCAAGAACATTGTAACTGTTATTCAATAAGAAAACTACATGAACTAAACCAAATTCCTTAATAAGGCATTTGAAACTGAATGTCTTAATAAATAATTGCAAGGATTTTAGTGACAGGGATTCATGAGGATTTGAAATGGCATAGTAAGTGGTAAACAATGTAATAAAAAAGTTTGGCTAAGCAGTCAAATATGTAAATTTTCAGAGGTTCAAAATGAACAGTAGTAGTGACAAAACAGAATTGAAAATCAAAATAAAGAGCAATAAATATGAAGTGAGAAACAAACAAGAGTATTATACTGTTTTTACATGTTCATGCATTTTACTGTAGAAGCAATTGTGCTATTTTTGTCATTAAGTGAGGCACTGAGTTAACTGAAGAAAGCAGTTCTCTTGCATTAGATAGACAGTACACAGTCATAATATACCACTAACAAGCTGCTGGATACAATAACCAAAGCAATCTAGATTATCTCAATCGCAAAAAAAAGAATAAATAAATAAACGGTCAATAAAACCAAAAAAAAAAAAAACGGTCAATAAAACCAAAAAAAAAAAAAATGATCAATAAAACCAAAAAAATCATTCTAAAAGCTAAATCTACTTTGTTAAGTGTTTTCACAAATTAATTGTGTGACCAAACTCATGTGCCACAAATAAAATATGACAACAAATAATCACCATTAAAAAAATCACCACAACCTGAATTCTGACTAAATAAACACAACATATATAATAAACCATCAGTAAATATTCAGAAATCATTGAATATTCAAATAATTGCAACTTTGCATCTTTGTTTAGCTCATACCAAGTCTGTCTATGACATCCTGTCTTAATCACTACTCTAATTCACAATATTATACCCCTGAGATCCAGTTTCAACCCCTCATATTTGATTTTACCTTTTCTAAACGTAAACTTAAAAGTTGTTTAAAATCAGGCAAACTTGGGCATGACTATTCAGGCTACTTGTATCATCTTTTTTAAGAATGTTGTAAATATGCTGACAGATCCTTGAGCTAAGAATCCTTTCTGTTTAGCCTTCATAGAGGGAATTGTAAGGCCCACAGCAAATCAAATATTCAACTCTCCTAGATTCACAATTAGTGTGACTACCAGCTACTCGAGATTTTACTCTTGTGGCCGTCTCATCCTTGTTAGCCTCATTTATGTATGTATGTATGGGTACAGGTTATGCATGCTACACTTAAGAGTGCTGTTGTAGATGTACTTTAGTTATTCAGAACTTTCAAATTATCCTCATTTCATTTTTTTTAGATTGGAATTCCTTTTGTAAACAAATTTGCAGAAACCCCAAGTACTTCAGGTATAATACCCAAATCGTAAATTACTCCACCAGTGCTTGCTAGTAATGTTTTATGGGTTTTAAACAACAGACTGTCCAACGGGTGTATTAAATTCAATCTTTACATGGCTATTAGCCCCATGACTGTCCAAGCTATTATGCTCCAGGATAGAGACATATTTTGTCTTCCTCCCATTTGCAGTCTCATTGGCCATTTCTTACAACAGTTAATCAAGGTATCCTCTCTGACTTAGCTTCACTATTAATATCTGTAACAGCATAAACATTGCAATTCTCAGCCACTGTCCTGGGCACAAGGCACATTCTTCAGTTCATATGTTTCACCAGTAACTAACCTGAAGCCACACACTTTATTAGATGTCATGAGGGTAGTAGCCAAAACCCCATGAGTTTATTGCCAGTCCTAGAATTAGCACTGGGCTATCAACTTCTCAATCAGCATTTGACTGTATTAAGCAAGACTGGTTACGTTAAATGTGATTGCAATGAAGGTATAGTGTCCATTATCTTGGTTGACATTAAGAGATATAGTCCACAGGTCAAGCTAGCAGAGGTAGAGGACTGTTATAGATGAATTGTATGTCAGGAGGAGGAAGGAAAGTATGAATGTCACTGGAGCTGGGAGCATTGTCTGTCTATGGAACTTAACAGCATCTATTCTCAGTATGAATATAAGTTGTTGGTTCCACTTCTTTCTTTTTTCTTTTTTTTTATTTCAGTAGAGACATTGTTACTATGAATACTGAAGCAGACACAATAAGCTGCTGGTGACACTTGCTCCCCTAATCCTGTTTTAGAATGCACCAGAAAATTACAATTCAGACTGAAAATCACCTTTGCCACATTATTTGAGCATACCAATGCAAAAGGAAAGAAGAACTTATTTCAGGGCAATACATTTAATTAAATAAATCACTTTAATTTAATTTAGTATATCCCAGCTTGAACATGTTGTGAGGAAACCAGTGTGATGTCAGCAGACTTACTATATTACCAGGATTCAGGGCTTGAGACTACCAGTGCAAGTGCCGATAACTTAATGGATCATGATAGCAACCAGCAGAATGGCACTAACATTATTTTAAACAATATATGTATTCCTCTCTTTCTGGGTGACATAGCAGTGTGGAGGTATAACACAATGCAGGTTTTGTTTTGCCTTTCAGTAAAGTTTATTTTGCTAGTTCATAGACAGGATCTGATTTAGGCAATGACTCACCTGAGATAAGCACAACATACAGAGCATTCATTGCTAAAAATGTTAAAATGAGGTCTGTGATTCAGAGCCTCTAACAAAATCTCTATACGTAGAATTTGGAGCCCAAACATTGAACATATAGATTGCTGACATTCATGAACATGTTGATTAAACACAGTCATTCTGTACATCTGTAACTATTCTATGTTCAAGTTTAGAAAAAAAGTAAATAACACATGTTTTCTTAAATGAAAATGGATGTAGTTCATAGGCATGTCATCTCCAGCCCTGATATTAACTCAGTAATTATAGGTATTTTTTTCTTTGACCAGATTGGAAATTGGTCTTTTTTAGCTGCATAAGAAAGAACATTTTACTTATTAATCATATTTCCATCACTATTTCTCAGGATTTACCAACTGAAGTACAGCAAAAAGGAAAGGATTTTGGACAGCTTTGTAGACAATTTTGACAGAAGGACATCAACTGTTTTGTTTTCTGCAATTTTATAGGTCACCTGCTAAACCTTAGTGTTTAAATTTTCTGATAAAGTATAATCTGAACTGACAGTGATGAGTCTGCTACCATAGGCCCAATAACTAGACAAGGGAATTCCCATGGAATTAAAAATAAACACTTAATCTTGGAAGGTTTGGGGGTATGGTATCACCACCTCAAATTTCTTAGCTGTGCTAACAATTTACAAGTAAATATTTAGGAATATTCCTTCAATGAGTACTAGTCGATTTAATCACCAGATAAATGAAGCAAACTGATATAATCCCTTATACTTACTGTTGCTAATATAAAATATCTTCAAGAAATTCAATTTGCTTTTGAGAAGCAGAATACTTTAACTTAAAACAGCTATTTTTGAATTCAACTAATAATATGGCACTTTTTTATGTCAGTATTGTATCATCTAGGGATGTAAATGACACATTTATTTTGTGAAAATTAGAAAGTAATAATTTCCCTTTTATTTTTGGTTTGGTGTATACATATATATATATATATATATATATATATATGTATATATATATATATATATATATATATATATATATACCTTTTTCAGGGTATGGATCCTTTTTGGATGATCTATATACAGGTTTATAAAAACTTAATTCCAAGAAAATTATAAAATTATTTCGGCAAAAGATTTTAAAAATGAATTCACAGGACTTAAAGTAAAAGGAAATGTTGAGAAACCAAATATTTTTTATACTATTCTTATCTAGTAGACTTCAGAAAACATAACTACCCTAAACAAAATGGATGTGTGTATTTAGACTGAAGAAATAAAAAAAAATATTCTAGCTTTAATTATTTCTTTGTTTTCCTAATATTTAAAAAAGTCAAAAGATGTCAATTTTCTCTAGGAGGCTCCCTTATCACACCAGTTATTGCAATGCTATATCAAGCTGTTTATACAACCTGAAAATTGCTTATCTTAACACACAGAAATTAAAATTATATAATAATAGGGTTACTAAAGCAATAGTTATTTTTGTTGAATAACACAGAAATCAAAGTATTCTTTTACAAAAAATGGTCTTCCTTTATATTTCAAATTGCCAGTATTCATTTTTGAATAACCTGTAAAGAAAAGTAATAAAAAATGCTAAACTACTTGATCAGTTCTCAGCTGTCAACACACTGCTACTTGTTATCTTTGATACAAATATTTTGGTTAGATCCCATACTCGGATATTATTTGACATTGTATTAATAGAAGAAGAGATGCTGTATTATGCTTCAGCAACTAGAGAGAGACATCATAAGGCCTAACTGTATGGGGCATTTTTCCAAGAAATATTAACTCTAGAAATCATATCAGCTTTCCTGCAGTAAACAAGAACTACCTGAGGTCTAATTTCTGATTCAAATTATATACCTTTCTTTTGTAAATTATTTTAAGAGAGTACTTCTTATATTACAGACTATAGGATTTGCCAAGATCCATTAATCAGTTTGATGTAACGCTGTCTTCTGCCATAGATTTTAAAATTTTTCAAATAGCCTAATAGAAGAAAATATTTTCTCCTTCCCTAACATGAAGGATCTAGAGGCCCTTCCTATGAAATTCTCTAAGTTTAACAAATTATAATTCTTTATTTTTTAAATTGTTGAATAACTTAATTCAATGTCCATTTGAAACTGATCCTTTCTTTACAATAGATAAAATACATATGATAAACCATAATGAATGCAGATTGCTATCTATAGACTTATATGACCTTTAAATCCTGTCTAAGAATCTTGCAAAATTAATTAGACATTTTTACAAAAAATTCTAATCTTATTCATCCAAATCAATTTGACTTTCTTCCAGAAAAAAAATGTATTTTGCAAGACAAATCTTTCAAGATATTAAAGTGTATTTGAGATATCCTAATAACAATTACCAGAAGAAGTTTTTGTTAATTGAATGTAAAAAAAGCAGTTGATGTCACAAACAGGATATATTTATTTTATCTGTTTACCTGTCTAGGCTTACCTGTTTAATTTGATGTTTTTTAGGCTTTATTGAAATAAAGATATTATGTATGCATTAATGGCTTAGATTCTAGTACCTACTCTGAATCAAGCGGTGTATGCTAATACTTCCGACTACCTCTCACTTTATTATAATTAGCAATTAATACTGTATTAAATTGAATTCAGTCTGAATCAGAAATCTGTCCATTAGACATTAATGGTTCCAACAGAAAATTTATCACACATGCTGATGATTTGATGTTAATCATTACATCTTTTTATTCTTCTTTAATTATATTTTTCAAATGTCTAATAAACTTAAAGAAACAGCAACGTATATCATACATTCTTCTGAATCAAAAGTCTTGATCAAATTTTAATTTTTATAATCAGAATATATAGGGGATGAGCAGGGAAAATTCATAATGTATATCTTAAAAAACATTCTCTCCTTCACAGCTTCATACCTTCCCAGTCATATTCCTCATAAATGGGTTATTCAAGAAACCGACGCTTCACGATTACTGGTTAACAAATGCACGGCTTCCAAGAGCACCCTTATAAGTTCAGGCACATAATTAATTTCCTGTGTAAACTGAAACTGCTATAGTTAAATATATCCTTCTTCCTTGGGACTAAAAGTTAGTTAATCATATAATTCCTGAACACTCTCAAAAAAAAAAAATTCAGGGTAGGGGAATAAACCCTTTTTTTGTTGATTTTGTGTGATCTCTGTGTTACTATACATAATTAGCAGGGGGTGTTTTTATTTTTAAGTTTTTGTTTCATATGTGCTTATTGGAGCATATGTTGCTCTCAACATTTGCAATGTCGATGTTTACTGGTCATTGTTGTAAAAGTCAACATTTGGGTCATCCGTTCAAAACCAGTAGATCCATGTATATAGGCATTATGCATATGACAGAGTGATGAATTTCTTCAGATGTTTATTTTCTAATAAAGTTATCTTCAAGCTGTGTCTGCCATTGAAAAAAGCACTGATTTTCATGAAACTCTGTGAAATCTCAGATGATAGCTGTGCTAATAGCTATATGTAAAACAATATTTAGTGAAAAGTTTAGTACTGTGGGTGTAGCAGAATATAAAAATTCAAGTTTGTGCGAAACCACTTTTCTAATCAATGATCTGCAACTTTAACAGTCTACACCAAGACTAACCAAAGATGTGATTGTGATTAATGGATGAGGATGTATTGCATTTATGGCTTGATTCACTGCAAAACAAAAGCCTGTCTGCTCTCTTCAAGAACTTAGAAAATAATCTAATGATCATATAAACCTAAGTAGAAAAAGAGTTCTGGAATAAAAAGTTGTCTGTCAGAGATAGCAAATCCTTTGTCATTGATGACTTTCAAAAACAACACAAATAATTTGATGCACAAGGACAAAGTAAAATCAGCATCTAGGACAAAATAGAAATAGTGTATAAGCTGTCCACCATACACATAGTTTCATAGTATAGTACTAGGCTATCTGCCCTGGGGCATTTGTAAGCCTAGCCATAGTGATGTGGCTTTTGCCACCCCATGAAATGGTACAAAAATGTACAGAATAAATCTAGAATACTGTGCCTCTGTCTAGTAGTGACACAATGAAGGTCCCCTTATATAATAGAATTAGTTTACTGTGCCCCTGTCCAGCAGTGACACAGATGTGACCCCTGGGGTAAACTTACGATCTCCCATCCACTCATCAAGATTTCTCTTGAAGAGAGTCAGTGAGGGGCTCTGCCTAATACAAAATGGGATCCTGTTCCAAAGCATGGGAAGCCTTTGGGTTATGAATCTATCCCTCCAGCATGTCCTATTCATACTTGTGCCGAGGTTTAAGTCTTTAGCTCTCATGGTCCTGATGGATTTGGATTTTTTGAGGTGGAGCATGTCCATCAGATCCTGACTGGACATGGCCTTGTACGTCAGGCAGAGATCACCTCTGAGCAGGTGGTATGCTACTGAATAGAGCTGAAGTTTCTTTAGTCTGGCAGAATAAGACATATGTTGGGGACCCTTGATCCTTTTGGTGAGGTACTTTTGTGGTCTCTCCAGCTGTTGCAAATGCCGGGTGAGGTACATACCAAATGGGACATTGTACTCAATCATGGGTCTGATGAGGGAGGAATATAGGGGTACAATGACATCCTTGGATCTGGATGTGAATCCCTTCATGATGAGGTGTGCAAGGTAGAATGTTTTTCTAACCACTTTGGCAACGTGGGTGTCAAATGAGAGGTCGCTGTCTACTTGGGTCCCTAGGTCTCTGATTACTTTTTCCATACTCAGTGGGTTGCTGTCTATGTGATAATTTGTGGGTACTTTGTTTTTTCCAAAAGGGATGACTATACATTTTTTGGCATTTAGTTTAAGGCCGTGACTACGGCACCAGTTGTCCGTTTCAGTGAGGCCTTTTTGTAGGATGTGTGTGTCTGCTGGTGTATCGACTATGGCACCTAGTTTGCAGTCATCTGCGAACTTTGTCAGCCACAGCCCTCCCATGTTTGCTTTAACATCTGAGAAATAAATGCCGAACAAGAGGGGTCCCAGGACAGATCCCTGTGGGACACCACTTGCGACTGGCTTTGAGTCTGACATTGCTCCAGCGATTTTAACTTTATGGGTTCTGTCCTTTAGCCAGTTTGCAACCCATCTAGTGACATAAGGGTTTACTTTTAAGCTGTTTAGCTTATCTATGATGCCTGAGTGGGGTATTGTGTTGAAGGCCTCAGCCAAGTGCAGGTATGCTGTATGGACTGCTTTGCCCTCATCAATGGCTCTAGTGACTGTTTTGAAAAAGTCAACCAGGTTTAAAAGGCAGGATCTGCCCTTTACAAAGCCAAACTGGGTGGGGTCAAGTGTCTGTACGTCCCCTATGTCTCTCTTTATGAGTTCCATAATGATTCTTTCCATAGCTTTGCAGACCAGGCTAGTTAAGCTTATGGGGCGGTAGTTTCCAGGGTCTGTAGAGTCACCCTCCTTGTGGAGTGGGACCACTGTTCCTGTACACCAGTGTTCAGGTACATATCCCGAAGTAAGGCTAAGGTTAAATAGCATTTTTATGTGTGGGTTTAGCTCCTCTTGGAGTTCACGTAACACGCACCCCGGGATACCGTCAAGTCCCACTGATGCTGTATTTTTTGCTTTGTTTAGGGCGGTTCTCACTTGGACATCTGAGATGACAGGGAGATTACATTCAGCTGGGATAAGTATTTTCAGATGATTTCATATGAATGTGGATTTATCGCCATACACAGTGGTCAAATATTGTCACACGGCACTGAGTGAAATGATACTGTATAACATCAAGCTTACCATGATATCCGGTTGCTAAATGATATCATGATGTCATATTGCATTGGGTTTACTATCATAATAAATGATGAAAGGATACAAGTTAGCAATGTGCTTTCTACCCTACACAGTGTTTAATTGATATTATAACAAATTAAATACAAATGTCTGTGCCAAATTGAAAGCCAAATGCTATTATCCAGTGAAACAGTATAATGGGAGAGGAGACAAAAGGTGAAGATGTGGAGTAAAGAAATGTTTTCTGTGGGTGGCATATATCTGTGCTTAGCTATTTCTGAAGCATAAAATTAGAAATATGGCTAAGCAGAGTGCAGAAATGTACCACGATGCATCAGACATCTCCTCAATGAAATCATAACTTCTAATCTTTTACCTAGGCTTTTTTTTCCTGTGAAGCATAAGCCAGTATCTATGAAAAAGATTCAATATTTGCCAAGTTTGGCCAGCTAAGGCTGTGTGCTTGTGCAGACACATGCTATCAGAGAAACACTCATACATGCACACATGACTATCAAATCCAATACTGTTCTATAAACTTTATTTATTACTGTGTGTTGGGAGGTTCTCTGGAAACTGACAAATCCAGTATTTAGATGGCAATTCATAAGAAATATTATCCTTTTCCCCCAGAATAATTTAATGAAAAAATGCATTGGTATAAATAAAATAATAAATAAATAATTATGCCTTTGCATGTATATGTGCATCCATATATGTGTGTGTGTGTGTGTGTGTGTGTGTGTGTGTGTGTGTGTGTGTGTGTGCGTGGTAAACACCTTAACCATTGTGCCATCCCCAACTCCCACAGATACCCTGGGCAATGCCCTTTTTGATTATTTGTGCAATTTTATCCAGTTCTATGGTATCATCCTTTTGGCTTTTGCAGATGTTAATAATTGCCACATGTACCAAGTATAGGCCTTCATGCTTCTTTTAATGCAACTATGTGGCATTGGACTGAAAACTTTTTTCAAAGAATAGAAATGTAGCATATGTTCCCAACATCTCTGGATTGTGTTATGCAGACTTTAAATAAGAATGTCAAAATCATATATTTATTCCCAGTATGGCAGTATGCCACTAACAAAAGACACTGCATCGACAAGGAGACTTTGGATGACTAATTTCAAATCAGAACTACATGTAAACATTTACAGCTGAATAACAATCTAATGGCACTGTATACCTGCATGTCTAAGTATGTTTCTTCAATCTTTCCATTGAGATGTGTCGATTGTTAGAGATCATGTCTCATACATGTATTTGTCAAATGTATGTCTTTTTTTTTTTTTTTTGCAGCGTGACACTGTGCAAACTTGAATTGTTATCATTTTCTGAAAAAGGAGTACATGACTTTGGTTCAGTCTCACAAGATAGCATTCCCCAAACTAACAATAAATAAATAAATAAATAAATAAATAAAAAGATATCAAAGAGTATATTCTATAACTGTCATGACATATTTTCTGAAGAAGTTTGCTTAAAATGTTAAAATTGTTTCAGAAATATAGGTGGATGTGTGCAAGGACTACCAGTAGGCTTGCATAGTCATTGGTCTGCTCAGTTTGCACAGTTCTGATTTCAACAAAATTAAACCTATACATTTTTTGGCTGATGGCTTAATGGATATTAGATCCATACAGATATTATGATTATGTAATATGACAACTAACACTGATATTTTTCTTATAGATCATGTCTTCAACCATTTCAAATGTTACAGAACATTTTAGATATGATTATTCTGTGTTTTTTATTATTAGCTCAAATAATTCTGAAGTACTGAGTTAATTATCCAGTTATCTTTTTAACACACTATAGATTACACACAGTCATGTACATCTTTATCTGTTTCTACCTCTATCATTTTTTTACGTCTTTTCTTGCTGCAGTTTTCCTGTGACCATCCTGCTTTCCATACTACATGAGTTACTAACCCATTCTTCTTCATCCCCGGGGAGATGGTCAGGCCCACTGCTAGTACCGTTATTATGACTATTCTGAGGATAGGTGGGGATTTTCTTTGCTACCCAGATGGACTCCCTGTAGAATGCAATGGAGTGTTTAAAAGTGAGCCACACCCCTGTGAGACATGATCAATTGCCACCCCCCCCCCCTCCACAGACACACCTGTTGGCAAGCACCACTGCGTAACTTTCTTCAGGGAGAGTACATCTGTGAACACAAGCTCCACCACTGAAAGAAAAGTAAGCAGTTTGAAGTTTCATTAGTTGTCTCCTGCCTGTTCCTCTAGCCATTAGACAAGCACATGCCATCTGAGCTTCAGTCAGGGATTTATCCCCTCTAGTCCAATGAAACTGACTATTTGTAGAGTTAAAAGTTTGCAATGGTCATTACAAATCAAAAAATTATATTTATTCAACATTTCTATTAATAGCATAGGTGCATTCTGAAGTTCATTTCAATATAATAAAAATACATGCTGTAGCAATTCATAAACATTCCGAGTTATTACAAAATCACACATAAACACTATGCATTTTTATGCTAAAGTTAGGTCATCTGTGTTTTCTAGAAGCTTTTGAATTGAAGCACATCAAAATAATAATTCTCCAGTTCAAATTCCACATGAATCTGTTCCACTGTCTATCATGCTAGGATTATAATCTAAGAATACTTTTAGTGCAGTATCTGAATGCACTTTACTGAAAATGCCTTATGAATATGTCTTACCATTTTGTTGATACCTTACTTTTTTGGCAGAGAACCAGCATAACCATCAAAAAGTCAGTATTAGGGATGTGCAAAAAAAAAAAAAAACCGTGGCACAGGGGGTTGAATAGCTGCATTAGCCTTTATCTGATATTTATCCACACAAAGAGATAACTTTCAGACACAAATTGTAGTATAGGTTAAAATATTTAAAGTTAAATATTTAATATATAAAATATTTAAATTAGTATTTCATTTAATATTAGTCACATTTCCTGTGGCAAGATTGTATTTCTAGTTATTTTAATATAAGCATTATGACAAATAGAACTATGTGAAATATCTCCAAACAATATGCTAATTGTAGTATTTTGCATTACATTTTTGAAATTTCAAATTCGTTGCCATCTTCTTAGCTTCAATTAAACCTGTATAATTGATTTCAATGTGTTTATTACTACATTTCTGGAAAACAGCAGGTGTTTTAGCTTTTACTCTTTCATCGTATTTATTTACAGTCACATTTTATACTTTAGTTTTCTGTTTCTCATTTGCTATAATGTTTTGCCATTAGTTATAAATAATTTTGTAGTTTTTGTTTTCCATAATAAGATGTATACTGAATTCACAAAGCTTGATTACATGCAGGCATACCTATGTGTGTATATATATATATATATATATATATATATATATATATATTTACATAGATATATGTACTATACATGTGTATATACATAACTCACACACACACACACACACACACAGACACACTGACATACACACGCACACACCCTTGAATCTGCACACTAGCACACATAACTGAATTACAATAAGCATGTTTCCTCTTTTTTTATCCTGTAGTTTGTAGCTGTCTTTCATCTCTGCTTTTTGCACTTTGACAATGGTGATGTTATGAGGGTTACCACACCTTGTGCAAATGATTCCCTGCCTTTGTTTGATGCTCATGGCAAAGTGGATCACAATGAAGACAGAACTCATACTTCATGCTATATTGACTATTTACATTTAAACTAGATAGTCATCTACATTTTTGAACTGTCTTTCTCAAGTGTCTGTATTTTAGTGAATAGAGAATTAACTTCTGCAAATGATCTTCACAGGAATGTGAAATCATCCCTAAAGGATTTCCAGTAAAAGCATGTTATAGTCTCTCAAGCCAATTTATTCATTTAAAGGAACAGATTTACCAAATAGTACCTCATTATTCCAGCGCACTGTGAAGAGAACTTTTGCAGATGGGAAGTAAGCTTTGTTCATCTCGTGAGGAAAATGTCTGCAAATTTATATTGTTAAATTATTTGCTTTTAAGCAAGTCAGTTTCTTACGCTTTGTCAAAAGGTTTTGGTGTGTCTGTCATGATATCACGGTCTTGGTAGGTAGGATTGTTTTTAGAGAAATAATTCGTAGTTCATAATTATTTGTTTTATACATTCAAACTACTTATCAGAATTGAAAGTCATATTATTAATATATTCAGTACTTTGGCTGCTTATATGAATCTCAAGTTCCTCTGAGTTTAAACCTTGTATACCAAGTAACATCATGATATTATCTGTCGGCAGGGAGTTTATATGTTTTTCAAGATGGCTTGCTATTACAGGTGACAGCAGTGCTACAGTTATTATTTACTATCTTCTTTTGAAATTGATGTGTTATTCCTTGTGTTGCCGAATCATTATTTCTGTATTATTTACTTACGTGAAGTAAATTGGTATGGAATTTTTGGAGTTTAATAACTTATAACTTATTTTGCTTTCCACTGGCATTGTTAGGGTAGGACAAACAAGCATGTGCCCTGGGTCAAAGTTTTGATGGGGATTATCGGCAGATGATAATCTGTCTTAAGTGCCATACTTTCTTAGAATGACTGTATTGCATTTATACTGAGAGCTAAAGCCATGTAGAGCACATTGTCTTCAGTGCATTACTGACATTCAGAATGAATGTTGTTGTCTCATTTGCTTTTGCTTTCAGAACTGAAACACTGCAGTTCTCCATGCTCAGATTAAACTGTAGCAGCTGCTTCTTACAAATGCTGCTGCAGTTAAAAGGAGATTTATTTTTCTTGTTCCTCGACATAAAGTTGAGGGGGGAGCCAGATTGGGAGACAGCACAGAGTGCATGAATCATCAGCTACTAATCTGCTCTTTCAGTGTATTTTTGTTAAAGGTTTGCCATCTGTAATTTGCCTGATGGTATACATTATGTGTATGACTATGTGTGTGTGTATGTGTGTGTGTGTGTGTGTGTGTGTGTGTGTGTGTATACATTCTGCATAGCACTGGCAGCATCATGCCCATAATTGTGCTCTGTGTGTGTGTGTGTGTGTGTGTGTGTGTGTGTGTGTGTGTGTGTGTGTGTGTGTGTGTGTGTGCGCGCATGTGTGTGTGTGTGTGTGTGTGTGTGTGTGTGTGTGTGTACATTCTGCAGAGCACTGGCAGCATCAAGCCCATAACTGTGCTCTGTGTGTGTGTGTGTGTGTGTGTGTGTGTGTGTGTGTGTGTGTGTGTGTGTATACATTCTGCATAGCACTGGCAGCATCATGCCCATAATTTTGTGCTCTGTGTGTGTGTGTGTGTGTGCATGCGCGCGTGTGTGTGTGTGTGTGTGTGTGTATACATTCTGCATAGCACTGGCAGCATCATGCCCATAATTGTGCTCTGTGTGTGTGTGTGTGTGTGTGTGTGTGTGTGTGTGTGTGTGTGTGTGTGTGTGTGTGTGTGTATACATTCTGCATAGCACTGGCAGCATCATGCCCATAATTTTGTGCTCTGTGTGTGTGTGTGTGTGTGTGTGTGCATGCGCGCGCGTGTGTGTGTGTGTGTGTGTGTGTGTGTGTGTGTGTATACATTCTGCATAGCACTGGCAGCATCATGCCCATAATTTTGCTCTCTGCCTTATGACTTTTGGTTCACTTATGAGTATGATTAGAAAAAAACAAATACTGAAAAAGAATGAAAAGAAATCAAGGCAGTCAAAATTACCGTATATCAATAGAAAAATTAAAATTACATTCTTTATGTGCAGTGTAATATATGTTGCATAATATTTGACTGTCTTTATTTGATATCTGCCATTCTTTAAATATAGAATGTAATACTCGATAATATAATTATACTTTCTATTTACTTTCATCTTCCTTTGTACGTGGTTACTTCTACCTAAAATCTTTCCTGAGGTTTCATTTAATGGACTTGCTTCAGCCTTGCAGCTCTTGTTAAAAAGGGTTTGCTATCACAACATGCCAATGTGTGATTCAGAGACATGTTAGCATTGAGATAAGAATATATTATTGGCTAATTTGCATGTCTCTGAATCACATTTACTATAGCAATGTGCAGCTCATTATTGATCTACATATCACAGTAGTACATTTCTGCCCCTGCAGACTGTGGGCATCCTCCTCAGTCACTCTCCCACACTCAAATAAGTACAGAAAACATACACATACATATACACACACAGATGCACACACAGACAAAAAACACAGTCCCCATACCTGTAATTTATCTGTATGTATGTCCCCCATGACTCCCCTTGACCCTGATTCCAATCCTTACATCAGTCCCATTAAGGCAATGAAGTATTACATGTATCCATGGTGTCTTGTGTTAACCACACTCCAGGGTTACAATCCTGCTGTTGGTGTCATTAAGGCAATGAAGTATTACATATGTCCCTGGTGTTTAGTGTTTTCCTGCACCCTGATCACCATACTGCTGTTGGTGCAGTTATGGCACTTGCAATTAAAGAGTATTCCATTGTGTTTAGTGAATCTCCCACTCCCGATTCACATACTGCTGTCATTGCCATTATAGTACCCGCAGTTAAAAAGTATTTTACTGGTGTCTATTGAATACCCCCACCTTTGATCCCCACAGTGATGTCAATACCTTTAAGGCATGACTCCAATGTGTTCTCCATGGGATATAATGGCTCCTGTCACCCACTGATCCTCCCTATACTATGGTCTTGGCAGGCAGTTGAATATGGTTTTTTGTGTGCGTTTAACACTGCGGCATATTGCGGGGATGGCTGGGGTAAATTACCTGGCCGAGTGAATAATGAATCACCTGGTTGTGTTGCTGCCTTCCTGTAGGAGGTTCTATGGGAGTGAGCACATGACTAATTAGCATATTCCTCTCCTGGAATGCCTCAATAGCATTCAGCATGGGCATAGAGCCAGACCTATGTGGTTCTGCATGGTTTCTTAGTGGTCTAAGCAGCACAATGATTGGGCCATTGCTGAGACAGAAAAAGTTACTGCAACATGTACACACAGGTGTATACCACATGGTAACATAATGAATCCAAACCTTCATTTTTGAACTTTTCTGTAGTCTTCTTTACTTTATGTTTTGTACTTCAAAATAGTTATATGCTAAATTTATCTATGTTGTCTATTTCTCTGAATTTTGCAAAATCATAATATTTTTTTTATTGCTGCAGCAGTATCCTTTAGCTTGTTAATAATAATAAGTCCCCATGGAATTTTTTATAATTTGTACTATTTAATTAATGGTTTTATAGGAAAGTGGCACAGCATTTAGCACTGTTGCCGTATAGCGTTTCATTCAAATAAGTTCTTGGATGGGTGCTTTATGCATGAATTCTGTATGTCCTCATTGTGTCCATAAGGGCTTTTGACAGATGTTTTGGTTTCCTGCCAAAATCTGTATAGGTCAAAAGTGAAAAGTCAGTCCCATATGTTGCCCATGGGCACGTGCACTATGAGTTAGTATATGTGTGCATTCTGTAGCTTGTTGGTATTGTTTTCTGGACTGGTTTCTCTTCCTTATGACAGACCCAGTGGCCATGGACTGTTCAGAATTGCTAGTCAGTAAATTAAGAAAATAAATCATTGTGACCTTGTATTGTCTATTTTTACTACTATATTTCTATATGCTTTTATTTGTTATCTTAACTTTTTATGCTATGAACTGATAATTGAAAATGGGTCTGCTACAGTTGCTTGCATGCTTGTAGTTTGTGAGATACTTGCTGACTGACACTTGCATAAAAAAATAGTGTTCAAAGCCACATTATCTTGATCCCACATAACTATGCAGGCTTCCTGACATCAGAACCTATAAAAATCTATATCCCTAGCAGAGCCCTAACACTAACCCACTTAAATTCCTACCTAGTTACCTACTCCACATATAAATCTACGATTAAGGACAGGGTAGTCCACAGCTTTTCCTGTTCAGCATTCTCCCAGTAGTCTTCATTCTTGGTCACAAACTCCACAGGTTGCAAATGTCTCTAATATTGTAGGCCTTTGACTTTTTCAGATGTTCATCATTAGTCTATGGTACTGCTTGCTTTTCATTACCATGCTAAACTTTCTTGATTTTCGCAATGCATATAATATACAGCACAGCAAAATAGCTTGTTTGACTTAAGTAAACAGTATGCCACAGTAGGTTCAATGAAACAGTACTTTTCAAATTAAACATGCAAGTAACATTGTCTAATTCCAGCAGTTTTGCATTCTTTCCTGATTATGCCAATGGAATGACATAAAGCATTATATCTAAGGTTTAGGCTTTGCAAAATTGCAGCATATCTAAGACTGTTAGAGAAAGAAAGACAATAATAGAAAAGTACAGTGGGAAATGTGTATACAGATGAATGAAAGAAATAAATCTTAAAATCTAAGACTGCCCATTATGATGACACGCACATACATCGAGCACAAGCATTGCTAAAGTAATACAATGAATCAAACAGCTTACAAGATATAGTTCAAAATACTTTCCTATCATAATATATACCATTTATTACAAAAAATATAATTCATTTTCTTTAAAGACTGCTAATTCAGTGTTATACTTAATGTATACTGGAAAAGAATTCTGAAGTACCACAACTCCTCTCAGAGAACTATTATGTCAATTTTTGTTTGTATGTCTGCACTTAAATTGTTTTTCAGTTTGAATTCTTCTCATCTCTGAGTCCTATTAACTAAAACATTCATTTAAAGCCCAATTGTGAAAGTCTTGTACACATTTATTATGCTGGCACTAATTTTTCCACGTGTTGCACATTTCTTCATTATCTATTTTCTTGGCTCAGAGGCCCAAAATATGCTTCTATACTTTACATTTGTTTTGTAGGAATGTATTTTTAAACCAGCTATTGCTTATAAGCTCTGGAGTTTAAATATTTTTACATGCAGCTGAGTAACTGCTAATACTTCTTATAAATAATATCAGTGTATGATTAAAAAGACACAATTTTCATCTTGTACTACATTTAGTTATTAGTTTTCGTAAAGTTCATACACACACAACAAGTTTGTGTCTATTGCTTTATCTTATTATGGGAATTCTGAAGACACAACTGATCATCATGACTTTGTACAATCATGCATCAGTGTATGTTATGTAGATGATATATAGATTAAGATTTAGGACCAGACCTTGTTACATTTCATCACATGCTTTCTATTGCAATGGGCTTCTAGTTGAATATATTATTGTCCATAAGTGAGACATTTAGCATTCCTGGCAAACAGATATTTCCATCTCTAAGGCCGTGTCCCACAGAGATAGAAACAATGGGAACTCAATTAAAACATCAAGAAACTGAAACTCAGTCCCATGTAGATTAATGGCAAAACAATGTATTTTTTTTAATCAAAATATAAATGCTTAAATAGGAAGAGAGCAATATAAGTGTACAGAATGTGTACAATACCGTCTGAAATTCATAAATGTGAGTAAAACATGTAAGAGTTCAGCAAGGAGGGCAATGTGTCATATGGGGAATGCAAACATCTCCCCTGTGTTTTACCAGGTTTCAAGAAACAGAAAGTTGAAAATGGAGTAGTTTACTCTTATCTGATTACCTCCATTTAAGTGTGGCTTATTAGGCTGGAACTTAAAGACATAAGATGTGTTCACACAAATGCTCACATATTAGATAATAATGGAGATACTTTCAGTTTTCCAGCCACTATATAGATACATTTCTGGTTAGAGGGATGGAAATTGACCTTAACCTTGCTAGTGTGCTAAAGTCTAGACTTCCTGTTTGTAGTATGTAAATCATTTGCATTACCTGAAGTAAAACATATCAGCTCTTGTAAATAATCATGCTTTAGCAAGGATTTGTAAAACTAAATGTTACAGATCTGCTGAGGTCTTTGAGTCAAAACTCAAGTAAGAGTAGTAAGATACTAATTAGGCTAGGAAAGAAGTGATTAGAGGTGATTTGAATAAATTGTATGTAAAAGCTACTGTTAGTGAAAGAAGCTGGAGTGCTTCTTATTCTACAGATGCCAGTTTTAGTGAAACAGTGCCTGCTGTGGTAACTGAATTAGTTTTGAAGAGTTTTTCTTTTCTATTTCTTTTTTCTTTATTTATTTATTTAGTTGTTGAATAATTCTATTAATTTCCAGTCAGTTTAACTAAAAGGTGTTTCAATGTTTTGCCAGCTTTGAATTTCATTTTCAATTATGTTTCTCATTTTTGGAACCATAATACTATAAAGAGGATCAGAATAGAGATTCATTATAGGCAGCCTTTACACCTTGGCTTTGGTTGTGTGACTATGGAGTTAGCATATTTAAGTATGGGTGGATGTGAAGCTTATGTTTAAATAAATAAAGAGTGCATATCTGTGTGTGTGTGTGTGTGTGTGTGTGTGTGTGTGTGTGTGTGTGTGTGTGTGTGTGTGTGTGTGTGTGTGTGTGATGGGGGGGGGGTCCCGAAAGAAAAACGTTGTATGTACTTACTTAATATTATCATTTAATCTACTTTCTCCCATTGAGCTGTATCAGTTCAACTACTTTATTTTTTATTTGTAAGGGATGTGAACTGCTTCAGTGCCAATAGATGAATCCCTGAAAGTACATGCTTGCTAGCCAGTTAAGGATAAGGCAATTATTGAACCAGAGCAATATTTGTCATGTTTGAAAATACATTGTATTGTGCAGATGGTAGTAGGACATAAACCAAGGCTGCTCCAAGTTTTGTGTGATTACCTGTTTTGAAAAGTGGTTGTGGTCACTGTCTTTAACAGTGTTCATCATCCAAATATTTTAAAACATAAGCAGACTCGGAGAACGAGTAGGTTAATTACGAAGCATGTGATTACACACAGCAGACTTCATATACCCGTCTCTTGTTTGCATATTACTCAAAACGTAGAAATTCTTCAAAAGCTGCAGGCAGTACCTTTAGAGTTTATGAGTTTGATTTGGACTTTCTGTCTGCATTAAGCTGATCGACATTTTTTCTACGTATTTTATGCATATTGTTTTATTGAATCATAATACAACACATATTTTAATATTTTATATTGTTTTGCAAGCAGCACATTTACTAATTATATGTTAAATATTCCATCATCGGTTTAATAGTTTAATTTCTCTGCATTTTGATAATTCACAAAGCTTAATTTTATCAAGACTAGTGTTGACTTTTTCCACTATCTGACATGATTTCAGACTTAAATAAACTGATATTTAGATGACTCATCACGAATGATTAAGTGAGTCCCTTGTGGCATTTTTGAATTCCTAGAATTACAGATAGTATTGCTCTTTTGTGTGGGTCAGAGAAGGGAGGTTTCACAGACTACCCAGCAATGTAATAAAAGCTATGTTAATCAGTGAATGAAGAATTAAGAAGCTGTTTAATCCTGAAGCTCAAAAGGTTAAGTAGCTGTGTAGTAGATGAACTTTTGAAGCGCAGAAAATAATCTCTTGAGTAATGCTTCTAACTAGACAGGAGTACATGGGTTAGAGCAAAGGATTTACCAAGTGTTTTGTTTAATATCTTGTTCTGTTTTTTGTTCTGCCTCTGAACAATTATGAGCATCGATGGCAAAAAATTAAGCATCAGTGCTGACTGATGCATCTTTTTATTAGCCCTGATTACATATATTCACTGTATTAATATTGATACTGGTGCTAACTGGCCTGACTCCATGACAGTACCGATGTATGTGGTGAGGGTACAACACAGTAAAATAAAAACTGAAGGCTGGCATTAAAATACGCATTTTTTAAGAAATATTTATATACTTTTGTAGATGTAATCTTATTTACTTTGATGTACTTCTTAATTTTGAATTGACTAGGTTGATTTGTCAGTAGTTGTATTTAAGTATTTAACACTGTTCTGCAATTTTTCTCTCTTTCTTAAAAATTGAATATTCTTTTGTTATTTGTGAATTTCTGAGACATGAATGCAGCAGTATTATATGTGTTCAGTCAGTGGTAGCAAAAATGTTTTTTTTTTCAAAGAGGTTTGCCTTCATGCACAAAGGGTAAAACTATAAAGCAGCCATACATGAATAAGTATAGGAAATCCCATTGTTTTAACCTACTGAGCACTCTTGTTATTTTAGTACCTAGAGAAGTTTTCTTTATAGATATAGTGATGCAGAGTGTGGATTAGTCCTGTATCACTGGATAGCTGACAGGAGTGATGACAAAGCAGCTGTTGGCTGTCACTTATGGATGTTTGGATGGGACTGGTACAGGACAGAACTGTTGCTACTGTCTGTTGCATGCTCTAAGAGACAGGGAGTGTGGCAAGGTTTGAACATGACAAGACTATGATAGCTGTTCTGTGACTGCCAGTACTACAAAGTAATTTCACTGATAACTGCTTTCCACATTCACTGATGCTGCTTATTTTTACTTGTCTCGTACAACCATGGAGTTGATATTCATTAGTTTTGGGGGGAGTGTGGAGGATTTACCTCCATATGAAGGGTATAGAAGACTTGTCTCCATGCAAAACAAAACTTTGCAGTCTGCTGAAAGCATTTTTAAGTGAAACCATTTTGCAGTATTGCCTGCTGACTCTGGTGTTCCTCCTTATACGTTGGGCCTACCCACTTCTCATAACCCCCCTCCAGACTTTATTTGTATTTGGGCCAGGACCTTATGGCCAGTTAGGAGAATGAGGCATCCCAGGAGGATGTCATACTGCTGCCATGGGGTATTTCCTATTTTTCATTCACACCATCTGTGCTAACCGAGCGATGTTCCAATGTCAGCACAAACAATGAGAATCAGTGTTGAACTATGCCTCACTTCTGCAAGGGACTAAAATTATCAGGATACCCCACCCATCCTCTGAGGCATTTCATGATTGTTTTGCTGGTCTCCAAATTGGAAATAAATGTGCTTGTGTGCCTTGGACATGCATCTGTCCACTGCACCCTTCAAGATCAGCTTGCCCATTGTGTACCTTGGACATGCATCTCTCCACTGAACCCTTCAAGATTAGCTTGCCCATTGTGTGTCTTGGACATGCTTCTGTCCACTCCACCCTTCAAGATCAGCTTGCCCATTCTTCCTGGCAAACTCTTCAAGACACTTGTGCAGCTAACTGAACTAACCTGGGCCATATTTTGGATTTTCAGACTATTTTATTTATTTATTGGTTTTGATGACTGGGGTAGTCTGACAGGACTGCTGTAGCCCCCTTTCTGTGGTGGTCCAGAGAGAAATCTCAATTGCAAAATTAGCAATTTTATTCAACAACCCAAAATGTAAATTTTGAAGTTACAATATGGACATTCAATAAATGAAAGGCAACTATACTAGAGAAAATCTACAATCATTAAATATACATTCATTACATATTAACACACTACAAACTGGCATGCACAGTGAGGTTTAAAATGCCAATGTACAATGTTACATTTATGGGTTGGATAAATATGATTTAGAATGTGTATGAGTTACAAGTAGAAAGCAGAGAGAAGGTGGGGAATATGTCCTTGGCGTGTATCTTTGTTAGCTGATATGGAGACAGAGAAAGCTGAAGTGAATGTGAAGTACATCTAGACTATACTGAGTACTAGTTATCATTTTGCTGGAGAGAAAAAAACGTGTCAGGGTGAGATGAGACAGTAGAAGTGGCAGTAAGGACAGTTGGAGAGTTAAAATGAGAATTAGCATTTTTGAGATATAAAGAAGTAATGTAGGCGTGTAAGAGCTCAAGTAGTCTAGCTTGCCACATTGTGGGCTAATTTTGTGTTATTGCCATTTGATGAAATTACCTTCAGAAAGTCAATATGAATCTATCAGGGCAATAAGATGAGTGTGTTCCTGTAACATGAGGTAAACATGAATTATATCACTGCTGCTGTAAAACACATCACAAAGTTCATCGGTAAGAAGTCAAACTTTCAATGGGTGCATGAACATCTCTCTTTGTAGTGAGTAAAACAAAGGGTGCTCCTTCCAAACAATCCCTGCACTGTTTTCCCTTTCATAAGAGTAAAGATAGGAAGTTAGAGATTTAAATTTAAAGTCATGCTTGGAAGTTAGGAGTGGGTCATTTTGTTATGTAGCAGACTAGATGTCATTTACAAAGTAGAGGCTCTTATGTATGTCATATGCTAAAGGGATTATAACATTTTTGATTGTTGTTATATTTATATTTTATAACTCCAAAGTATACAATTCATCTGGATTGTTAAAATTCTCCTTGTTAACTTTAGCAGCCTTGTGATATACTAACTGGTGAAACAGCCAGCTGTTACATGTATGATCACATCATAGTGACACCTAGACACAGTGTGTGTGCTTCCAGTTCTTCAGCAGACAATATTGCACTCTGTCTGTGTAAATGATGTATCCCTCATAAAGATGTGTTGTAGCAGCATATAGAATCATAGGACGTTACTAGGCTATTGGCCCTAAGGCCCTTACAAGCCTAGCCAAGAGTTTATCCCATGTTTAGACAAGTCAGCATCCAATGCCTCTGTCCAGCAGGGACATGGGTGGAATCCCAAGGGTGTATTTTCTGTTTCCCATCCAGTTATCCAGGTTGCGCTTAAAAAGGGGTAAAGAGGTACTCTGCTTGACGTGGAGAGGGACTGTATTCCACAGATGGGGGAGTCTCAGGGACACAAATGTGTCCTGCCAACAAGTCCTATTGATGTCACAGACCAGGTTAAGGCCACTAGGGTGGGTTACTTGAGTGGAGCTTGACTTGAGGATATGCAGCAGTCCATTCAAGGTGGCGTCTGAGATTGCCTTCAAATGCATGCAGAAGTGTTAAGTGCTGTCAATAATGGCAATAGCAAAACACCCCTGATTTTACACCCGTCCCTAGGTAATGCAATTAATATCCCATAATGATGCCAGTGTGCCAAAACTGAAAACAGTAATTCACTGATCCATTCATTGTACAATCACATTTATATCTGCAACTATGCCTATCTGTTTCTTTGTCACTGCCTTCACCTACCTATAATCGCTATAAAAATACCTGCTAAAGTCACACGCTATTGATAACACCACTCTGCAGCCCTACCGTCAGCCACTGGGATCTTCTTATACTGCCCTGGTTAGCACAGTTAACATGTTAGGTCTGGAAGTAACAGTGGAGTATTACTGATTATTATTATTATCTTTTTTTGCAGGTAGGTGATCTGGGGGTCTATATCAGAAGACCGAATGGAAATAACAGCGAATTGCAAAACATCGAAAAGACCTGTCCTTGAACTTGCTATTGTGGGGGGCTGTGCCCCCCCACAGCCCCCGCTAAAGATGTATTGTAACTACGAGATCACACTACAGTGAGGAAAGGGCAAATATTCCAATCTTCACTGTACCGCAGTCTCACAAACAGCACTTTGAGGTCCGGTCTTTTCGATGTTTTGCTGTTTGCTGTTATTTCCATTCAATCTTCTGATATAGACCCGTCAGCTGGACTAGAAAGCTCCTTTTTCTGACATGAGTAGTTACAGATTAAAGCAGTTTGTTTACATACCAGTATATACGTAGAAAGAACTTTAGATTTCACATTTTAACAAACAGTATAACAGGAGATACTGAACTGTAAACAGATATTACTGATGGAAAGCCAGTACACCACAAGGTACTTGTTGATGCAGTTTTTACATTCCTAATAAAAATAAGAATCCAGATTTAATGTTTTAGCCTAAGATCAATTTCTTATGTTATATCATTTTTATAGTGATACTAAGCATTTGTAAACAGTAAGCTTAAAAATCTGAGAAGAAGAAAGCTTGGTGGGCAGAGAGATAACTGATTCAGGAATTTTGTGCAAAGTTTTATTGTGTAAAAAGGAAATGTTTTTGCTGTACATTTCAGGGACTGGTGTGGTATCTCGATCTGTAGTATGTATACTGAGCTTGACTGCAAGGCTTTGAGTGTTAAAGTCCAATACAACAAACTGCAGTTGTTGACAGTTAATAATTAAAAGATAAAAATCATGATGGGGAGTTGTGCCCTAGGTACAAATGAGGCACACTGAAATTCAGCCAAAGTATTGTAGTGATGATAATTTCTGTGTGCACCTGAACGGCAACATGCGTACTTATGCAGGAATTACATACATTGTTTTTTTCTGCTTTTTGACATTTATGTTTTAAGTTAGTGATTTTGTCAGCAGTGGTAGATCCCATTCTTGCCCTGGCATAAATGTGCCCTTCACAAGTCCTTCCTTGTCTTTCTTAAGGAAAATAACAAGACTCTTTAAGAGAAGGGCCATAACAACTGCATGCAGACTTGTACATATTCAATCTAGATTCCATAAAGAAACTTAATTTATTCATAATAAATCTACTGTGTTCCAAAATGTACAGCCTGGGACACAAACTGATTTATAACCTAGTCTGTAATGTTCTTGGCATTGGTGGGTAAGATCATGTATTTGCTTTCTTATATTTGGTAGGGTGCATGACTGGAGACCCAGATGACCATGTTGCCTATGTACAAAGGTATCTGTATGCTAGAACTAAGTAAGCTGAGGGAGTTTATGTGTAGCATATGTAGAAGGCAACTGAGTACAGACCCTGTAGGGACCATCTTAATGACTGGCACATGGTGAGCATATTTGTGGTATAGCTCCAAAGAAGTTATTTTCCATAAATACATAAGGATCCACTGCAACATGTATGGGTCTGGCCATGCAGGACAACCTCAGGACAAGCTCAGATAGCAGTTCAGTATGGAAGACCATGTCTTTTTTTGTGCTAGGACTAGGAAACCACCACTATCACCTTACAAAAAAAATCTTTTAAGGTATTTGTTAGCGTAGTTAAACATGAACCACTGACAAGAAGGGATGTGACATGCCAGTGCTTGGGTAGTTTGTTCAAAAAGGTCAGAGGATGGAGGATTGGAGGTGGAGTAGTGACCTTGATTATGGAGGTCAGAGAGGAAGAGATGCAATGAACCAAGAAGTGGATTAAGTGGGTTATGAGTGTATAGAGAGAGAACCTTATATGTGCACCTTATGTGTATTGGGGATGGGTTTAATATAGAGGAAGAGATAGATGTTAGTGTAGTGATACAGTAAATCGACCACCAGATATATCAAAAGATAAGACTGATAAGCTACAGCACAGACTAAAAGAGTGAGGTAGAGGAATGCAGGTTGTTGTCATGGTTATCAGAATCTGCCAGATAAAATTTCCAGATTCTGAGCAGGAGTCGCTTGATATTTTGGAATATGAAGTGGCCAGTCCACAGATGAAGGACCAGAAATAACAGAATTCTGGATACAGTCCTAAAGCACATGGAAGGCCTCATGGATGTCCAGGATGAGTCACTGTTAGCAGCCGCTGATCAGGTCATGCTGTGATTTGGATTATGGAAATGGTAGCAACTGGTGAGAAAAGGTAGCAGATCGAGAAAGGAATGATAACCAGGTAAAGTGAGAAAGAAGAAACTTCTTCAGGTACATTGAAGCAAAGAAATAGCAAACAGAACTCCAGAGGATTCTCAGAAAGTTACAAAATTACAGACAGAATAGCAAAAAGGATGTAATTCTAAACAAATACCTTGCATCAATATTCACAACAGAAAAAAAATGGGGAGATATCTGGAGTAGGTCTGCACTAACAGATAGGGAGACAGTTCAGATGTTGCTGGTTAGAATGAAAGAAAATACATTGCAAAGCTGAGATTGTATAGTCCAAAGGATTTTAAAAATCATGAAGAGGCATTTGTAGTTCTTAGTAAAGAACCTTTAATCAGTTCCCGTGTAACTGACAAACAACATCTTTGAGTAGCTGATCCAGTCTTCATCAATTCCCAAATGATCAAGGTTGTACCACTGAACACGTGCAGTGCATAAGTTAGCTGTAGGAAAGCACCTCACCCTCTATACAGCAGGTTCACCTAATGTACCCCTTAAGTAATGAAACCTAGTTTTTAGTTACATGACCATGGAGTAAGTTAAACAACTGTTAATATACTGAACTAGTTGATGATTTTTTCTCATTTTTCTGGGACCCAGTGAAAAATGCACTAAGAACAGGAGGAGAAACCTTTAGATTAGCCAGAGGTCATAAAATTACTGTAGTGGGTCAACTTTACAAAACAAGAAATCAAAGGAGATCCAATAACTGCAGACCTTATTTCAGTAATATATAAAATTATCATCATTCATTATTATCAACCCCCTTTTTCCCATTTTTCTAAATGGGGTCGGGGTATTGTGTTAACTGTCGCCAATTCTACCGATTCAGTGCCACACTCCTGCCTTCTTCAAAACTCATGCCTGACTGTCACAGATCTTCTTTCACACAATCCATCCACCTATTTGCTGTATGTCCTCACTTCCACTTGCCTTCTTCCCGTCTGTCCCAAGTCTTCATCACAAGATTGTCTTCTGCTTTTCTACACATGTGCCCAAACCACCGTAATCTGTTCTATTTGATCTTTTCTGCAATTGGAACTACTATGGCTTCTCTTCTGCTCTTATGTCCTCATTTTTTCATCAGTCCCACAGTGTGCATCCTACCACCTTTCTCGGGCACTTCATTTCCATCACCTCTAGCTTCTTCAACTGTTCTGCCTTTACTGCCCATGTTTCTGTACCACACAGTAGTTCTTCTCACACCACTGTCTTGTGCACCTTACTTTTCAGCTTCTTTGGCATTCTTCTGTCATAGACTACACCTGATACTCTATGCCATTGATGAAAAACTGCCAGGAACCACCACGGTAAAAGAAGAGTTAATTTTATTTTAAAATAAAGTAAAACAAGCGCTTTCACGCATTGATATGCGCTTCATCAGGTTATGGTTTACACATAAAATGAATCCCTTTATATAGCAAAGTTCACTACAATTAAGAAGAACAATTCATCAATTACTCAATTACCCAAGCAAGCAATTGAAACAGAATTACTAAGCGAAAACGCCTATTTTCTGTGCTGGCTCAGGAAGCAAGTTAGACATTAAGTCTCAAATACAAAGGAACATTTTCACATTTTTAAAAAATAATTCCAAATTCACAATAATAAAACCTAAAAAGTTCATGATGCCATTAGTAATTACTTTTTGCAGTAGTTCATAGTCATATAATAAAATATGTACCAATATAAATTATATAAAACCGCATGGGATAGCTGATATATTCTATCATTTCAAATGCGATGCAGCCTGCATTTGCAGCCAGAAGAGGATGCACCTACATCCTCTGAAACAAACAGCATAATGCATACACTGTTCTAAATCATCAGGGCAAAATGCAAGATCAAAGTCAGGCAGAAAGAACCAGCCACTACTATTGCTGCTCCTCGCACATTCGATGAAGTCTGTCAAAAGACAAACAACAGCAAAACATCAACACAAATACTATCATTCAAAGACTATACCAACTGCATCCCTAGTCACCTATACATATATCGCATATCATGAGAAGTCATCAACAAGAACAATACATTTGTGTAGTGACAACTAGATGACAACCCAAGAAATATTCTGACTAGCGTCAACACATACATATATTACCACTGGGTAATGACAAAACAGAAAAACTGTTGCTTAAAGTAACATTCCAAGTACTTAGAAAATATAAATAGTTGTGCCCGTGTTAGACCAATAGCGTAGTATGTCAAAAGCAAGATGGTACTCCGCTATTTTCATTACATGAATCTCATGTTATGTGAATATTGTGCACGATGAGAGAAAAGGCCATTTTCATTGGAACATTAATCATGTTCCATTATAAAATTGAATGGTATATAATAATACGTAAAAAGGAAAGAGGAAGACCATATGCCATCCAAATAAATGGAAATCTTACTCGTAGCAATGTAAAACTCCATACTTGTTTCCAAGTTTGCAGCTTAATCACCTCAAATCATCCGTGCTCTAGTTTAGTTAAGTGCATATTGAGGGCAAAAGAATCAGCCGTGTAACGGCCTCACAAAACTAAAATAAGGTAATGGTCCATCTAAACCTAGATGTTACTTCTATCTCAGTAGTACATATGCTTATAAAAAACAAAAAAAATATATATTTAGCTTTAGTAACAGAAATGGTATCAAATAAAATAAAATATGCATTCTTTTAATATATTATTAAATCCAACCATATTGACATTCATTAAGGCATGAACATAGATTCATCCCTGATATAAAGTTAAGCATTTCTTATCTGATGCCTATTATGGCTGAATGTAAGACTTCCATGGTGTCTTGGTTTAACAGAAAGCTCAACTTCCTATGAACACATAACGGGGTTGCATAATCAACTTCCCGATGTAGATCAAATGTCTTCCTCAAATGTTATTGTGACCAGTATAAATAATGTATGGTGAAAATCACCAATGGGTCTATGTAAATATGAGATGATATTTCATTAATATTAAAATATGTTCATAAAACAATTCAGCTGCATGCCATGTTATGTTAGGGCATACTATTACTAATTGTGAGCAACCAAACATGAACTTTACCACAATCAGGGTTTGAAGTCCATGACTCCAATAAAAAACATAGCATTAAAACATAAAAACTTAGGTGAAAACTAGATATTATGTGAACACGGAATAGCTAATAGGCCATTTGCATATGAATATATGAAAGGAAATTTATGGACTACACCTAAGGCTATAGTGCTAGCTTAACTCCAATTCATTTATATAAAAATCTTTTATAAAATTTTTTCAAAGATTTCAGATAACATGTATACATGGAGCAATATCAAAAAGCATGTGTTATAATATTTATATGACCGGGGGACAGTCATAGAACTACGCTACACACTGAGATGCTCCTATATGTACAAATGTACTGCACATGGAGAAATTGGTGTAACTATTATAGGGTCATTAAAATATGGTGAAATATCACAAAGACCCTAACAAAGCAGGGCGTATATTAATGGTGGTGTTGAGCCCTGGTGGTATATGCGCTTTGAGTCTTAATGTACCCCTTAAGTAATGAAACCTAGTTTTTAGTTACATGACCATGGAGTAAGTTAAACAACTGTTAATATACTGAACTAGTTGATGAATTTTTCTCATTTTTCTGGGACCCAGTGAAAAATGCACTAAGAACAGGAGGAGAAACCTTTAGATTAGCCAGAGGTCATAAAATTACTGTAGTGGGTCAACTTTACAAAACAAGAAATCAAAGGAGATCCAATAACTGCAGACCTTATTTCAGTAATATATAAAATTATCATCATTCATTATTATCAACCCCTTTTTCCCATTTTTCTAAATGGGTCGGGGTATTGTGTTAACTGTCGCCAATTCTACCGATTCAGTGCCACACTCCTGCCTTCTTCAAAACTCATGCCTGACTGTCACAGATCTTCTTTCACACAATCCATCCACCTATTTGCTGTATGTCCTCACTTCCACTTGCCTTCTTCCCGTCTGTCCCAAGTCTTCATCACAAGATTGTCTTCTGCTTTTCTACACATGTGCCCAAACCACCGTAATCTGTTCTATTTGATCTTTTCTGCAATTGGAACTACTATGGCTTCTCTTCTGCTCTTATGTCCTCATTTTTTCATCAGTCCCACAGTGTGCATCCTACCACCTTTCTCGGGCACTTCATTTCCATCACCTCTAGCTTCTTCAACTGTTCTGCCTTTACTGCCCATGTTTCTGTACCACACAGTAGTTCTTCTCACACCACTGTCTTGTGCACCTTACTTTTCAGCTTCTTTGGCATTCTTCTGTCATAGACTACACCTGATACTCTATGCCAGTTGGCTGCAGCCCCTCTGATTCTAGCTTTGACCTCTTCATTTAGACTACCCTTCTCCTCAACTACCCCTCCCAGATACCTGAAGCTGTTTACCTGTTCCACTATCTTCCCATCTATCTCTATTCTCACCTTCTTCTGATTTCCCCAATTTGCTACTATTGCTACCGTCTTATTTGTGCTTAGTTTCATCCCATGTGCCTTCAGTTTTGCATCCATTCTCGTATCCTTTGCTGACGTTCTAGCTCAGTCTGTCTGCACTGCCACATCATCTGCATACAGCAGCTTTGTTGATACATCCACTCCAACCTGTTTGCTAATGTAGTCCATCACCAGTATGAAAAGCAGTGGGCTCAGAGCTGAACCCTGATGTACATCCACTCCCACTGGGAACCCTTCTGTGAGATCAACACTGTTCGTTCTTGAGTCATTTTGTCCCTGTACATAGCCTGCACTAATTCTACCAGTGTTTCTGGGACTTCAAACTACTGCAGTACTGCCCAGATCAGGTTTCTTGGGAACGTATCATATGCTTTTTCTAAGTCTATGACTGCCCAGTTGGACTCTCGCCTCATCTCTAGCTTCTTCTCAAATATCTGTCTCAATGTAAACATTGGGTCAGTTGTGCTGCATCCTAATCTGAATCCGAACTGCTTATCTCCCATCTTACATTCTACTACTCTGTGTATCCGTTTATCAATCACCCTCTCCAGAACTTTTATGCAATGTGATAGGAGTTTGATGCCCCTGTACTGCCCACAGTTATGGATGTCCCCTTTATTCTTGTACACTGGCATGAGTATGCATATTCTCCAGTCATCTGGGATACACCGTTCTCTCCACACTGCTATTAGTACCCTCAGGAGCCATTTCACCCCTATCACATCCAGCATCTCTATCATATCTGCTGTGACCTCATCTGAGCCTACTGCTTTCCCAGACTTCATCTTCCTTAGTGCTGTTCTTACTTCTTCTAGGGTGGGCTTCTCTTCTTCTCTCATCGTAGGCTGTTTCTGGGGCAGTACAGCTTCTGTGGGGTTTTCTTCATTCAGAAGCTGCTGGAAATACTCCTTCCATCTGCCTTTGATGTCCTCTAGACTAGTGAGCAGGTTATTGCTGGCATCCCTTAAGAAGGGTGTTTGACTATCTTCTTTATCTTTCTGTCTTTGCCTTGCAACCTGATATAGTTTCTTTGTGACCCTTACTGAGTCACTTTCCAGAAGTTGGTACAGTGCCTCCGATGCCCTATTCTTTGCTATTGAAACTTCGTTCTTAGCTCCTTTATTAGCCAAACAGTAGTCCTTCTTAGCCTGGTCAGTTTTTTCTATCTCCCCCTTCTTCCTACACTCCTTCTTTCTTCTGATGACTTCCTGGACTTCTGCATTTCACCACCAGCTTTCCTTATGTACCTTATTTCCATACCTGGCTCGGCCACATATCTTTTCTGTAGTCCTAACACATGTTGTTTTTAGTGCTGCATTCTTCTTCAACTCCACCTATTTCTTCCTCTTCTTGGGGTGCTAGAGCTCTAAGTAGTTCCTTGAACTGTTGCACTTTCACTCCAGTCAACTTCCAGGTCTTCAGCCTGGTCTCTGCTCACCTTAGAGCCTTCTCTGACCAATGCTTGCAGCTGATTGTGGCAACAAGTGGTTTATTGGGCTGACTGTTTGGGGATGACTTTGCAATCATGGCTTCTACCCCAGTGCCTTTTCCTTGGAAGTCTACCTGAGTTGCATGTTGACTACTCTTTTATGTGATCTTGTGACGGTCTCTCTTTCTGAACCATGTGTTGGCTACTCTAGAATGGCTGTTCCTTCTTTATTCCTGTTGCCCCACCCATGTATACTCAGGCAATCCTCACATGCTTTTCTGTCCAATATGTGCATTACCAATTCACTGCTTTATCTAGTACATCTTGCAACTGCTGTCTGATTGTGCTCTTGTCCTCACTATCACAACCCTGCTGTGGGGCATAGGCTGAGATTATGAATAGTACCATATCATTACACTGAAGTCTGACTGCCATGAGTCTGTCATTAATTCTGATGATATCCCTTACTGCCTTCTGAAGTCTCACCACAATTCCTACACCATTTCTAGCCTGCCCTCCACCTGAGTAGTAGATTCTGGATCCCAAGCAAAGTGGCTTTAACATCTCGTCTCTTGGATACATAGGCTGTCCAGCCTCCTCCATATCATCATGTCATCCACTTCCAAGCTGTGTCCTAACCTACATTAAGCATAGCAGTTATTTTTGGCAGGTTGGTCAGCTTTCGCTCAACAGAGCTATCCCAGGTAACCAAGACTGGGCAACTAGACCCAGGACTGCTGGGCTTTATGGCAGCAACACAATGGCCAATATACCCCTCCCCCATTAGCGCGGGTCCCTGGCATGGGTCAGAGTAGGCCAGGTCCTCAACCCACTTATCAGTGGTCCATGCCAATTTTTGACAACACTAGTCAACATGACCAAATCACCTAGAGCCATATTTTACACTGAGTGGCTAGCCCTGCCACAGCGTGCAGTCTGTGATCCATGTTCTTCTATCTTGAGGATATTGCACACCACAGTAGATGCAAAAAGCAGTTGGTCTGTACAACTCTTCTCCCTATAGGGCACCATAAAGAGTCTGTGCTGCTGCCCACAGCTCCATTCATTGGTAAGTTTGAGATAGAAACACTCAGCATATTTTTTGGACATGGAGAAACCCCATGGAGACAAAGGGAAGAACATGCAAACACCAAACAGGCATTGGTCAGATATCTGGATTGAACCTTGTACCTTGTGCATGGGAGGCAAAGACCTTCATCACTAAGCCATCTGATCTCTCAGCAATCTTACTAATATGTAAAATTCATGGTGAAAATCATAATGCAAATACAGTCCACTAGAATGAATCTCAGTATGAGTTCACAGCCAATATATTCTGCCAGTAAAATTGCATTCATTTCATGGAGTTACTGACACTGGAACTGGGCAGGGAAATGCATTGGATATGGAATGTCTTAACTTTAGAAAACCCTTTGAGTCACCCCATGATAAATGTTTAATTTGCAGTCTAGTAGATACAGTTTAGTAAAGATGATAGTCTAATGGACTAAGACATTTCTAAACTGAACGAAGGCCGATAAAAATGGTAGTGGGGGTGGCTGTGATGGCTGTCATCATCAAGGTGGTCAGCGGAGTATCTAAGGATTATGTTCTGGTCTTAATACTCTTCATGATATTGGAGTTCAATTTTACTAGTTTTCCTGAAACATAAAAATCCCACTTGCTGAAAACTCTAAAACTTGTTGGTAAGGGGTGCACTGTGACAGGTAAGGGAATAATTTACAGAAGAATCAAAGTAAATTATCCTCACAGAGTAAAGAACTCCTGAGGTTCTCTGCAATAATGTGCAGGATCTCACATATAAGGAAGAAAAACTTCAGAAATTATTTATATTCGGAGGGTTACAAACCTGACACTAACAAAAATGAGAATGATGTGGGGGGGGGGGGGTTCTCTGTGCAGGAAAGGAACATCAGATGCAGTCTGAGAAGGCTGTTGTAAAACTAACAATTAACCCAGTCTTGGTCATCTTTATTAGTTTTGTTTGTTCTTACACTGGATTTCAGTTGTGAGGGTTTTGTTTTTTATTATTTATTAGTTTAAGAGTATGGTAAAACTTATCTAAATGCTGATGCTTATTTAGTGAATAACTGATTTTAGAGTGCAAATAATCACAACACAGTTGATATTCTACATGCATTTATAATGCTTTCTTATAGATTATAGGTTCATAGATTAGTACTAGGCTAATTGCCCTTGCGAGCCATTTTAAGCCTAGCCAATTATCCCCTGTGAGACTCAAACCCTGTACCTTATGCTTGTAAGGCAAACACCTTAACCATTAGGCCATTTTCTCAACTTTGGGAGAAAAGTTAAGACCATTCAAAACTGTCCAAATGAAAGTCATGTGAATTATAAAATTACTATAAAAGCAAGACGGCTAAACTGGGTTCTGGACCTGCATTTGTTACGCTGGAGGAAATGGACTGTGATATTGACATATAATACAACAAAGGTTTAGTATGGGGTACTCAACCTGAAGGACAGGAGAATCAAAATCACAAATAGATGGAATCAGTTTCCAGTTTCTTTCTAAACATATAGAGTTCTTCATGGAAAGAATATGGATAAAACTGGCATCCTTTCAGAAGAGGTTATGGAATATAGGCAATCAGAAGCTTTCAGGAATGCAGAGAGGATGGAGTGAACTTCCTTCCTGCCTTTACACACATGCAATGTAACTAATAAACCACTGGATTCAATAGTAGTAATGTATACAACATCAATGCAAATAACTCTCTTTAAAACCAATAATATGAGAATGACAATTTAGATTCATTCTCACAACTTCAGTGCAAAATGAGAACTAATTGTTATAAAACAAAACCTACAATTCCAGCAGATAACATTCAAAATCACAGTTAAGGGAAACTATATAGTAGAAATGGAAAGACTGACTTTGTCTCTTGTCAGTGATGGTTAAATAGATTATTAAATGGAATACTTCCTGATTTGTCAACTGTATTTAAACATTGTTTCAGTTTCTACTCTGTCAATATTAGAAAAGATTTTATCTAAGGCTACCTTATATGTGTTTGATAAACAGTTAGCCTGTATTTGCCTACGTACAAGTAGCCAAAAGGCTACCTTATCACTGACTGAAGAGTTGATCCTTTGGAATTGCAGGATTATTGTTAGCATGATACAGTTGTAAACTTTCATGGGAAGTTCCTCATTTCCCTACTGTTGTTCAGTTGTGGAGTTAAAACATTTTAGTTGATGTATTTTTCCTCTGTTGCTACCTTAAAAACTTACATAACTCTGCATTTCATTACTGGGAGATATCTGCACTGTGCCTGTATTTATTAACATACTCCTATGGAGTTTAAAGTCTGCCTCTACATCTTAGCCAACATCCTTGACAACCACTTACTCACAAAAAGAAACACTTCAAAAATGTCCAGACTACTTTAACATCAACCAAACCAGTGGCTAACCAAAGAACTGAACGTTTTATATAGACTTGGAGACAAAGCTCGGAAACACTACAGAACGCAGGATACATTTCAAGCAGCTTAGAGACCACACCCAAAAAAACAGATGATATAAAGGCAACCTTCTTAGAGATTCTTAATCTACTCTCCAAAATAATCAGAAGAAAATCTGGAATTTTGGTTTAAAAAATATGAGGACATCATCCAACTAATATCTCTCCACTTAAAACCATCTGTATAGCTTATGATTTACTCTCAACCCATAACATTCTGAAAATTCTCATCAACTCACTATGACAACACTTAGTTGCAGCACATATAACAAATGGAACATGCTGGGTCCCATACTCTGGAACAAACTACCTATCTATATCAAACAAAGCTCCTCATTAGCACTCTTCAAGAACAATCGTGATGACTGGATGGGAGACAGGAAATTCACCCCGGGGATCACTTCTGTGGCTGTGCTCGACAGTGGCACAGGAAAATAATTTTCTTGGGTGGCGAAAGCCAGGGTACATTTGCCTAGGCTTATATAGGCCCTAGGGCCAATAGCCTAGTACCTACCTATGAAATAAATAAAAAAAAACTACCAGGGAAAGGAACATATAGACATGGTTTGTGTTCCTAAAGAAATTACTGTAACTTCAAGTCAAGTTTTACCACCATTGATGTGCAGTGATCATGGGGTTATAAAGGTTAATTTGCTGCTAGATAATTCTGCCAAACTGAAATCTAAACCAATGCTCAGAAGGTGAATTACAGATTATATGGAAGCAAAACAGTTACTATGTAAAACTAACTGGAGTGAGGTAATCAGTGGAAAAACTGCAGATGGAATGTTGAAAAGTTTTGAAAGAGAAATTGAGTGCAAAGTTTAACATCAGGATCTAGGCATACAACATCAGGGGGTATATTTCCATAAGAACAAGATATCTGATTAAGGTGAGAGACAAAAAAATATAAGAAATGAAAGAGAGGTTGAACTACAACTTTGACAACTGGACAAACAGATTAAGCATAGTGTGACAAGTTCAAGAAAAATTTGAAGACATTTTATATAAAGATATTGAGCATAATAGGAAACCTTTTAATAGCTACATAAGATGTGGAATGAATAAAGATATATAAATTGATAAACTAGGTGCAGATTCTAAAATGTATTCTCAGACACAACAGATTATAGATATATTTACAAAACTGCATGCAAAAGAGTTTGGCTCCACAAAAGAGATGATAAGTTGTCCTAGTGACATCCGGGTAACTCCATATACTGGAAACAAATTAGATTACATTGAAAACGAACTGTGCAAACTGGATCCAAACAAAGCACAGGGAGGAGATGGAATTAGTAACAATGACCTGAGAACAGTTCAGCAAGAACTTATGGTACCATTATATCTATTATTCACTAAGTCATATAAATATGGGGAGATTACTTAAGACTGGAGACATGATTATTAAACATGTCTTTAAGGGAAAGGGGAGTAGGACAAACCCAGAGTCATATAGCCCCTTAAGTCTACTTTCATGTTGTGGAAAAATAATGGAGAAGGTAATACTGGATAAGTTATTGTCACAACTGGATATATATCAGCATGCATATGTTGAAAATAGATCTATTACCACCTGTAACTTGATGTTCTATAGCAATATAATAACAGCTATTAATGAAAAATTGTGCCATGTTGTAATTTATATAGATTTAACTTTGGCATTTGACAGAGTTAGTACACAACATACTGATCATAAGTTAGTACAACTTGGTATTGATGTACTCTTTACAACATGGATAGCTGCATGGCTTACAAATAGGACATGGCAAGTATTATACAGCAACTGGACAGGTGAAATACTTGGTTACAGTCAGGGTGTCCCACAGGGCTCTTGTCATAGGCCCTTGCTTGTTTAGATTGTATCTTTCAGACCAAACATTTTCATCTGAGGTGTTCTACTGTCTATATGCAGATGACCTGAAATTGGGTAAATTGATTACATGTGTTACAGATAAGGCATGCAAAATAACTTGACTAAATTGACCATTTGGGCACAGGAAAATATGCTAATAAATACATCAAAAGCTAAGCATCTGAGATTTGGGAGATGTAAATTTGAATAAATTTATATGTACTAAATATTAACCTTTCAATAAATTGAAAGGCTAATATTTAATACAGTACACAGAGATTGAAACTGTAGGTTCGTTTAAGGACCTGAAGGACCTGGGTATTTGGGTAGATTCAGCTATGAGTTTTTCTAATCATATCAACCAATTGGTTAATGATAGTTATAGAACTATAGGTTGTTTAAAAAAGATTTATAATGTCTATGCAAAGTAATTTTTTTTAGTTTCATTAGACCCAAACCTGAGTATCTTGAGCATGGAATAACAATATGGAAACCCTATAAGAAAACAAGCATGAGTAAACTTGAAAGAGTACAGTAGAAATATACCATGAGCATCCATGGGTGTGAAAATTTAAGTTATTATGAAAAACTAAAATATCTAAACTTGTACAGTGTTTCTTACATATATTTAAGAAGAGATCTTATTCAGATATACTATAGGCCATTTAGAGACATTACTTCTGGGAATGTTTGGGGTTATCAAAAAGTACTAGAGAATCATCAGATACCCTATGTAGAAGATTCTATAGGAATGAAAAGTGCACTTATAGATTCTTTGACAGAATAGCTAATGCATGAACAGACTACCAAATTACCTTAAAGCAAGTACTAGTTTAGATAATTTTAAGAACAGCCTGGACACATTATGGGAACAAGTGTTTTGGTATACTGGCAAGCTAGAAGGGCATTAATGCCTGTGCTTGAAATATTTGTATGTGTGTATGTAAAATCTGGACAGTTGACAGTTAAGCTCAGAATCACACTCCTTGCAGCAGTCTTAATCTTCAATCTCACCATCCTTGACTGAATCACCTTCCTGGGGGCAGGATACATGAAAAAACCATCCTTACATCCTTAGATGTATGCCTTCTTCATTTTCCCTTTAAAAATATGGCCTACAATCCTTCCACTTATACAGTCTGTTGCGTCCTTACCTACATTTCACACAGAACCAAAGTTCTTCTTATGTAATATGTGTTTCCATAAGAGCTGAGTCACATAAATCTAACTAAACTCACTCTTGTCAGCATATGTCCTATATGAATTACAGTATACTATAATCACAGCTGCTTAAAAACTGTATATTTCGACTGAAAATATGACAGATATATTGTTTGTTCAATTTGCAATTGTTTGACGATATATAATCTGTCTGGAAATAATAATATTATACTGTCACTACAATTTATTATTTTTTACCTGAATGGAAATTTCATATATCATTTGGCTGGGCCAGAAAATGCTACAGTAAGATCCTTGTTCTATCACAGTCAGTATATGTAAAAAAATAAAATGAAACCGAATAAATAAATATAAATATTGTCAGACTCATTTCAGGAAAAAATACAGTGAGGTTCCTTAAAGAAGTTTTGTAAATGTATTACATATAATGCGAGGGGAGGGGCTGGGGGCAGGTAAAATGGAAGGGACAGGTTTTGATTCTGACCTTCAAAAAGGGAAATTGGCTAGTATTAAAATAGCCTGCAAAGGCAGTTAGCCTAATAGTTACCCATAATGCACCGTATTGTGATTTAATAATACATATATTTTTCTTGTACTAAAAAACTGGCAAATTTGCATTTGCATTTCAATAATTCAAATAGCCAACCTTCCTGCATATAATCTTTCATTTTGACTATGGCAAAGTCAGCTGTTAGTGAGCTAACCTTTTAACATGTTCCCACTATTCTAACATTAATGACATTTCAACTATTAAGTATGCATTTATTTGGGATAAAAACGCAGGACCTAATAAACATGTTTCTCTTTCATCGCAGATATGAATATATCAGGTTTTTGTTGAGATCATATATTTGTGTAGAAAATCTGCAAAATGTGACACCATTGATTGCATAATGCTGAAAGATTTTATACCATCTATGCCATATCTGATAGAATACATCACAACTTAAGTTCTATTAAATGTGTAATGCTGAAAGATTTTGGACTACCTGTTTAATTTTTTTTCGACAGGACACATTACAAATTGAGGTTGGTCTTAGATACACTAGATGTTACCAAGGGCTGGTGTATCTCTTAGCGTTATCAGCATCAGTAGCTCAACAGGTAGCTCACTCACCTTTGGTGAAGAAGGTTGTGGATTCTATTCCACACCTGATAGGTGGATTACCTTTCCATTACTGAAACTGCAGTGCAGCATAAGGGAGGTGCTGCAATCTTTGGTGTGTTGTCCTTCAGATGAGACATTAAACTGAGGCCCTTTCTGCCTAAGTTGTTGGTAGCTCAGGTGGATGCCAAAGATCCCATGACAATCATCAAAAAGAATATGGAAAGTTTCAGTTGTCTTGACCAAAGTTACTATAGTCAATATGAATACAACCCCAGGTATCCCCTAAAAAGAGTCTATTGAGACTAACCTAGTCAATAAAATATAAATAAACAATTTGGAAATTTATGCCTATTTACTGTTGACTGTGTAGTGATATTTTGCTAACAGCAGTAGTAGTCTATATGCATGTAAAAGGAGATTCTGCTAAACTCAGATTTACTGCTTTAATATTTTCTACTGAGAAAATCTAGGTACATAATAATGGAGAAACATAAGAGTACTACTGCAGCTATATGATAACCTGATTAATAAAAAAAAAAAATCAACATCCTTCTAAATGACTTTAACTAAAACAAAAAAAAATGAGAAAAACATAATAATTAATGACAATCCATCTTGTATTTAATAAATATTTTATCTATTGCACTTCCCAATTTCCACATTTTCAGAGGAATTTACTTTTAATCTATCTGCCTCTCTAAATTACTCACTGCTTGAGGACAAAACCTATGGCTGTAAAATCGCAGCTGGCTGCTACACATTGTAACTCAGATGCAAGATTCATTGCATTATCAAATGGAAGGAGAATGTAGCAGAAAGATAACTTTCTGGCGCACATATTGAGACAGATTCCAAAAGAGCTGCTCACACTGTAAGTCTGCCCTGATTTCGAAACAGTTGCTCTCAGTTTAAGTGACTTACTTTGGTGTAAGGCCGTTCTATAAACAGGCTTACACCAGTGGCCAGATTCTAAAAGACAGTGGTCACTTGCACTGAGAGCAGACTTTTGGAACTGGGCCTATTCTGCTTAATTTGATATGATTTCAGAAGTATATAAGGTGGATAGGAGACCACTGTGCCTAAAAATGAAATATCAAATAAAGTATGTCCAAATAAGATTTTCTTACTAGAATTTCAGTCATAGTATTAGCTATTTTTACATTTTCTAAAGAAAGAAAGCTGTCGGCCTAAGTAAGCCTTGTATGCAGACCCTTCCATTTAATTCTGCAAGCTAGTAGGATGAATTTGCGTAACCCTCTGCCTGCCTTGAAATTAAGGTTATAAGATGCTAATCACTAAATGTAGGGCATTTAGCTTGACCAGCAGGATACAGATTGTCTTGTATGAAGTACCAATTAACCCTGCCTGAGGAAAGGTCAAGCTGCAGTTTGCCTTTTCTTGTGGAATTTTGTACTTTTAAATAGTTCTTACCATAATGAATACTAGTAACCAGAGCTCAGTTCTTCGGTGAAGACTAAAGTGTGGTAATAGAATTAATAAAAGACTCTTTAATAATATTTCCTAGGGGAATGCGACTCAGTCACAGCTATATTAACTGCTTTGTGTGTGTTCTGATAAATCAAGGTTACAGCATTCAGCCTTTCCTGAGCAAAAGGAGATGAGATAAAATCCAGAACTGATCAACAGGTGCATCATTTGAAATGTGGATTTTCTTTATTTTCTTTTTATAACAAATGCAGAATAAAATATTTCTACTGTAGAGCATGCTGAAAAATGTTTGGGGACAAATTAGCATAAGAAGGGAGAAAGGAAGAACAGACTGTGTAGGATAGAATTGCCAGTACCGCAACATGCTGAATTATCATAATGCGGTATAAGGGTAAAGCATGTGTGGAAACAGACTGATTTTGTATGGGGAATTAGAAAGGCAAGTTAGATTATATGTACATAAGAAATAATAAACAATCATTGTGTTTTCCAGATATGTGGCATTTTTCTGGTCTGAATTTAAAGGAGTCCAACTACAATTATTACTGTATTGCTGAACACGACATTAATATGTCTGTTATGTACCTTCTTCTTCTTCTTTCAGCTTTTCATGGTTAGGGGTCGCCACAGCAGAACTCCGGTCCACTAATGATTGGCAGTAGATTTTTACGGTGCCAGCCCAACACCCAACCTTCAACGAAGGCACGCCCATTCATGCATGTCTTTCGAATGCCACTCAACTGCGGGGAGGACATGCAGACTAAACACAGAAGGTGCTCCAGCCAAGAATCGAACGAGAAAACCTCTTGCTCTGAGGCAACAACGCTAAATGTACCAAAGGACTCAAACCCTTTAACTGAAAAATTGGGGTGTCTGAGGACAAGCAGAATTGCCTGCTGTAAATATTTCTGATGTTACTTTCGTGATGGGTTAGAAACTTGAGTTGCTCCACTATGTGCATTCACATTCTGACTGTATTTCATTGCCCTACCATGATTGGTGGTAAGCCATTGTCTGCTAATGTATTCTCATGTTGCTGCTGTAAGGCAGATCTGAGCCACAGTGTGCATAGGTGACTCTCACTACCATTTATAACATCTGACAGCAGTAAGTGGAACAGAGATTATAATTAAATGGGAACAGAGATTATATTTAAATGGGTTGCCTGAATGGTAGTATTTATACTGAGACAATAACAAAAGGAAAATGACTTATCTTTCCATGCTGTCTGTATATGTTTCAGTCAGGAGCAGGGTGGGGGAACTCCTGTCAATGCAGGCTACACAGTGCAGTTACACAGGCTATAATGTAGGCATTTCCACCTGAATTTCTGACATAATGGTAATTTTATTACTAGCCCCCATGACTAGAGAATATACATTCCAGAAAATTGTTATTAGGTATGTACTAAAACTGCCAAATTAATAATGATCTAGAGAAATCAGAACTCAGACTGCATGATTACTCACTGTAAACAACAAAATATTACTTTTATCCTTACTGCATAAAAAAATCATTCATTCAGCAAAGAGACTAGGGGGATGATATTTAGATTCTTCATCCTTCTAGTGTAATAAATTATCATCTGCATACTAGTTGACTGTAAATCAAATAACACCTTTACATTTTAGGTTTGTTTCTTCATTTTTGCATGTATTTGATGGGAGGTTAGTTCCAAGTATTTTTCAAACTTTCTGTCACAGAAAAAACCTACCACTTAACCAAGTACGCACTGTACCAATATAAAATATAAAGTTAAACCAAGTGACACTTTGTATGGTTGAAAAAATACATATAAACTCAGCATGTTGCACATATAGTTATGTACATATAAGTGAGGGTAATGCTCTTCAATGCCAGAAGTCTACATCTCAAAATGCACTCCCTCGAGGCACTCCTTAAAATGGAGAACATCGATATCTGTGCAGTGACCGAGACCTGATTCAAGGCTCCAGAGTGCACCCCTGCAGGCTATAACTCATACCACACTTTTTGGCCATCTAAGCTGTACTGAAACACCAAAGGTGAAGGTGTGTCCATATTAGTTAAGGATATCCACACCTCCAGGCTAGTTGCTCAGCATAATGCATCCGAGGTTATCCAAGTGCAACTAACTCTGAGCAAAACTGCAATCCAAATTTTAGCTTGCTACAGATCCCCCACCATGCCCCTTGATTCCCACTCCTCTTTTCCTGATATACTGGAAAATATTAGGGTTCAACCAAACACCCTAATAATGGGCGATTTCAACTACCCCACCATTAACTGGGAAAACTTCTCATGTACCAACTCCTTCACTCAACGCTTTCTGGAATTCATAAATTCCAATGCCCTGGATCAACTTATCCACACCCACACAAGGGGCAACAATATCATAGTTTGTAGTTAGTTATACAGTCATGGTGCAAACAAATCTCCATACATTAAAAAAGGCTTATGATCAGATCCCCAATCATAACTTAAAATGATGTGTTTTCAATGTGGATGGAAAGATTCACCTCTTGAGCATTCATTTCTTATCATCCATATCTTGAAAACATAATAACCGAGTTAGAATTGATGACCTAATCATAATGCTCTGTTTTTGCCATTAACATCTAACTATCTGATCAAATGAATTAGTTTTAAGTTGGATACATTCTAGTCAGCCTTTTTTTCATCTTTCCATTTATATAACAAAAAATCAATAAATAAATAATAGATAAAAAAATAACAAGAAATAATATGGATATTTTATTACTAAAATATACCATTAGTGCTTTGACCAACATCTTCAACGGAGTATGAATGTAACTAAATAAAAGTACTGAATAACGCAAACAATTAAATAATTAAATAATCAGTAAGTTAAATAATGCAGAAATACAGATTTTCTGTTAAAGTATAATTTTATATTTTGACTTAACTGATATAGACGTATAATGTCTAGACACCACTTTTGTGATGAGAAGCATATATTGAGCAATTCAGACTTGCGAAATCTCTCTTTTAGACAAAGATAAACTACAGTATTGCAAATTATGGTGTATATATATATATATATATATATATAGGATTCAAGCACAGACATACCAATTCCAGCTGTATTAGTCCTATGAAGCTAGCAAAATAATTAAAGAAACAATGTCATAGTATCTTCCTTATAACTTTTTGATAACTCACAAAGCCTTATATTATTTCTCTTTGAATGTGTTTTCTAGGTCTTCTGTATGCATTATAAAATCTTTAATTTCTAGGTTAGTTCCAGCATTAGTAATTCTGCCATATCAGTAGAAGTCAGATATTGGCAGCAGTCACAAAAGTGTAATGCGGTTTGTCTGGAATACAAGCTTCAGGTCTTTAAACTAGTTAGAGACAGATGCCATTGGTATACCAACACACATTGGCTTTGCTGTTTTCCTCTCTGCAGATGTTTAATACAGCTTATTAGGAGACCTAGAGAGTTAAGATGTATGGTATTAAAGGGGGATGTTGACTCTGTTTTTTTTCTCCTAATCTTATCTCTTGTGAAAGGGATTATAGTTTGAAGAGAAAAACTGTTTTGCAGTTGTTTTCAACACTGCAGTTATACATCTATCAGTTAGCACAACATTACTTTTTGTGAGGACAGCACAGTTGTGAAGTATATATGCTAGAATTTCAAAAAAGATGCATAGATCTCACTGAGAATCAAGACTATTTGCTGTTTTATGCAGCAACAATGCAGTTTATTATGCTATATTAGAATGTATCGAAACTCTCATTTCCATATTAGTGTAAAGTTCTAATTAATGGGACTCTTTCACCTTCAACAGTTTAGAAAAAATCGGGGTACTTGTGTATTATCGCAACCAGATTTTTGCATTTGCGAAATGCACATACTTGGGTAGAAACAAGGCCACGAAACACTGTAAGGTGGTATTCAGAGTCTGTATTTTTGTGGAATAACCTCAGATTACCTTCGGGAACACAAACATTGCAGATAACCCTCTTCCTGTTTTTTTTTTTGCATGCATCACACATGCACCCTTGAATTGTCATATCTGCTGTTGGTCTGATGAATGGATTATTTTCACTGTGTGGAAAGAATCCTTCCGAGAAGCCAAACACAAACACAGTAGTTTTGCTCACTTTCATTTTTTGACACTTTGTAAATACACGAATGGTTAAAAGCAAGCAAGTTTAGCTAAAACAATTTCTCAGTGTCTTGTGTTTTACTTCTCTGAAGAATTCCTTCTACATATTCAAACTAATCCAAACGCACCCATGAAAACTGTAGCATGCTTGTGTAATGCACGGAAAACAGGAACAGCCTCCTTCTCCTACTCCAAAAAGCAACGTAACGTTTTTGGGCTGTAATAAACCTTACAAACACAGTTTAAATTGTTTCATGCACTCCTATCTGTGGTGGTATGCACATTTTGCAACCACAAAAATCTGTTTTCTATAATACATAAGTACCAAAACTGGCTGGAAAATCACCAGTTTCTGTAAAAGTGACACAACAACAGAATATACTGCAGTTCATCTTTTACAGTTATTCTTCAGATGTGTCAGTCTGTATTAGGAAGTTATCCTAACAGACAAGGAGAAGTATTTTCTAGAAATCCCTCAAGAATTAATTCTGAGATTTTTTTTGTGTTTGCTTCTCTATACATTTTATTAACTAGGTGACCTGGAATGTTACACTGAACAACACATGCACATGGAAATCAGCATGTTATCATATACATTACATGTATGCAATAATGATGACATATACTTCAAATAGATTTAAAAATGAAACTTTCAATATGCCTGAAGCACAACAAGAGAAATCTAATGAGAGAAAAGGATAAATTCATTAGCAAAGCACATATTAGCAAGTGAAAATTAGTCGCCAGATTACACAATGTCAGTGCATAACATGTTTAACAATATAGTTGGAGTCAAGGCAAATATTATCATACTGATAAATTTAAGTTAGATACAGAATAAATGGGAAAAGATGTAAGATGGGGTAGTTGTATATGCCGTAATAGAACTATACAATGAAGTAAGATTCTGAAGAGGGGTAGCTGGCAAGGTAAACACAGAAAAACGGACTATGTTAAAGTAGGATGGTATGAAACCAAAGACATCAGAGATGATGTCAGATATGGTCAGATTATACCACATTTGAGGCAACCTAAGTTTTTCCAAAGGAAAGTTTTACATAAGGTTTTGAAATAGAGACATTAAAAATACTGGGCCGGATTCACGAAGGCTTGCATGGGGTCTAAGAGTAGAGTAAGACTCCATGCAGCCAACATGTCTGCCAAGCGATCCAGGAACAGCCGGTATGGGCGTGCAACAGAGCTCTCAAAACTAGTCCTTCACGGACAGGGCTTGGATATGCAAATTACCTCAATTGCAGGTGAAAGCTATGCAAATGAGGTAATTTTGCGATCCAGGAAACCTGAACCTGTCCGAGTAGGAGTAGTGTTATTTGCAGAATGTACTCAGTTGACAACTGAGTATGGTACTGCAAATAGCAAAACGGAGCCATGACAGCTCCAAAAAAAGGATGCATTGACAGGAGGAAGCATGCCAATGTCCAAAAATAAGGCCATTGGCAATGTTAAGTGATGCAAAATAAAAATAAAATAACTTTTTTTTTTCATTCCGATCTCCGGGATTTAAGCGTAGCGCAGCACCGCGCAAATGCGCTGCGCCCTAAAAAGCCGAAAATCAATAATTAAGATCCACAAATGTGGATTTTATTGGTAATATGAATTTACAATGCAAGTGAATGGCAGGCTGAAGACAAGATAGCCACCGAGTAGAGGTTGCTAAGGGGGGAAGCTTAGTCTAAGAGATGTAACCAAGCATTAGTAGGCAATCCTATGCAAAGGAGGGTTAGGATAATGAATCGCAAGTTTACATAGCAAATGTGCACAGTCAGTAAAGTGTAGGAGTAGGATAAGGGGAGTAACAGAGTAGAAGCTAGGTGACATCACGTGTGGGGTATGTATGAAAGAAGTGAAGCTCATTGGAGCAGAGTGGCATGTGTCAGCTGTCATTTACACATCATTAAAAGAGGTGTGTCAACAGGTAGGCTAGGTAAAGTCAAGAAATTGAAGGTGTATGCTGTGGATAACACTAAAGTTTCTTGCTGAGCGGGTATGCATGTGTGCACACCTGAAAACCCGAGTAAGACAGTCTGCGCGCATGTAAGAGTGAGTGCGCGCGTGTAAGCCAGAGTAAGCATGTATAAGGCTGTTTAAAGAGTTGTAAGTGTGTTTGCGCTGGTGTGCCCGTGTTTTAACAAGAATAAGCAAGTTTTAGTCCGTGTAAGCATGTGTGCATGGGTGTGAGCTGCTGTGAGCGTGTTTGCACTTGTGTGCACAGCACTGCCCCCTGAGGAAACAGAAAGGAAAAAGGAAGCACAACAAATAGTAGGAAGCTACCAGGGAGTACTAGCAGAGCTAGCAGGTGAAAACAATCAGAATCAGGCAATTGCACAGGCAGTACACTAGCCCAGCCCAGCCCAGCACTTAAAACTCTGCAAATAACAGTCCATTATGTTTCTCACAAGAGACACTGCAACACTGCAGTAAGCTAATAGAAGTGAAAACTGAAAAATCTTTACTGAGACAAAGAAATGTTAGGGGCTGCCATTGCTGTTATAAGGCGACATATGCAACATGCTGAGGGTGGTGACAATGTGAATGCTGCTGGACAACCCACAGTGAGGAGACAGAGAAGAGTGTACAGGCCCAGGGTAACCTACCAGGGGCTACATGAGCTGGAGATAGTGGAGCGCTATAGAGTGGACAGAGACCTCTTGCAGCAAATTGTTGAGCTATGCAGGCCACGCCTCACACACAGAACCAACAGAGGGGAACCCATCCCAGTGGAAACCAAGGTATGTGTTGGCCTAAGAATATTAGCAACAGGTACCTTCCAGACACCAACTGGTGATATGATGGGGATATCACAGGCATAAGCATCCAGGATACTGCACCATTTCCTGGATGCCATGTCAGCACATGTCAATGATCATGTATATTTCCCCAATTCCCGTGAGGTATTGGCCAGCAATATGCATCTCTTCCAGCAAATAGCGGCATACCCTGATGTAGTGGGTGCAATAGACTGCACGCACATACACATCAAAGCACCAGCCGGCGAGCGGGGTAGGATCTACTTCAACCACAAGGGCTTCCCCTCCATCAACTGCCAGGTCATGTGTGATGCCCAGGGCATAATACTGAATGTGTGTGCTGGCTGCCCTGGAAGCTACCATGATTCCCATATCTGGCATCTGACGCAGCTGTACCAGACATTTGCCAATGGGGACATCCCACATGGTCACCTAGTGGGGTATGCTGGCTATGCACTGGCGCCGTGGCTGATGACATCCATCAGAAATGCACACACACCTGAACAGGAATGCCATAATGAGGCACACGCACAAACATGAAATGTAATCGAGCATGTGTTTTGACTGCTCAAGTCACGGTTCCAGTGCCTGGACACATCTGGTGGAGCCTTGCAGTACTCACCAACTACATGTACCCAAATTGTTATGGTATGTGCTATGCTACATAATATGATCCTGCGGAAACAGCTGCAGCAGGACCAGCATAGGCCTGGGCCAAACAGCCCCCCACCATTGCCAAGGCCATCACAGGCAATGAAGGAGTAAAACCTGAGCCTGCCCCAGTAGGCAGAAGGAGGCATGCCCAGTATGCTTTCGCCTTGGCAAAGAGGCAACGCATAGCATATACACTGGCTCAGTAGGAACTCTGGAAATGATACCTCTCTCTGACTCGCACATATAGTAAAAGGTATGCCTAAGTTGACACTACCTGCTTTCAAACATGTATAGGGAGTGTAGTATGTGCATCCAACATAGGCAGCCCTGCAGCACCATCTGAGGCATGATTGCCATGTGTTAAGCAATATAAAGCAGTGCTAAACAGCATTTACCACCATGTAGTATATGCAAACAAAATCGCACACACCAACTAGCACAACTGTGGTGAATGTTGAGTAATACTTGGCAACGTCCAGCAATGTTGGTGAATATTGAGCAATGTCGGACAAGCCTGGTCTAAATTGGCCATAGCTGAACAAAAGCCAACATGCTCATATTTGATCTACTGGCCCTTAAGCAGTCTGATCTGCTCAGTATAAAAATATAAAGCAGTGATGGGCCTCAAACCCAGGATACAGTGCACTATAGTTATAATACTGAACCACTAAACCATGACAGTATTGCAGAGGTCAGCCTGTATGATGAAAAGTTGATAAGTCTATGCAAATTATGTCATGGAAACCCTGCAGGCACAGCATAATCCCTGTCGAGTTATGACACAAAGCTGAGTCCTGCAGTAAGAATAGAACCTGACTTCCAACACACACAGTATAAATGTTAATATTGGTCATGTTCACACACATCAACAAATGTAGTGGACCTCAGATAGCAACATACTGAAAGGTCACACTGGGCATGCTCACACAATAAATGAGACAAATGTCAGGCAACAAAGCACGGAAAGCCTGAAATGTGCATGCTCACACACTTAAGCCATGTCTGAGTACAGCAGTGGGCCACACATATCCGGCAGTTGCATGTGTTAACCCAGGAACCTCTCACTATCCAGCAATCCGCCCTGTGCACACAGTTATATCTTATATGACAACAGACACATGTATAATATAGTGGAAACCTGTCATAATGAAATATGTTCTGCAGATACCTAAGTTGTTCACAAATAATGGGGAAAGCAAAGACGATAAAAACCTGCAAACAGTATCAGCAATAAATATTGTGCATCCCGAACATTATCATAGGTTCAGAGGTCGATACTAGGTTATCTGCCCTAGAGCATGTACAAGCCTAGCCAGAGTATGTTTGGCTTTCGCAACCCTGTCAGATTACTACACTGTGCCTGTGAATAGTAGGTCACACAAGATAGCCCATGTACATTTGGGCTAGTGTGCCTCTGTGTAGCAGGGACCCAGAAGATATCCCAGGGGTAGACATACAATCACCCATCCAGTTGTCAAGATGTCTCCTGTAGGTGGTCAGTGGGTGGCTCTGCCTATGCAAAACCAGGATTACAATCCGGAGTGAGTGAAGCCTCTGGGATAAGAATCTGTCCCCCCAGCATGTCCTATTAACATCTGTGCTGAGGTATATGTCCCTGGAGTGTGTAGCTCCAAGGGAGTTGGATATCCTGAGGTGGAGCATGTCCAGTAATTCTGGGTTGGGTATTTCCATAAACAACAGGCACAAATCATATCCGAGTAGGCAGTAAGCGACTGAGTAGAGCTGGAGTTACTGTATCCAAACTGTGCAGGGCATCCGTGTGAGTCTCTAGATCTGCTTGGTGAGGAACTTTTGTGGCCATTACACTTGCTGCAGGTGTTGGGTAAGGTAGATCCCCAATGTGGCATTGTAACCAGTCATGGTTGTTCTGAGTATAGGGGCACAATGACCTCACTTGATCTAGATGTGAAACCATATGGGATAAGGTGGGCTATATAGAAGGTCTGTCCAACCACTTTGGCAACGTGATTGTCAAAGGCGACAGTATGAACAAGTCATGTCCCCAAACCACTAACAACTCCTACCATACGTAATGGATTACTACCTATGTGGTAATGTGTGGGCATGTTGTTATTCCCAAAGGGGATGACTATGCAAATAATGGCATTTAGTTGTAGGCCATGGCTCAGGCACCAGTCATCCATCTCTGTGAGACCCTGTTTGAGTATGCATGTGCCATCTGGAGAGTTGATTATGGCACCCTGTTTGCAGTCATCTGCGAACATGGCCAGCCATATTCCCCCTGTTTTAGCCTGTACGTCAGACAAATATATACTGAACAAGAGAGGTCCCAGGACTGAGCCTTGTGGGATGCCACATGTAACTGGTGTATAGTCAGACATGGCACCTGCAATTCTGACCATGTGGGTGCTATCCCTGATCCAGGTAGCAATCCATCATGTGAGATATGTGTCCATATCGACACCGGTGAGCCTATGCATAATGGCTGAGTGGGGTATTGCGTTGAAGGGTTTTGCAAGGTCCAGGTAGGCTGTGTGGACAACCGTCCCTATGTCGATGGACCTGGTAACCATTTAAAGAATACAAACAGGTTCAAGAGGCAAGATCTGCCCACAACAATGCTGAAATGTGTAGGACACAGTGTATGTAGGTTCCCGATGTCTATGTGTATGAGTCCCATGACAATACGCTCCATAGCTTTGCAGAACAGGCTAGTTAGGCTTATAGGGTGATATTGCCTGTGGTCCATTGTGGCACCAACTCTGTGGAGCAGGACTATTGTCACTGTATGCCATTCCTTGGGTACATATCCCGTAGTAACTCCGATATTGAACAGTGACTTAATGTGTGGGTTACATCTGTCATGAAGCTCGTGTAAGATGCAGGCTGGGACACCATCTGGTCCCATTGATGCTGTGTTATCCACTTTGGGGAGGGCAGCACTCACCTGTTAGGTTGTGATGTCAGGGAGGTTACACTCTGTTGGGATGGATAGTTGCTCCTTAGGGGGGATGGGGGGGCGACATCTGCACTGAACCTGTTTGCCAGGATGTTGGCAATGTCAGTGGGTTCAGGGTATGTTTAGTCAGTGTGCAGTAACTCACAGCATATCAGTGAGTGTCCACCCAGGTTCCTGACATAAATGAAGAAGGCCTTGTGATTGTCCTACATGTCTGGTGCAATTGTCCGTTAGAAGCGGCCCTTAGATAAATTCATGAGTGATCGTAGCTGTCTGCTAGTACAGATCACAGATGCCTTTCCTGTCTGGGATTGTGCTCTATCATGTAGTAGCTTCCTCCTGTCATTGTATAGCTGATTAATGGCTGGGGTCTACCAGGCAGGTCCCCTGCCATTGGAGGAGTGAGTCCTGTTGTTATTTGGGATAGCACAATCCATGCAGTCCACTAGGTGTCCATAGAATGTGTATGTAATGGATTCAGCAGTCTGAGCCGTATTTACCACTGTCCCAGGGACTCTGAAGGATACCACCTTGCTTTGGTGAAGTGAGACGTTGGCTTATAAGGAGTTCACCAAGATTACCCAGGATGGGTGTGAGGATGGGATATGGATGTACAGTGAGATCAATATATGTTCTGACCTTACCAATGAGGGGTATATCGCTGGTGTGGAACATAGAGTCTCCTTGTTGGTGATGATCAGGTCCAATATGTTTTCCCCTCTTGTGGGTGTGGTGGCTGGTTGTGCCATAGCATATGATTTTACAAATAGTAGTGAATGTTGGGCAAGGGTGTTGGGGCTTGAGTAGTATCCCCAGTCAATGTTTGGGTATTTGAAGTCACCCAATATAATTGTGTTTGGCGAGACCTTCATATTCTCCATTGTTCCCAGGAAAGCCAAGTGTGGTTCCTGAGTTTGGGAGTGTGGTCTGTAGCAGACAACTAACTGAAAGGCAGTTTTGCACAATGTTAGTTGCATATGTATGGTTTGTGATGCTTCATGCAGTGCTACTAACCTGGAGGTGTGTGTATCTGTGATGTATATGGATACTCCCCCTATTTGTGTTGTCCGTTCCGAGTCTTGTGGTCAGAAAGCATGGTATGAAACATAACCTGGTAGTGCTGGTGTGCATTTGTGAGCCTGAACCAGGCTTCTGTTAGTGCACAGATATCGCTATTGTCCATGCTGAGGAGAGTCCTGAGTGGGCGCAATTTGAGGGTAACAAATCTGGTGTTGACCAGCATTACCCTTAGTTTCATTTACTCTGTAATTTCTATGGAGGTGGGTTTGTCTTTTGAGCCCTGCTTAAAAAAGGCACTATGGTGGTAGCAAGAGCCTTAGCCAGTATTCAAAAGTCCAAGGGTGACAGATGCAAGCTGTCCATAGTGAAGCTACGTGGCATGTCGAGCATGTCACCCCAGGCTGACAGACATTGGAACCTCTTTGAATGACACCAATATGTTAGCCAACTGTTAAACGTGATAAGTTTGTCTGTATACTGCGACATCATACTTGGTGAGTGTAACATGCTAGACAAGGTCAGGGTCATCCTGGCCTGGGCTACATGATCAGAGAGTTCCTCTATGTATCATGTCATGTGGTCCAGGGAGAAACGTCTGAGATTTTATGCACCAGCATGGACAATGATGGAGCCAGTCCTGTACTTGCTTTGGAGTGACCTGAGTGCATGTGTTATGTGGCGGATCCTGGCACCCGACAGACAGCTCAAAGTGACTATTCCCTTGTTTGGCCTGGTGAGTGGGACGTCAGTGTGTCTGACAATAAGTGTCACCTATTACAAGTGTATTCGGTGTGTTGTTTAGCCCGAAGGGCAGTGACTGTGTGGCACACTGACATTGTGAACTATGTGATATGTGGGTATTGTAGTGGGGTAGCAGTTGTTTGAGTGTCTGCTTTGGAGGTCTCTGCTGCTTAGGCAGAGTTTATTTAGAGCCTCTGAGTATGTTTACATATGATAATGTGGTTTGATTGCTGCCACTATAGGTTTATGTGAGACTGATATTTGGTGTGTGTGGCTACCTTCACCACCTGATAGACTGTGCCAGTCATGGGTTGAGAGAGCTCAGCCTCCTGTATGTCTATATAGGTGCATCTCTCACATATATCTGAGTTTGTTGGGAGGAGGAGAGGGTTGTTTGTGTACATGAGGCAGATGTGACAATGTGTCAGAATATTCACCAGCTGGACTGGAGAGTACACACGAAACTGACCCCTGGACATGCCAGGATATTACGATGACATACTCCATAGCCTGATCACAAAGGATCAGTAGGGTGATGAGTGTGTAAAAGAGTATAACAGGGATTAGTGCTCATGTTTGTTGGTGTTTTGTAAAGAGTAGCTTAGAAGGAGTCCAGACTGAATCATGACACCTCCTTCAGCTATGTCATAGATAGCAATGTACACTCATATATGTCCTGAGTCAGGGCCAACTGTACCTGACTGACAATGCCGACATCCTGTCAGACAGGCCTATATATACATACCCACCTCCCACTGATGATAGTCCCTATCATCATACCAGGAGATATCACATGTAGAATGGCTGAATAGCTCCCCCCAAAGCCAAAAGCATGGCAGCAATTGGATTACATTGTTTCCCAATATGTGTCATGCATGAACTACAGAACAAACAGACCATGCGCCTGAACAGTTAGTTGAGCCTCACCCTCTCCACAGGATCTGGAACCATTGAATGTGTTACAGCAACATATGGCAGTCCCCACAAGTGTTGGTGCACAACACACCATGGGAAGTATAGTCCAGTAAGCCTATGAGGTCTGATCTGCAAGGCCATGGAGTCCATCATGGTTGAAGTTATAAACAGAGCTATTGGAAGCTGACAAACACACAGCCCTACCAACTGTGGTATGTTCATGTGCAGATAATGGTTCCCAAACATGCTAGACTGATTGCAAGGCAGCCACCCAGGACATACATCACTGAACAGAGCTACACATGTCCCACATAGACTTTGAATAGCCCTTTATCAACATCCCAGACACGTCGTATCCACAAAACCAACAATGTGTGCATAAATGTGTTGACATGAAGGAATGTCAATGTGTCCTCAGATAGATCACACAAGGTAAGAATTATGGGCTCCTGTTCAAGCTGTTGACACCTGCCGACCCACATGGCTCATTCCTGGAATTGCATAAAACAAAGTGTACACATATTACCATGCCCAGTCTGATGATGTCAGCATCCTACAAATATAGCAGGAAAAATGAAACCATCCATTTAAGCATATAGCATGCCATGTTAATGCGTATCTCTCTATTATCATAACATAGTTAGGTAGTGGTTTGAATCCTGCTGACAGTGTGTGTGTGTGTGTGTGTGTGTGTATATATGTGTGTGATTTCCTTTGAGAGGAGTGCCCTTTTTGGAGACTGTGAAAACACATTAAAAGAGGTACATTCCTCTTTGGAAAGTCTGATGATGTCAGCATCCTACAAATATAGCAGGAGAAGAAAAAACACCCAGTAAAGCATGTAGCGCACCGTGTTAATGTGTATCTTTCTAGTATCAAACATAGTTAAGTAGGGGTTTGAATCCTGCAAAAGCTAATAGTGTGTGTTTGGGGGTGTGTGTGTATGTGTGTGATTTCCTTTGAGAGGAGTGCCCTTTTTGGAGACTGGGAAAACACATTAAAAGAGGTACATTCCTCTTTGGAAAGTCTGATGATGTCAGCATCCTACAAATATAGCAGGAGAAGAGAAGCCACTCAGTAAAGCATGTACAACGCCATGTTAATGTGTATCTCTGTAGTATCCTAACACAGTTAAGTAGGGGTTTGAATCCTGTAAATGCTGACAGTGTGTGTTTGGGTGGGGGGGTGTATGTGTGTGATTTCCTTTGAGAGGAATGCCCTTTTTGGAGACTGGGAAAAAACATTAAAAGAGGTACGTTCCTCTTTGGAAAGTCTGATGATGTCAGCAACCTACAAATATAGCAGGAGAAGAGAAACCACACAGTAAAGCATATAGTGTGCCATGTTAATGTGTATTTCACTAGTATCATAACATAGTTAGGTAGGGGTTTGAATCCTGCAATTGCTGAGTGTGTGTGTGTGACACAGTTTGTCAATGTGGTGTGGGTTTTGCTTTTGCAGCAGTATGACATATCATGATTAAAACAGTATGTGCATTGCACACATCAGGTATCTGCGTGGCAAATAAATATGTGTACATGTGATCTCAATCAGTACATAGGTGTGAAGCTTGCATACTACATGAATACATTTGTTACCTTTGACAGATTGTGCCACTGCTTCTCAGATCGTAGGTCACATATGTATGTATGTGACAAGGCCAGCCACTGTAGTGATCTGTGGCCAAGGTCATCTGTGCCACACACACTCATGACAGTTACTGTAGAATAGAGTGAGTGAGGGTATATGCCTGGGGTATATGTCAGACATGTTCATACACAACAATGACTGGCAATAATGGACAGTCATTATAGGTGTACAACAGCCTTGTGGATATGCATTCAGGCCCCTAATGTCTTATGTGATACACTGGGGGACTCCACAATACCTATGGATATGTGGATACTAAGGGACAGATGACATACCACGTGGTTGTATGTACACATTGGTACCCAACATACATGTTGAGGGCTACCACCTATGTGGTACTATTGGGATAGTATGTATAGTAAATGTGGATGACTATGCCATAGTCGGCTTACTGATATACAGCATGTATCAGACAACAGGTATCTGTCTGTATGATACCCTTGTGTGGAAATGCTCCCATCCAGGGAATGCATTGTAGGCCAATGCATGCATTTCCAGATGTGGATGGACATATCTCTAGTGTGTTTGCATGCACCTAAGAGGGCTATATGCCAAACAGGTGTGGTCCCAGGAATGGGTGGCGGTCAATACCACTGGTTACTGTTATAGTATAGTACCGGAAGGATCCAACTGTTACTGAGTTCCCTACAACTGTGTGTCATTTGTCAGGACACCATCTAATGATTGGTTATAGTCATGCTGTTGAGGTTGTGTATACTACCAGACTGCAAATCATTGACAGATATTAACAGTATCACCCACAGCATAGTGTCAACCTATGTCATACACACATGTGTACCCATGTTAGTACATATCTGTAGTAGAATGCATACTGGCCATCGAAAGATACTATGAGATGTTATCAATGTGTACAACAGGGTATGTCACACGTCCCATGTGTCCACTATGCACGTACATGCAGACAGTGTGCACCCACCATGTTCACAGATGTACACCTTCTAATCTGTACTGCACACATCACACACGTACTGTCCACTCACTAACACATGCTGGCAACACTTTACACTTCAGCCAAGTGGCACATGGGTGGACAATACATACTCAGACCTAACACTGGTGTAAACAATGCTACATTGACAAACAGAGCTTTGATGCATAATGCCTGCTCTGATATACCTACAAGGATATCACTACACTTTCCTGTTGACAACTTGCTAATATTGCTACACTGCTATAATGTCACCCTGTGCATCAGCACCATGTTAGCCTGTTCCTGCATCAATGTTACAGATGACAGGAGGTGGCACAGGTGTCATCATATGCACAGGGTGTATTGTTGGTTTGCCAGAGCCTGACATTGACCTATCCAATCAACATGTCTGTGTGTGTGTGTGTGTGGGGACAACAGTACAGCATGGGCCAATGTTGATGTAATGTGTGTGTATGTGTGAGCCCTTGTTGTTTGGTTAATGTGTGTGTGTCTGCATGCACACAACTCCACCATGTGGCTGCCATATACGGGAGGTTTATTTATTTTATTTATTTATTTATTTATTTTACATTTGTTGACCGGGCTAGTCTAACTGGATACATGTCCATTTTCAGTAGAGGCCCGGGGAGAAAAGCTCCAGACAAAACATTATACAAAATAAAGATTAATATTGGAATTACATTATCAATTTTAAACATTGAAAATCAGAGTATGGAGGGAAAAAAATAAATAAATAAATTGATCAAACAAAAGAAAAAGAATAATAATAATGTTTTTTTTTTTTTTTTTTTATTGAGAATGAGACTACTCATTAGTAGTATTAAGGGTAGTTAGTTAAAAAGGAATAATATGCTTGTATGCTTGTAAATATTAAAATTATATGCAAACCTTTGTAAACAGGAGAGAAATAGGAAGGTTGAAGAGGAAGTAGGTAGAAGAGAGGAAAAGTCAGAGAGCAAAGAAAGGAGATCAGTAATCTACATTAGTGGGGTAAAGGGTGAAAGTGGACCCTAGGGAGTAGGAAGATAGAAGTGAAAGAGGAAGCAGTTAGTCAGGGTTTGTGCAGGGGCACATCCAGTGAGATTTTAGGTGAAGTTTGAGTCTTAGTTTAAAGAGAGAAAGGGATGGTATTTGAGTTAGGTCTGTTGGTAGGAGGTTCCAGTGTTTGCCAACAGTGTTTGAGAAAATGCTATCACCTGACAAGTTATTAGATTTCATAGTACAGACAAGTAATCTAGTAGAGGAACGAAGTGAAGTTAGATTTGTGTATGGGGTGATAAGGTTAGTGAGAATCGGAGTATTTTTAGGTTGATAAAAGATTTTATGAGCAATGATGAGTTGGGAAAATGTTAGTAAGTTAGGTAATTCAAGCCAGTTGAGTTGCTTAAGATTAAGACAATGGTGTGTCTTGTATGGGTTGCTGGTAGCAAACCTGGCGATATTGTTATAGGCATGAGAAATTTTTTGGAGGTTAGTTCTTTTTAGATTAGTATAAATAGATGAAGCATAGAGAAGTGTAGAGATTAAGTGAGAGTGGACAATGGTGGTTCTGGCTTGAAGAGTAAGGAAAGGTTTGATTCTGTATAAGGAACCAATTTTTCTGTTCACTGCTTGTATGGTGTTGTTAATGTGAATTAACACATGTTGTGCGACAGCTACAGACTGTACCTGCTAGGCTGTACAGATCACTGTCTCTGGCCACGGACATGGTACCTGTGCCTGGCAGGGGTGCTACGGACAGTATCAGGTACCAACCCTGACTGGGTAATATCATCAGAGGCAGAGGTATGACAACTGGACCCATGTCCCTGCTGGGACTGGTCTGAGCCACGTGCACGTGGTATACTAGGATGGTCAATGGACAGGCCAGCCCCAGCATTGCTGGGGCTGGTACTGCCACTATGGGAGCGGCTGTGATCTGTGGGCCGTCCGCGACCACTGCCAGCTGTTGCTGGCATGCGTCCGCATCGATGTCTCAACCGTCCCTCACTGTCCTGGCTCATGGAACACACATTGTGGAGGGCATCTATTGTCTCTACCCAACGTCTATCAATGACCTCGGTGAAATTCCAGATGGCACCGGCAAGGTCACTGATGCTGTCATTGATAGCAGTGTAATTGGCCCTCTGTGCCCTTAGTCCCTGTCTGGTATACCGTTCCATATGTGCCTGAGCCTGCATTACAGCCCGGAACATACTGGAGGTTGTAAGACCTGTGAAGGCATGTCTGCCAGGGGCAATGTGACCAGCGGTGTTCCCCTGAGAACCCCTGGATATCCACCTATGTGGTACCATTCCAGAAATCTGGCTATGGCTGCTGTGAGGGGGATGCAAGTGCCATGGGTACCACACTCTCCTGGTCACTGCCAACTGTATGCTGTCCCTCGCCTAAGGCCATTGGTGATGAGGGATGCATTGGCAGTATGAATGTGCGCATAGATGGGGTTGAACGCTGTGTACTGTCGATTGGCAGACCAATGACAGACCCTGTCAAACCTTCCTGTGCCAGAATACATGTCTCATCATCTTCTCTATTTGTGGCAGTGACTTCAGGTTCCCTGCTGCTTTCAGCCACCCCAAACTCAGCACCTGTGAGAGGAAGACAGGAAACACACTTTACAATCTGTACATGATGTTAGCACACATGCACACATGCACACATGAACACATGCGCACATGCACAAATGCACACAAATACACTCCTCACTACAGCACATACACACACATACACCAGCAATCCAACACATACTCAATAGTGGGTGAAGGTGGGTGACAGTATCACAAGGCAAACAGTCACCTCACACGTGTCAGCATGCAGAATATGTGTTGCTCAAGACCATGCAGTGCAAGTGTAGACGGCCCTATTTAATGACAGTATACATGGCTTTGATGCATGTGTGTAGTTGATCAGTGATTGGCTACACCCTGGAACACAATGTGTACATGGACACAACATTGCTGTGCAAGTATTATCAGCTCTGCAATGTCCTGTGCACCATCACTCACAGGTATACATACCATGGCTGCATGTGTTATCTGTGTGACACATAGATTTCTATTTCTGATTACAGTGTCTGTGTCCATAGCAGATAATAGTGGGCACAGGTGTAGCACATGCATTGCTATGTACACACACGGGATGAGTGGTGCATTTAGACATGAAGGAATCCCAATGCCCGACATGGCCATTGTACAGTGGTTATGGTGAGTGTGGGACATATTGCAGATATGTCGGTGCCAGCCATGACATGGCATGCTACACGACTGCAACATTAAACACCACACATACCCAATGTGTGTCATGTGACCTATACACCCAATAGCAGGACATATATGTGACACTTTGTACAGATGGAGACTGCTGTGCATATTGTGTATACTGGCATATGTAAGCACACACACAACATGCTATGCATATTGTGTATAGGTGCATATGTTTACACACACACAACATTGAAGTGCAAAGCAATGACTGCTATGTGTAGTACTGTGGTCACTGTAACTGGATGGGGTGTAGTACCATGTGCCATCATCATCATACATCTTGTGGGCACTCACGGCTACTAATGTGTGACAGACCACCGCCTAGCATGCTGTACCTGAACTGCAGTGCCGTGGCTACGTTCACAATTACACAGCCAGTTTGTACATGGGTGTGTGAGGTGCCCAATAGGGAGCATTGCCTAACATAACTGTCTTATGTGTTGAAGAGTGTTGCACAGCACCATGATAGGCCTCTACCCCTGAGGTACATCATGTGTGTGTGGATGACACATGGGATACTGAGGTGTGACCTTACAGCGGGTGTGTGGTAACGCCATATGTAGCATGTTTTTGTGTACTGCGTATGATAAACGTGTTATGTTGTGTACAGCTGTAGCAACTATGCCTATCCAATGTGCAGTACAGTGTTGCCACAACTGTGTCTGATGCTCTGTGTATTGCATGTCATTGAGGCAGCTACTGAGCTGTGCAACGTCTTACACCAACATGCATGGCATTCATTATGCATAGGTGTGTTACATGTACATGGCCTACACCTCACCTATGACATGCACATTTCATTACCAACATTGCAGTTATACCACACTCACCAGCATGGATCGTCTGCCCTGCTGTCACACCAGAGGGACCTACGAGAATATGAGAGAGTTCGTCAGTGGCCACAACTGTGGCATTGCTACTGTGGGTATGCTAAACTACAGTAGAACAACAGTCAACAGTCACAGGTGTACAGATAATATTCCACATATCAGTATTGCACAACACTAGGCAGCACAACTGCTAAACACACAGTACACATCTCACGTAGATATAATCTAACTATACAGTTAACTGTAGTCTACAGATAAGGCATGTTACCTGCTCGCTCCATGTGAACATGCTGGGTAGCTCTGGCCTCCATGTTAGCACATGCCAGTGGGAGTTGCTGCTGTTGTCCAGGAGCCACCATGCTTAGGAGCAGCTCCTCCACTCTGGTGAGGGGGGGATGAATGGCCACCCCACCACCTGTGGCAAGCTGTTGTCTTTGGATATCAGACACACGCCGCCGGACATGTCTAATTAAATCACTGCAGTGATGGTGTACCTGCTCATATGTCCGGTTATGCATGCCTATGTCATTTACCCGATGAACAAGATCCTGCCACAGTGCAGTCCGCTCCTGCTGGTGCTGGCTGCTTCTGGAAAACAGCATTGTGTAGTGCTGCACCAGACTTTGCTGTATCTCCTCTTCCTCTGCTGCTGTGTAAGACAGGTTATGTTGGTGGGCCATCTGGCTGAAAGAGATATGAACAATATGTTTGAGCGAGTCCTGTGGCACACTTTACACCTTTAACCACAGATATCACTTTACTGACATATATACCATCCATTTGTCTGTCAGAGGATACACACGTTCAATACCACTTATTGGTTCTCAGGCCACAACTGACTAACAGTGCCTGGCACACTCTATATATCAAACCACTATACAACAGTACCCAGCACACTGTTTGTGACACAATGCACAACCTCGCCACAAGGGTATATATCATGCCAATGCACGAACAGAGATATCATCCATTGCAATGAATGTAAAGTACAGTTACAGTACCATTCATCCACCTTAGTCATTGATGCCATAGCCCTGACTAACATATGTGCACAGTTGTTACTATAGGTGGCATACAGCTGTAACAGAGTATATATGTTGCTAGAAACACACGTATACCCTGTAACACACATATGATTGCTGCCATGATACAGGCATAATTACACACACATCAGACAAACATACAACACACCACTGTATGCCAACACAGATGAGCTTTACCTGTGTACCATACAGTACTGTATGCCACTGCTTACAAACCCTTATGCCTGAGTTATGTCCTCTGTGCAGACTACGGGAAACACACAAGACAGTGTTTCCAAGCAATGTGAACACACACCATACTGTGCTGTTTAGGCCTACAGCTTCAGGTAGTACTACAGTTCATATGGGAGTTGGATTCACCAGCAGTACCACTCAGTAAGCATACATGTATTGCTTTTGCCTACAATGAGACACCACGGTCATCAACAAGGAACTACGTCACATTGTATGCCATACTACTATGTCTGCCTAACAGTACAATACACATCTTTTGCTGGCCTCACAGCTAGGATAGACACTACCATGTCAGATACAACTTCACACTAACCTTTACTGACCTTGCACACATTCACTGTTACACTTATTCAACCTGCATAAAAACAACAGTATTATAATATTTTTTTACAAATTGATTCTGATTGTATTACTAACATGGATAGGAAAAGGGGCAAGTTAGCAAGAGATATTAAAGAATACAGGGACCAAGTAGCATATCCAAAACCCAGTCCTTTTTCCAGGTTCCGAGACCCTAGGACCATCAGGGACCAAGTGCGCCATCATTCATACACTTTTGATCAGGAAAAAAGAGGTGGCCCTTTGGATAACCCCTTTCAAGATGAAGAGTGCCCTTTAGACCAGGGACCCCCACTTCACCGATCCAATCGGATCCGCAACCAGAACCAGAATTATTTCAATCAGAGGGGTTACAACAAGAGATAAATGGTAGTGATACTATTACTCGGGAGGACAACATTTTTGAGTTTCATAACTATAAGATTTTCAGTTACAGTAGCACTGAGGTACAGCCAGAACATTTTCAGCTCTTTTCCAAAGGATTTAAATTTGTACCAAACAGGAAAGCTAGTATTCCTAGGTCTATTATAGACCTTAAATTATTTCTCAGGAAACAAAACTTTCCTAGGTCTATTATAGACCTTAAATTATTTCTCAGGAAACAAAACTTACATTTATTATTTGATGGGCAAAAAACAGTTACACCTTCTAACCCAGTACTTAAAAGGAAAAGTGTTTTCAATCCCCCCCTTCACCCCCAATTGAGGAATTTTGGTAACCTTTTGGAAAAAGAGATAAGGAATACCATTGCAGCACACTATGTCAACTCCAATTTAACCCAGGTGGAGGAGAAATTGTTGAATGATATAAAAAATGATGGCAATTTGAGGGTGATGCATCCCGATAAGGGTGGGGGGACGGTATTAATGGATAATATTACCTATGAATCGAAGATGAGGGATTCTTTACATGAGACCAACAAATACTCCAAGGCATCTATCAACGAAGTAAACATAGCCAAAAGCAAAATACATTTGATGTTACAAGATTTATTGTTAGATGGTTCCATTAGTATGGAACAATTTAATTTCTTGTTCAACAAACAACCCCGGGTACCGACAGTTTTTGGTATACCAAAAGTCCACAAAAATCCCATGGACCCACCACTTAGGTTAATTGTCTCAGCGGAAGGTTCTATTACTACACCTTTGGCAGCATTTGTGGATGACAAACTGAAGACCTTATCATATTCTGGTGATGCAGTCCTTAAAGATTCTTGGGATTTTTTGAGGTGTGTAAAACCACATCTTTACACACCGGAACTTATTTTTGTCACTTTGGACATAGTGGACTTATTTGGTTCTATTCCACACGAGACTGGACTTCTATGGCTTGAACAGGCCATTATTGACAATGGTACACTGTCTCATGGAGATTTTACTAATTGTCTCTTATTCATGGAAATTTTCTTGTTGCACTTCATTAAATTTTGGCATCCAGCTGAGTTGCGAGTTTCCTTGGTGGTGTGTTGGCAATTTTGTTTGGTTACAAGTTTCATTTATTGCCTCCATCTCTCTCTTATATGTGTAACTGCACCTTTTCTGACGTGCAAGCAGTGTCTACTCTCACCTATTGACATTATTCATTACGTGTGATTCCACACTACTCTGCTAAAAGTTAGTACTTTTCAGAGTGATTCAATGGGGCACAGCTAACATTTGTTTACAAATCAGGGACATCCCTGTAAAGCAGTCACAGTTGGGGAGTCTGGCCACTGCCCTATTCAACTTTTGCCAGTGTTTATCCTGGTCTGATACTGTGTGGTGTTTGTAAGGTGCTAATGTAACATTATTCCCTGCTAGGATGGCTGGTTCTCTTTTCACAGTCATGTCATGCAATTCCACAACAACTGCTGGTAAAAAAACACAGAACAGGATTTGTGTTATGCCATTCCTAATTTCCATTACATTCCCTCATTGTAATGCATGATATATTTATTTCAGCACCAAGTTATTTGTATATCTGCTGTAGCTTAGTGATAATTCATGCAGTCTATTGTGTCAATGGTCTGGGGTTCGAGACTGGCAGAGGTTTTTTGTTTTGCTGCTGAGCAGAACAAGGGCCCTGACATAGAGTGACTAAGGCACTTTTAAGCAGTTGTAAGCGGGTTTGTGCGGGTTTGCACGACGCTTAGCAATGCTTAGCTAAGTGCACACATGCGCACACTCGCTTAAACCCGCTTACTGCCGCTTAAAAGTGCTTACTCCCACTAACCCCCGCTCTAATTTATTTTAAAGAAAAGAAAATGGGGAGATAGGAAGGTGGTGAAAAAGGGGGCACAAAGAAGGACAGACAGTAGGTAAACAAGCTCGGGATGTGCAGGACGGGTGTAGGGAAGGTCCATAGCTTCCCATTTCTTTACCAGCAACAGCTGTGCATATGCAATAAATTTGGAGTGAAATTTGAAACCTTCCACCCCTGGGAGAGGGGCGAGGACAACAAAGTATGTTGTACTGCCAATTATAATTATCAGTTTACATGTCCAGTGGACATGTGTGCGAAATGGGAAGCTATGTATGGGGCGTAATTTTTTTGTGGGTACAGATTGCCCTTTTTTTTTTTTTTTTTTTTTTTTTTTAGGTGAGAGTGGAAAGTGAGGTAGAGGAAGTAGGTATGTTCAGGGAGGTAGGTTGGGGAGGTAAACAGACAAGACAGACAAGATGCATACAGGGGTGGTGTATGACACATGGTGTGGGTGAACACAATTATCGGGAACAGATGTTTGGAAATCGCAAGCCCATGAGCCCACAGATGGTAACAGTGGAACTGAGACCCCCACCCATGGGCAGTCACCACTGCACCTTCACAGCCCCGTGGGTGGCTGTGCTGGGGGCTGCGTAGGACAGGCAGTCTCACCCATGAGACACGCCACTCTCGCCTCGAGTTGGCATAGAGGATCAGCGACTTTACGCTGGATCTCCCTACACACCACAGCCCGGACCCTTCGAAGGGTGACAGGTGGCCCTTCTCCGCCCACGCTTGCATGGGGGAATGAGCCCCTTCCCCTGCAGCGCTTCCCCCCAATGGTGGCACAGGACCAACGGAGGAGGGGAGCCTGGGCTGGGCACCGGACCTGCTGGTGCCAGGTGCACTCGTCAGCTCAGGAGGGACAGGTGGGTCTGCTGGGACCAGCCTTCCCATACGTTCTGTGATTAGGTGTGTTTAATTACAACATAAACAACAGCATTCCAGATTAGTTGTAACAGCATGCAGTAATATTCCCATTAACCCAACACACCAAGGTTCCAACAGTTGAACAGCAAGCATAACACATGCATATATTGAACGGCAGTGGATATTCCAACAGCATGCAGGGATGTTTGGTACCAACAGGCCACCATGATTGTGGTGTTTGAACAGGGCACATGCATCAACGTGAATGCAAATATTTATAGAACATTAGGACATATGTCCCAACAAATATTTAAGATTACACATACCCACTGAGGTGTGGAATTGCATGGTGTATGCACATACAGTAGGATGTAGAAAAAAACCTCAATTAACATCTTATAATTACTTTTAGTCTGCACTACATTCCTAGTGACTGCAAGTGTATACCTCATACATGTATTATTACACTTGCCACCATGTATTAGGTTGTGTAATGGGTTTGGCTAGTTCAATATATACCTGACCTATATCTGACATACTAACTGTCCAAGATGCAGATGTTACTGCTACATATTTCTTGATTGCATTTATATTTCTTTATCTACATATCTGGATGTTTTCACATGACATTTTCAGTTCAATTTGTACAGAACCCTGCATTTCCTGAAGCACACTCACATTTCTGGGGAACAAATTAACATGCTACTCGTCTGCCAGATTTACTTATGCATGCCAGCCAGTAACTGACTGTTGAGGACTGTATATATGCTTCACAGCTACTATCACTTCCATCACCCACTTTAGGTGGGACTGCACAACTCTGGGTTGCCAGCACTTTTCAAAACAATACTATTTGTATAATGCAAGGGTACAACAACATTTCAAACTAAGTGACACAGACACACTCCAGGTTTTAGACCTTTATTACTGACATTACACACTCTTCCACAGGCTCATTCCTTTATTTCTTATAACAGTGCCTATGGAAGACATATTCAAGACATATTATACCTTTATTTATAGGTTAGAACACTCTCTTTTTCAGGCTCACTCACTTATTTTATATGACAGTACCTGCAGAGATATTATTCCGGACATATTTTACCTTTCTTAATGGGTTACTGCACTCTTTTTCTGGCTCTCTGACTTTTTTATCTGACAGTACATGCAGAGGATGTATTCAGGCCATTTTATGGCTGTATTATTGGACTACAACACTTTATTTCATGCTCTCTCCCCTATTTTATATAACAATACTTGCAGAATAATCACTAACCTGCCTGGTGGTGCAGCCTTAGCAGCCTATCTGCATAGGTTTGCTGATTTGCAGCATGGTCACCTGCAGCTGTAAAGTAAATGAAGGGATATTGAGACATACCTATCCGTTATACAGAATCAATTATCAATTCTTACATGCTGCATTCCATGGCTACCTACTCAGTTGTAGGGCATCTTGCATCCCACGGGCCTCCTTTATCCATTGGTTCAGGCGGTCCTGCTTCCATCTCTTCAGATCTGCATGGTGGTGATGGACGTGCTCACCAGTCCGAGGAACACCTGTGACACTGGTGACGTCATGAGCTAACTGGTTCTAAGCCTCTGCCTTGTACTCCGTCCCTTGGAACTGGCCCTGCAGGAGTCTTGACTCATGACGGTGGACAAGGAGCCAAACCATGTATTTTGACTCCTCGATGCCCCAATGTTGCACTCGGAAGCGTGTACCCTCTCCAGAACCAGCCATTCTAACTGCAGATGTGAGCTACAATCAGTTATGGTGGGTATTCCCACCTATGGGGCTTGAATATGCCGCATTTCTCGCACTTTTTTGTGATTGACTGTTTTTGAAAATTCTCGGCTGACTGCAGACCTGCTTAGTAATGGTTAATCTACCATTTCTAAGTATATGTATATTAACAGTGGCTGTTTCTTCTAGGCTGTCATGGCTTAGTGGTTCTGTACTTTGATTATGATGCACAGAGTCCTGGGTTCAAACCTTGTCATGCATTTTATTTTAATACTGTCCAGAGAGGCTAGAGGGTGTGGCTGTCTTTAAGCAACTTTGCTCTACGTTGCTCCATGGTGCCCTACGGTGACCTGGTTGGTGCGGCGGGCATGTCCGTGCAAACACATTGCACTGGTTATAGCACTATTAAACTATGGGCACGTCTATTGTGCTGGGTAAAGTGCTCTTAAACTTTGGGCAACTCTATTGCACTGGGCAAAGCGCTATTAAACTATGGGCAACTCTATTGCACTGGGTAAAGCGCTGCTTAACTGCAGGCAATTATATATCAGGATCCTTTAAAAATATATATTTTGTTCACTGCTGCATTGGCCATTTCACCACTTTTTACTAATATTTTAATCATATATGTCAGGTATTATTTCATATACTGATTTAAAACATAAATAAGAAGGGGAGTGGTGGGACTCAAACCATGAATGCCTCCTCTTTGTGCGAATGCTCTACCATTACGCTATTGCTATTTGGTGTGATTTGCATAAACATTCTTTCTTATGCTCTTCAATGTCGGAATTGCTAACTACAGATAAGCAATGGGCACACCTGCACACACACGTGCAAATACAGACAGCTATTTTGGGAATTTAAAAAAAAATAAAATTAATGTTTTACTTTTTATAACTGTGATGGGGGGTTACAATGTCAGGGAGTGTGGTGTTGGGTGCAAGGACATTTCAGCAGACTCTCTCTTGTGTGTTTTCATTTTACTTTTCCAACCCTTGCAGGGGCGTGGACATTTAGACTGCTCGGCAGTCGGACACGCCCCCTGCTTTCCTACACGGTCCGTGTAAGACTTACGGTTGAGTCAGTGTACCCTCATGAATATTCTTGGCACGCTGACATCATACCGTTCCACTGCAGCATCCGAGTAAGACTTATTAAGTCTTACACGGAGGATTCGTGAATCCGGGGGACTGTATAAAACATGAGATGATAATCTCCACACAGTGGCTAAGAAATTCCTTGGAGCTCAGCAACCCCCTCACCACCACCACATACACACACACACACACACACACACACACACACACACACACACACACACACACACACACACACACACATATACACATTCACATTTTTGTGAATGTTCTGGATACTGGTAGGAAGTTTTCGCTGGATGAACATAAATATCTTAGAGTTTTATACAAAGACAGGAGAGAAGAGGTTGAAGTGGATTTTGTTGAAGAAAGTAAAATGGGTGAAGGTCATTCTATTTGTCAAAGACATCTACTCCCGTGTCTTAAGAATATGGCAGATGTGTAAACTATTCAGTGGATGCATGGCAAATGTTGGTGTGTTGTAGCATGTGGATTCAGCGTGTTGAATATGTTTTTGCTCACATTACCCTCTGCTATTATTCCTTATAATACTCTTGTTAGTTGTAGCAAGTTGGGTAGATTTTTTTTTCTTGAGGGTGGGAAGAAACAGTTCTTTCAAGGTACAGAACACCTAGCATTTTGTATGTATATAACATTGCATTATTGACATCCTAAGAGAAGGTTAGTTTGTTGTCAATAGTTACACCCACATGTTGTCTTCATAGTTTGGGACTTTCCATCTATGTAGCAGCTACCCACAAAGATCACAGCTGCATTTTACATACAGGAAAAGTGAATACATTTTGAAAAACATACCTACTTACAGCAAAAGCACAAAATACCTAGAGTTAAGCATTAAGTACATACGAAGGGCTAAATAAAAGCCAATGACTTTGTATTACTTTGTATGTATTCTGATATAGCGGATGGATGTTTAAAGGAGTTAAGGCAAGAGACAGACTGCACAGCTTTTATTATTAATATTTATATTACTATTTATTAAAAAATGAAAGGGTTTAAAGTGTTTTATATAAGGATAACTTTATGCGAACACATTTTTGATTACTTTAAAGAATGGAAAGGGGAATATAGGAAAGATTGATAAAGGGTACAGAACAAAGATGGAGACACAACAGAAACACATCAAGATGGTTGTACTTAAGGAGGTAGGGGAGGAAGGGTAATATGTTTTTGGCAGGGGATAGAGCCCCCTACTTTTTCAAGATTTTTTATATGAGTGAAATGTGGGTAGGATATAGGTAAGAGGGTATAGGAGAAAGGAAAAGGGAAGAAGCAGAGGTGAGGAATGGTATCCATAAGATTCCCCAGTCCATAGAGCCCCAAATATTTCCACTGCCAGATGGTGTTTTAGTGGAGGACATGATGTTGAGGAGGTATTGGCCTATGGTGGTGCAATGGTCATCACCAGCAGGGACAGCATGTCTTGAGCCTAAAGAGCAGAGGTCATGAATGACTGAATCCATCTGCATGTGACCTTCTCCACATCCTCCCCCAAGTCTTGAAGTCTGCATTCAGTGAGGCTTGCCAGGTGGCCACATGTCGATTTGTCTTCAGACCTGTGCCACTGCCCTGATCCTGCAAGAACATCCCTGGATGGGCAGAGGACAAACACTGCTTAACCTGGGGGATATGTGACTGGGCTGCTCCTGAAGAATTTAGAAAAATGAACAAAAATGGAAGAGGGAAATAAAATAAAGAAGGACAAAGCAATGCATAATTAAAATAAGAAAAAGAGAGGGAATAATGGCAAGGAACAAAAGAGAAAACACACATGATACGTATGCCCCTCATGTTACATGGTATTTAATTTGTTACTTTTAAACATTTTTAGTTTTGTAAATCTTTATTGAAGTAAAACAGAATGTATGGCAAGTGCTTATACGTACAAGAGACAACTGATCTGGGAAGTTCTTATGTGTCCATGAGTAGAATGGTACAGGAAATGCTTATGCAATAACTGAGATGAAATGATATGGGAAGTACTTAAGTGTACATAGGAAGAAAGTGTATTGCTATCAAGTTTTTGTGGTTTACATTTTGTACTCTGCTATACTACACTAATACAAAAGGTCATACTTGTGCCTAATATTTTGTTAGCAGATGTATGTTCATTACTTTCTCAGGCTTGAGCTTAACACCACAAACAAGGTAAGACATTTTTGTCTTTTAAGAGACTTGGTTAAATAACAGGATTAGTGGCAGTGCTGTAAGCCTTGATGGCTTCACTTTGTTCAGAGCTGATAGGAGCCTAGCTCTGTGTGGAAAAGCTAAGGGAGGCAGAGTGTGCATTTTTGTGAATGATAGCTGGTTTATAAACTGCAACATTGTGAATGAACATTGCTCTGTAAATGTAGAATTTCTGATACTGAAATGCAGACCATTTTATGTCACCCAGAGAACTAAATGGTGTCTATGTAGCAGCTGTATATATACCATCAAGTGCTAACATCACTGGAGTACTGAGTATACTACATAACACTGTATGCGAGCAGCAATGCAAGAATTCTGACTGTGCATTTATGATAGCTGATGACTTCAACAAAGCAGATCTCAGGGAGGTGCTACCCGATTCCTAACAAATTGTGGATTTTCCCACAAGGGGAGCAAATACTCTGGACAAGGCTTACAATAGCATAAAAGGGGCATACAGAGCTGTACAAGAAACAAACCTGGGCGGCTCTGATTGCATCTTCATAAAACTAATACAAGCTTACAGACCTCTCTTGATCAGAGATAAACCCACTCTGAAACAAATCAGGGTCGGGCATGAAGGAGCCATTGAAAGTCTCAGGGGCTACTTTGATACCACAAACTGGGATGTGTTCAGCCACAGTGAATAATCTGGTGAACCTAGATGAATATACTGAGACATCTGTGGCTTACATATCCAAATGTGTGGAGAATGTAACAAACATCAAAAATATTAAAGTAAGAGCCAGCCAAAAAACATGGATAAACAGCGAGGTCTAATCTAAAAATCATATAAAGGAGCACAAGAGGGTGTAAGAAAAGAAGATACAAGGATGCTTCGAAGATGCTAAAGACTCAAGAAGCCTGTGACATGGTATTCAACAGTTAACGGACTACAGGACCAAGTCAGCTCAGTGCAATGATAGCACTGAATTTCTGGGTAATCTAAACACATTTTTGCAGGTTTGAAGAGAAAAACATCCTGGAGGATGTAAAGCTTTTTAATGACCAAAAGGAGGCAGTACTCAACTTCAATGCTGTGAATGTGAAGAAACAACTGAGAAATGTGAACCCCAGGAAGGCTGCTGGCCCTGACAACATTTTGGGGAAATTATTGAAAGTTTGTGCAGACCAACTCATCATACTCTTGATGGACATCTTCAATACCTCACTTGTCCAGGAAAAAGTACCAGCATACTTCAAAGTTACCAACATAATCTCTCTGTTCAAAAAAGCCAAACCCACCTGCTTAAATGATTACAGGCCAGTGGCCCTTACATCAAATGTAATGAAATGCTTCGAAAGACTGGTTAAAAGGCATTTGACTACAGTACAACCCAGTCCTTTGACCCACTGCAGTTTGCCTACTGGGCAAATAGATCAACTGTTGTTGCCATTTCAGTGGCACTTCCCCTCACACTGGGACATCTTGAAGAGAACAATAACTATGCCAGGCTGTTGCTCATAGATTTCAGCTTGGCATTCAATACAGTGATTCCAATGCAACATATAGAAAAGTTAATCAACCTTGACATAAATAAAGGGCTGTGCAACTAGATCCTCAATTTCCTGAATGGAAGACCACAAAGGACCTGTGCTGGCAGCAACACTTCGGAGAGTATTACAATCAACACCAGAGTTCCCCAGCATTGTGTGTTGAGTCCTATACTGTTCACAGTCCTTATGCATGACTGCTCCATGAAAGCTAGTAACAACGACATCATCAAATTTGCAGATGACTTCACACTGGTGGGACTCGTAAGTGGTGATGACAAGAGTGGGTATAGGAATGAGGTCAACTCCCTGATTGAATGGTGCAGTAACAACAATTTGGTCCTGAACATCAATAAAACAAAAGAAATCATTATTGACTTCAAATAAATCTCTGCCATGCACCTGTCCCTCAAGATCAATGGTGGTGAAGTGGAGAGAGTCCAAACGGCAAAGTTCCTGGGGGTGCATATATCAGAGGATCTTTCCAGGAGTACAAATACAGGCCAGCTAATTAAAAAAGCCCACCAGTGACTACACTTCCTAAGAAGGCTTAGAAAAGCAAAGCTCTCTATGAATACTCTAAACACCTTCTACAGAGGAGCCATCATGAGCATTCTCACCAGTAACTGCACTGTATGGTTTGGTAACAGCACAATGGCCAAAAGGAAGAAGCTGCAAAGAATAATAAAAACAGCGGAAAAGATCGTGGGCACTACTCTTCCTACCTTACAGGAGCTCTTTGAAATGAGATGTAAAAACAGTCCCGCAAAATACTGAGTAACACTTCTCATCCAGCGTATGGTTGGTTCCCTAAACTTGCATCTGGTAGAAGGTTATGGAGTATCCACTGCAGGACCTCTAGATTCATAAACAGTTTTTATCCAACTGCAATAAGACTCATTAATACAGATGTAGATCTACTAGTTTCCTCCTCTCCTGCACTATTACTAGCCTATTAGTCTAGCACTTTACCAGACTTCTTGTAGCAATTATTGTAGCACACAAAAGTGCTACCAGCACTAAATGTTCTACAAGGAAACAGCTCTAGTACTTAATAAATGCCCCTCCAGACATGTCTAAAGGTCAGCTCCCTGTGAATTATTCTATTAACCTTGTGAACCTGGGCATCCTGAGGCAATGCAGCAACTGCCTCATGTACACTGACAACCCTCTCCTCTTACCTCCCAACACTCAGACTTGTGAGAGATGCACTTATATATCCAAATAGGAAGTCATGCACTCTCCAGCCAAGACTGGAATAGCTGGTCAAGAGGTAAAGGTCGACACTTGCACCACACCACATGGAACACATAGCCCTCCAGAACACACACCAGCACTGCCTTCACATAAAAGCACAAACCATACACCCACCTTTGCGTAGGCTCTCAATAAAAATCTACCCAAACAGCAGAGACCTCCAAGGCAAAAACGCACTCAACCATCACAACACAACACTAATCATGAGTCACATAACTCTCCTAAACAGCATGCTACTCAACCAAAGCCCCTAAGGCAAAACAGCATGCCCAACACACTAGTCATAGGAGACTCAATAGTGAGGCACACTGACGTCCCCCTCACTAGGTTAAATAAGGAGAAAGTAACAGTCAGCTTCCTGTCAGGTGCCAGGATCCACCACATAATGCACGGACTCAGTTTTCTCACCAACAGGTACATGTGGGTGTGAATGACCTGAGACGTACCTCTCTGGACAACATGAAAAGAGACATAGTGGAGCTCTCGGATTATGTAGCCCAGGCGGGTATGCCTCTAGCCCTGAGCAGCATCCTACCATCACCCAGAATGATACCACCATACAAGCAGAAAATGAATGATTTCAACAATTGGCTAAGTTTCTGGTGTCATTCTAAGGGGATCCAGTATCTGTCTGTTTGGGATGACATTGACAGACCTCGATGCTTTACCAGAGATGGCCTGCATCTGTCATCCCTGGGCTTCCAGATTCTTGCCAAGGCTCTTGCCACCCCTATAGTGCTTTTTTTAGGCAATGTTCCAAAGACCAAATTATCACCATAACAGCTACAAACAAATTCTATCTGAGGGTCATGCTGCTCAATGCAAGAAGTCTCAATCTCAAAATGCAGTTGCTTGAAGCACTCCTTAAAATGGAGAACATCGACATTTGTGCTGTAATAGAGACCTGGTTCAAGGCAGCAGAAAGCACCTGTGCACTACCAGGCTATAAATCATTCCACACTTTTCAGCCCCAGAACTTGGACCAAAGTTCCAAAGGCGGTGGTGTTTCCATATTCATAAAAGATGCGCACACTTCCAGATTAATAGCCCAACATAACTCATCTGAGACATTTCAGGTGCAGCTAATATTGGGTAAGACAGTGATTTAGGTCATAGCCTGCTATTGGTCCACAGCCATGTCCTAAGACTCATGCTCCATGTTTCTAAGCACCATGGAGAATATTAGGGTCCAACCTAACCCTCTCATACTGGGATTCTTTAACTACCTCTCCATTAACTGGGAAAACTACTCATGTACCAATACACTTGCCCAACATTTCCTGGAATTCATTAATTCCAGTGCCTTGGACCAGCTTGTTTTTATCCCCACTAGAGGTATCAACATCCTTGACCTGGTCATTACTAACATGGGTGACCATTGCTCTACACCAATAGTCAACTCCTCCCTGGTTAGATCCAACCACAAACTAATCACCTTGGAAATCCACATCCCTCCCACCCCCCACCCCCCACAAAAGTAACCATCATGAAAAACTTCTCCAAAGCTAATTTTGGCCTCCTAAGAACAGAGGTAGCTAACTTCATGGCACCCATGCAAATGGAGATCAATTGCATGACCACCAAATCCTACACCAATGCACTGCATGAACACGTACACAAATGCATGGATATCGCCATACCCAACAGAACCAAGACACTCGCATCCAAAAAAAAAAGGAAGCCAATCTGGTGGTCCCCTGCCATAAACAAGCTCTACAACAGAAGGAGGATACTGATGCTGAATAAGGGGAAGTCCTAAGACTGAAAAAACTCCCTTATTAGCCTTAACAAAAAGTTGAGATCCCTCATCAAATCCTCTAAAGCTAGCTATGAGAACTGAATTGCAGCAGATAGTAAAGAAAACCACAAGGCCTTCAATAGTTATGTAAAGAATCTGCATGGCAATACCCATACTTGCTCTGAGCTGCTGCACAATGGTATCTCCTATACCGAGCCAACAGATATTGCCAATATACTGGCCTACAGATTCAGTGCCAACTTTACCCCACCCCCCACAAGGGACCAGTCACAATACCAGTAGATTGCCAGGCACCCAGTATTACTGCTGCACAGGTTAAAACAGCACTGCCCAAGGCTAAGAATACAGCTTCTATGGGACCTGACAATATCCCTGGCTGTGTTCTACATGAACTACAGAGTGAACTGGCACCTCACCTGTGTGCCCTGTTCAATCACTGCCTCACCTCAGGCTTTGTTTCTACCAAATGGCACACTGCTACAGTCATCCCTCTCCACAAAGGATGAGTGACTACAGACCCTGGGAACTATCAACCCATAAGCTTGATGAGTCTGATACACAAAGCTATGGAATGCATTATTATGGGCCTAATAAACAGGGATATAGGGAATCTCCAAACTCTGGATCCCACACAGTTTGGTTTTGTGAAGGGTAGATCATACCTATTCAACTTGGTCAACTTCTTTGAGTCAGTCACCAGAGGTGTGGATGAAGGCAAGGTGGTTCATACAGCCTACCTTGATCTGGCCAAGGCCTTTGATACTATTTCCCACTCAGGAATCATAGAAAAACTCACTAAGCTAGCCATCAACCCCTATATAACTAGGTGGGTTGCAAACTGTCTCACAGGTAGAACTCACAGTGAGACAGTAGCTGACTTCAAGTCAGAATGCCAACCAGCCACATCCTCTCCTGTTTGTTATCTACTTCTCTGAAGTCCAGGCTGACATGAAGGGACTCCGGTTGACAAAGTTCACAGACAATTGCAAGTTGGGAGTTATTATTAACTCCCCAAATGATGTTGACATCCTATAGAAGGGCCTCACTGAGACCAATGACTGATGTCAGAACCATGGCCTTAAGCTCAATGCCAAAATATGTGTCATCATCCCCTTTGGGAAAAACCTGGTTCCCACGTATTAGCACATCAATGGTAGTCCACTGAACACAGAAGGTGTTATAAGAGATATGGGAACAGAGGTTGACAGCAACCTTTCTTTTGTCCACTACATTGCCACTGTGGTCAGAAGGTCCTTCTATGTGCCACATCTCATTACTAATGGTTTTGCATCCAAGAAGAAATAGTTCATTTTCTCCATCCACTCTTCCCTCATTAGGCCAATCATTGAGTACAATGCCCCATTTGGCATGTTCTTCATTAAACACCTGCAACAACTGGAGAGGCTGCAAAAGTACTTCACAAAGAGGATCCTAGGCCTTAAACACTTGTCCTATATGGACAGACTCAAAAAACTCCAACTATTCTCTGTCTCATATGGCCTACTTAGAGGTGATCTCTGCTTGACTTACAAAGCCATGTCTAACCCAGCTCTGTTAGAAATGCTACAGCTAATGAAATCCCAATCCCTCTGCACCACATGCTCCAGAGTCCTCAACCTCATTACCACAATCAGCAGAACATGCTGGAGAGACAGGTTCATAACCTCGAGACTGCCCATGCTATGGAATAGACTTCCCATACATGTCAAGCAGAGCGCCTCACTGGCCCTCTTCAAAATAAATATTGATGAGTGGGTGGGAAATAGAAAATTCACCCTGGGGATCACTCCAGTGGCTCTACTCGACAGAGGCACTGGGAACTAAGGTCAGGTGGCACGATGCCAGGGTAATCCTATGGGCTAGGCTTGTAAAGGCCCCAGGGCCATTATCCTAGTACACACCTATGAACCGATGGATGGATCAAAACTATAATAGATGATTAAACTCTCGTTCTTTTCCTTTTTTTCAAACAGTATTTCTGTTTATTTATTGCAGACTAAAATTAATACATTCTCATTCAAGTGCAATTCAGATCACTTCCTTATGTGCAATATCACCCAAACTCACCTCTGTCTATTGTCTACTTTTCTTTTCATGTGCTAATCATCTAGTAGTCAGTGTTGCCTAGTGTATATAAATAGTGTACAAGCATGTATTTCAGCTACCTAGACATTTACTTTTGTACTATAGTTATTGTTTATTCTTTATTGTTTTAAAATAATTTTTACAGGGTCAGTCACAGAAACAAACAATTCCACTATACCGATAACTTTGGTGAATATCAGCAGCAGTATGGCTGTTGATGATGATGATTATGATGATGATGATGATGATGCCATAGTTATATTTATGAGGCAGCCAGAGGAAATTGGCATGCAGTTCTCATGTTTAATGACAGAACCTCACACCCCACATTATGTTAGTAACTTTGCAGGAAGTGCCAGCACATTACAAAATCATGCTGACACTATACTCATGCTTGTACAGGAAGAAAATCCATGCACTTCTACACCAGTATCTTCAAATCCAGATGAGCACTTTCAGGATAACAGCAGACATTCAGAGGTACCAGTGTCCACAGCGACACCTTTACAAAGGGGAGCCAGTCACAGACATTTGTTACAGCTACCCAAACCAACATATAAAGCACTGGCTGCCCAGCAGCAGATGTGCCAGGGCATTGTTAGGGGTCAGACCACTGGCAAAATAAATCAGCTAGAAATGGTCAGAGACCCCAAGGGTATATGTGAGCACTTCTTGGAAATGGCAGCGAGTAGGGATAATGCCATAATCACACAGATGTGTTGTATAGTGGCACACCAAGCATCCATGTCCACCTCGGTTTGTACACTAGTTAGGACTTACCAGACTCAAGCAGGACTCAGACTTGGAAGGGGGAGATGATGGGGAACTGTCCAGATACATGGACGCAGATCACATGAGACTACAAGTGCTTCTCCAGAAAGTATTCTAATTAGCTGGGGGAGGGGGAAGAGACTTCATGCACACCACATCATTGTTCATCTATACCTATAAAGCTTCTCTTTCAAGGTCCTGATGTTTCCGCAGCATTCTCAGATCAGTGTCTGTAGGATCACCTGCATGAAGTAATCGCAAGACTGGACCACCTCACCATCCAGCTCTCATGATAGCATCTCTTCAAAATCACTTCCACCATCACATAGCATATCTTTAGGAGATATGTATAACACATTGGACCTTGAAATGTTGTGACTCGTGGCATTTCTATTACTTACAATTTTAACTTCAAAAACACAGGTCAATGTGTAACTCAAAGGGAACTAAGGTTATTTAAAAAAAGGGGGAGGGTGTAAGACACTTTTTGACTGTATGTATTTCATTCCTGTAATGGCACCCATTGAACTGTGGAAAGAAAGGTGTATGGCATAACATAAGATTGCAGTAATTAACACAGTTAAAATAATTTGATATGTTTTCATTCAAATGTAAGGTATGAACTCATGTTAAAACCTGAATTAATACTTTTTTACTAATTATACCACTTGAAAGCATTCAGCATGCATACTTATATAAACCACCTCAGTATAATTTATTAGGCAAAACAGTTAAAATGTAATTATTACTTATGTGATGTCTTACAACAACAATAAACAGGGGTCACTGAACACTCAGGCATGACTTTTACAAACAGCAATATGAACAACTGTTCTGGAATAAAAAAAAATAATAATAATAACTCATTAAAGATGCAAAGAATGTCAGATGAACAATGAGTGTAGACCTTGGACCATACAGCATAGCCTACAGCTACCACTGCATGCATCAGTTACTGTATACTTTTATGTGTTATTACAAGAAAGGAAACATTAACCTAAATGTCATAGCTCTTAACTAGATGCCACCTCTTTGTGTGTGCAGCTGTATGCCACACATGAACATGTCACATGGTGTCCCTTACTACAGCTGCTGACTGGACATCATTAGTCATAGTAAGATTGGAACTGGTAACTGCAGTGACATCATGGGTTACTTAACCTCCAGACTGGTGCATGATCATGTTGTGTAAAATGCGAGATGCAGTAAGCATCCTGCATGCAGTAGCAGTGCCATAATGAAGGCACCCCCAGACTCAGCCAGTCACCTAAAGTGACTCCTCAGGAGGCCAAAAACCCTCTCAATGACAATACAGATCTAGATCAGGGCTGTGTTGTAGGTCTGTGGTGTAGTTCCACTTGGAAATCTCATTTGTGTCATGAGCCATGGCTCCAGTCGATATCCAGCATCGCACGAAAAAAAAAAGAGAGAGACAGAGAAGGGAGGTGGGAGGAGGCAAAACAAAGAAAAAATGGTTTAATATTCAACAATACATTTCAGCATGAATAACTAGTTAAATGCAATAGAAAAAAAGAAAAAATATATTTTCCACTTACCAGCAAGATGGCCACTGGGCATCCTGCCATGCAGGAAGAGGGGGTAGAGTGAACTAGCATGCTGGATATGGGAATCTTGTGCACTGCCAGGGTGACAGGCAGAGACATTGGTGATGCACCCCCATGCATCGGACACTATATGGAAATTGATGGAATGGTAGCCCTTCTTATTGCAGTACTGCTCACCCTGTAGAACAAAACAGGTCCTAATTGCAACATAGGAGCAATCTATTGCACCAAGTACCTCAGGAAATCTTGTCACCCATAACAGGCACACATATTCCTAACTCTATCCTGAGGTGACACCACTAAATAGATGTACTCATCCACATGTGCCAAGAGTTCATCCAGGAACTGCTTCAGTATCCACAAGTAAGAAGCTCATGAGATAAGCATTGTGTTTCCAGCTTGTTTCTAGTAAGTCCCAGTGGTAAATATACTGAAGGCTATGCCTACCTTAGTAGCCACAGTAAATAAGTCCACATACTCCTCCACTACCCCAGTGGGGGTCATATGTATTTACTAACATCCTTATACCATCCATATCCATTCTAAATCTATATAGTAACTCCTGATTGTCAAAATTAGAATGGGCTGCTCTCTACTTCTATCTCCACCTTCTTAGTTGGCAAGCTCCTCTGGGAGAAATCAGTTTTAACTCAGCAAAGACAAGTAGCTCGCAATAGGAAATAACAAAGCTAGCAACAAGTGAAAACTTCATGGATTGCTAAGTCAGTAGAATAACCAAGACTTGTTCTTATATGACATATCTACGGATGGTGTGGAAACAGGACCGGCCTTAGGTCAACTGGCACCCTAGGCAAAAAAGCTCTACGGCGCCCCCAACCACACCACCCGGTGCCCCCATTCTGGTCTATATACACCAAATAAACACTGAAAAAGCGCCCCTGCTACAGTGGCACCCTAGGCGGCTGTCTAGTTGGCCTATGCCTAAGGCCAGCTATGTGTGGAAATGCAGAAAACATTCACTATGAATCACAAATAGGTGAGAGAATGCTTTATAAGCATACATCGTTTTACATCATTCCTCATTTACATCTCATTAGGACTTAATTTGCTTTGGTTTATTTGTGGCCATCAGGTGTTATCTTAAGTGGCCTCTATAAATCTCAGTTTAAATGAGCTCTGTTTGCAGTCACCCCAAGTATTTGCAGTGTTTGACTGATAGTATAGTGGGGTTGTTTATTCAGGTGAGGTTGGAGGACATTGATATGTCCTTTTGGTAGAAAATCATCAGTTTGGTTTCTTTCTCATTTACTAAGTTTTGATTTATTGATCCATGCCATCAATGAAAGGACAGCCTGTCATATCAAAGAGGTTGGTGTGAGTAAGTTAGCACCACGGATTTATACCACTGGCAAAAAAGTGCATGCCATTGGCATGTATAGTAAGAAGCAGTGCACCTAAGCTTCTGCCTTGAGGAGCTCCTATATTAGTTTGGATTATGGAAACTGTAACAGTATTCCAGCAAACAGACTGTGTTCTGTGGATAAGTAAATTCTGAACCAGTGAATAAATTATGTAGTCATTGTAGGAAGATGTTAGACATCCTGAAAAAATCTGTGAAAAGAACAGCTGCAAGATTTTCACTGCTGCATTGTAGCAATGCATTTAGTTCATTCAACAGTGCAGTTTGAGTACTATTGTCAGGAAGAAAGCAGCCATGTTGGGCTTACAGAATTTGCTGTACACGAAGAAGAGGTTCATGAGTTGAGTTACTCCTACTCATTCAGATATGTCGCCCTGCTAGACAGGGGTCCAGGGAAGTAAATGGTGTGGGAAGAAATAGCCAGGGAATTGTTATGGCTAGGCTTGTATAGGCCCTAGGGCCGATAGCCTAGTACCAACCTATGAACCTATGTTGGATAAGAAACTAAGAAAAGAAATTGTCCTATAATGTGGAGTTTTTTGTTAATCACCTCCTTTATGAAGAGGTAGAAGATTTGCTTTCTTCCCAAATGACTGAGACATCTGTTAATAATAAAAGGGGGTGAGCAGCAACACTTGAGACTACCTGTAGAAGTCATTGTGGATGGGTGATGATCTGTGTACTTTTGTTTTTTGAAGGAGTTTTTTTAGTGTTTTGTGCTTTTTATTAATTTAGATTAAATTGCTATATTGTAAGGAATGGTTCCTTAGTGTGGGTTACTGAATACTAATCTTTTGCTGTTAAGCATTTGTCAATAACTGACTTGGTAGGAAAAAAGTGTTGGCCGTCAGTTGGTCTTTTGTTACTTTTAAAGGGTTATTGCCAAAAGCAGGATGAATTAGATTTCCCCAATATTCATTATACCCAATAAAATGGGCGTATATCACAAATGGTCGTTACATATCAGTGGGATCATAATACTGCAACTAAAGGTGAGCTTGTTGGGGTCACCTAGTAATGCCTGAACATCCCCTAATCCCCAGCCAGCTGCAAGGGCATATCTTTGTCCCACAAGCAGGTGGTAGAAAACTGGCAGAATTTCCTTGTGGTTATGATATTGTACTTCCCCTATGTTTATCATAATCTTTATTATGTATATATTGATGTTATATTTCTCATATTTTGGGGTTGAGCAGTTATGCAACAGCTATTGCTGTAGACTCATAGCTGTCAATTATCTGATTTATTTCCTAGCTAGGGTACTTTAAATGCAGTGTTCATGTCCTACATTTGCCCATGTATTTCAGGTGTGTGCTTTAGTTTACTCAGACATTATGAAAATAAAGGCATGGCCTTAAGTGACTTACTCTTATGAGTAATATGATTTCTGTTGCATTAGAAGCTATACAAAGATTTATATGTTTATTTATCTGTCACTGTATATTTTAAATACTTGTATTGCTTTTTTTTTCCAAGTTGTTACTGAAAAGCGGTTATAATGGTCCACTTTACCTAATTGCTATAACAACACTATGCTTTTAGAAACTATATTTATTTGTTAACTGGATGATTTTCAGCTATGACATGGACCTGAGGAATAGCACAAATGAGATGTGTTCAGTATGATTTATATAATGCTAGATATGATCATTTCCTTGGCATGTATTATGTATTTATTTACTTAATCTTACCTTTTTACCTTTACCTGGTGAAATCAAATATCAAAGTGTGTCTACTTTGGTTAACGGGCAGCTAGTATAAATATTCAAGACATCAGGTACTAAACTCACTGAAACACAGAAAAGACTCACAACAAGGCAATCAGTCATGTCATCTGCCAATGTAATGTCCATATATATATATATATATATATATATATATATATATATATATATATATATACATGTAGCTGTTTAAAATTATCTAATGCCTGTCTCACTGGACCTTTGCAACAGTAGCCAATATTATGTTATATATCACCTCTTCTGTTTAAATGCCTAACAGAATGGAGACTAAAATGTACTTCTTCTAAAGAGAAATGCTACTGAGTTAACTCATCAGTTAAAGTTTCTTAAGCTTACTTTTTGCAAAATGAGCATTTCAAGTTCAAGTGATTATCTAAGTCGAGTTCCCACTGTAATGCTGTAGCTACGTACTGAAAAAAATTCCCAGCATTAACTTTTTCTACTTCCTAGACATGCCCCTGCCTTTCAGGTAAATACTACATTAACAGAAAAGTCCTCTTTGTTGAATGATACAACTCCCTTGCTGTTCATTGAAAAATACATCAACGAACCTCCATTTTAGATGCATTTAAGTAGAGTAGACAACATGAGGCAATATCCATGCTAAAGGTGCATACAATACTATACAAAAGGAATACACTCGATATGAATAGGAGGAAGATGACTTTCAGAAACAAGAGATTAAAATGGGTAGCATTGTTTAATAGACTGTCTGAAGCACCTGTCGCAGGTTTATAGCTTTATACAATATAATTCCTGATGGCTATTTCTCAACTACTAAGGGAAGCTTATGATATTGAACTATAATGGATTAACTCTTCACTGATGGGGAATCATTATACAATGATACTTGAAAAGGTATACCATGTTTCAGTGTAATTTGTTTAATACAACTTGCCAGATGCATTTATAAAACCTTTTCACAGTCTAAAGGTGTCCATGTAAATGTCAAGAGTAACAGGTTGCTGTTTAATATGATTTCTACATATAATCTGTATATTTTACATATTGAAACACAGATTCAGTCCACGCACATAAAATTGCTAAAAATAAGCTGCCCTTCCTTATTATTTATGTAGCACAGCCTTACCAATTATCATTGACTCCTCCACAGAATTTATTCTGATTGACTGATGGCCCCAATAGTTGAGTGTCATGGAAAAAATAAAGGCACTATTATTATTTTCACATCTGTCCGTTGTACAATCTTTCTCAATTAGTATAACTACAACTCTGGCTGAAAAGCCTAGTATAGCCACATTTGTCCTTGTTTTAAAAAATCCATGCCACTGTTATCTCTGCCGTAGAGCTAATCACCTTTGTATGAGAACTATATCAGAGCTCCCCTCATTCCAGCTCAGAATGTCCAAGTTCCTTTCTTCTCATCCTTGAGTGATTGTACTATAAGCAAGACTGGAAAAAAAGCCAAAAACAAAAAACATGAGTGTCCCAATGTGAAATGCTGGTCCTACTAAAACTGGGAAATGACACCAAGCAGCCGATCACCTGTGAATGTCAGCTGCCACTAGGAACTGTTGTAATATAACTCTTGCTAAACATGATCCTACATAAATAATTACACAATAATGTAGAGTTTGCTACACAAGGAAATGTCAATGACTGCAACTCACCTGAGAAGAAGCAAGGTAGCCTGCATCAATATGTGATATTGTTTCAGCCTGAGCAAATGTTTTGAAGCCTAACGCTTTTGTATATGTGACTCTGTAAAAAAGACCAACATTTTCCATGTTATTAAAACCATACATTTGTTGCATGGGGAACAGACCTGATACTGAGCTGATACATGTGTACAAAAAAATGACTGGTTGTGATAGCATATACTTTGTGTTATGCATACGCCTAACTCAGATCAGAGGGAGTTGTTGTTGTTGTGTCATTCGGCTCCCGGTTAAGGGTCGCCGCAGCGGAATACTAATGATTGGCAGTAGATTTTTATGTGCCGAGTTGCCAGCCCTGATGCACAACCTTCAACGAAGGAATGCCCATTCACACATGTCTCCACACAGAAGACACTCTAGCTTAGAATCGAACAGGACAACATCTTACTGTGAGGCGACAACGCTACCACAGCACCACCACCACAGTTTCAGATCAGAAGGAGTAAACAACATATTATGGAAGTAGTTATTCCTAAGCCACAATGGTAAAAGACCATTAAACTTCACTGTCATGAACTGTGCCTGTGTTAGCACTGTGGCCAAACACATGTGCACCCCTGAAAAAGCATTCTGATTTGTCATTTTAGTTTTGCTGCCTATTTCCATAATGTATAACTTATAATGGTCTCCACTGGGCACCTTATTTTTTTAAGTGCATTACTGAACAGAGGAAAGTAGGCTAGATTAAATGTCATTCAGCAAAAGGCTGAAACAGTAATGTTTGTATAGCAACCATCCAAAGTACCAGGACCTATATGGCCCATACATCTACACAAATACACACACAAAAAATGCACATACTCCCCCACACATGCAATCGCTCACATGCAAACATACACATGCAAACGTACACATGCACACACACACACACACACACACACACACAAAACACACATGCGGAGACAAAAACATAGACATGCAGAAACACACTATATATATATATATATATATATATATATATATATATATATATATATAGATATATATACATACACGTATATATGTAGACATACATACATGCACTGCACTCATATATGCTGACATCCAGATATACAAATATATACATAATTCACACATAAAACCAGACACAAGCATACACAGACACAGCCAAACACACACATACATATAATCTGCACCCCCATACACACACAGCATTGCAGCTGTTGAATTTAAATTAATAACTTCACTGCTATGATGTTTTACAGGTCATTATCTACTTCTTATCCTGGCTAAAAATGCTGACTGGATTACCTTTCTGACCAAAAGATGGAAAAAATATATAAGCAGGTGAAAGCAAAAAATATTTTCTCCATTCCCATGTTGAAAATGATACCAGATATCCACACTTTACACACACACACACACACACACACATATATATATATATATATATATATATATATATATATATATATTTAGAAAGAGAGAGAGAGAAAGAGAGATATACAGAAATACTTGGAACATCATAAACTATCATCAGTTGCTCAGTTTGACTATAATCATATTTATTTGCAAGTCTTCTTTAATGTTTTTATCAAAAAAAATATTTACATTGCTTAATATGTGTCAGCCATTCTTTAAATGGCTTCTGTGGTTGTCTTCAGCTGTTATGAATATTTCATAATGCTGTGATTTTTAACTATAAATATTCCCAAGTTATAAATATTTGATGGCTTCAAAGGAGCACTGATTGCATGAAATATAATCTTTAGTCTTTTCTTTTCCAAAGAGAAAATGTTTGCATCCTCTGCAGAACATTCTATACCTAGAGACCACTTTGAGATGAACTGTAGTAGTCTGATTGTCATAGAAGCCAGTAACCAGCAGACTGTAATTACTAAGCACTGTAATTACTATTAGTGATGACCATTTGGCAATATTTCTGGGTGCATGAAAATTAAATAAATGTTCACCTTTTCGTAATCAAACTTTACGTTAGTAAAGTATAGCAGACAGCACAGCTAGTGAAAGAACCAGGAAAAAGGTAACAGCAGAAGCCCTTGAAGGCTGCAATGACATTTATACAAATTCAGTTTTGACAACGTACAAAATGCAGCAAAACAGTATCATGTATGTAGAATTCACAAAATGCATACTGTCCATAAATTTTGTGTGTGTGTGTGTGTGTGTGTGTGTGTGTGTGTGTGTGTGTGTGTGTGTGTGTGTATGCGCAAATCGTAAGTGTACATTTTTATGTAAGTGATGTGCAGTATAGTGACAAAGGGTATAAAGGTTACCCCAATATAGAATACGGAAGGAGCAAGTGATGGAAAATATTGCAATAACTTATCCTTCAAATCAGTATTTCAGTCATAATATTACTTTTAGTCTTCTTCATTTTTCCAAACATCTTTATTAAATTTGCACATATGACAAAGGCGATCTTAAATGTATATAAATGAAAAACATACAAAATTATACCACTTAAGTTACAAACAGTTTACATCACAGACACCATTGAAACAACTGTAGTTGTAAACACTATACATCACTTATAAACCATCCAGTCATTGTCAGTTAAGCATTATATAGCTCATTCAAATCCTGCCTCTTAAACCTCATTCCTGCTCTGCGTATATTGTTCCCACAATTACTATTTTTTCCTATGTAGTTTGCTCCTTCGCTTTTCTAATGACCTCAGTTCCAGTTATTTTCTCTCTGTTACTATATTCACTACTTCTATTAAAGTTGGTCTAGACTTTGATTTCTATTTTCTAGTAATTGCTTTTTTGGCAGCCACCATAATTAGACTCAGCAAGGCTTTATTATGTCTAGGCAATTCCGATTCTGTAGCATAACTCAAAAAAATCATCTCCCCAGTGAGTCCAATCCACTCACCCAGCATCTGTGTACTGAAGCCATACTGTACTTTAGAAAGAATTCTAAGGTGGTCCTCTAAGATACAGTGTTAGCCAGCATGAATCTGGAAATAGCTTTGAGTTTGCAGAACTCATTTCCATGTCATCTAATAATGGCCGCTGCTTATACATTTGCAATATCTTGGCCTGGATCTTCTGCTTGGCTCATATAAACATATAAACACTATAGAAGTAGATAAAACGACAGACTCATTCAATGGTCACATGTCAGCCTGTGTATTCTGAGAATAAGAATAGATGCAAAAGAACACGGTTGCAAGTAGTTCAGAAACCTGAGACCATTAAATGAAGATATAACATTGTTAATACCCTAAAGCTTTCTAATTGCCCTTGAGTCAATAATGGGTCACTTGTAAAGTAAGGGAATTCAAGCCTACAGGGGAGTGCCTCTAAAACAAATACTTGTCTTAATAAAATCTGAACATATCTACAGAAGTAAAAATATGCAGAAGACTTCAAAATAGCAGCTTAGAAACTATAACAAGCATGTTTTACTCTCCCTAATCACAATATCTCCCTTATATGATGAGGAGATAGAATAAAAGAGCTCATATCAAAATACAATGAAAGAACTTAATTCTTTTCAGTTAGTTCCTTCCTCCTAGGGTGTTGTAGAGAAAGCAATGACAATTTTTTTCTTTAAACTTAGATCCACGTGTACTGCGATAAACTTAGATCCAGATGTACTGCAGTGGCTCAAAACAAAGTTTGTTACAATATGGCAACTGTGAGAGACTGTGCCCTTTCAGATAGCAGATAATGAGTCACCAACCTGCTACACCACTCAAAGATGAGACTCTGCAGAAGATGGGACTCCCCAGCAGTGTAAAAATGTGTTTTGTTGTGTTTGTCACTGCAGTTTTGCTTTTAATCAACATCTTCCTTAGCAAAATGCATACACTGAAAGAATTGCATGAGTATAGGAATCAAATGTCACAAGATACAATCCTCAACAACTATAACTAAGTTCTGGCCATTGGTATTCTAACCCCTTCATAAACATCTTAAGCAGAGCTGACTACCAGCAGTTCCGTGATCCTTTCAAAAATGATAATTTACTGACTGACCCTCGGTATGTATCTAGAATGGACATTACACGGGATATGGTCTCATTCTTCTTAAAATTCTGGAATTCCAAAACATGCAGCTGTAAAATCAAAACTCCAAAAACTCCAAATGGTATTAGGAATAACATTTTGTACTGTCCTTCTTTGGGAAGGGGGGGCATTACCTCTTCTCCCCATGTGCAGAGGGCTTTGCTCCTTGTATCAATAGGTCATTATTCTTATCCCTGACCTACTATAACTATCAGACAAGAATAATTTCATCCAAGCTTTGCAGCTCTGGATCTTGGAATTGTATAATTCAGAATATCAGGATAACAAATTCCATACTTAAGTTCATTTCTCAAGGAAATTGTTTTGGTTACCATCTTGGAGTCAATGGTCACATGACTTGTCTAATGTCACCAGGTTTTACAGCATTTGATGCAGTAAACTGTTTTCTCCCTTATCAGGAGAATAAGGAAGCTTATTATGCTACCTGCCATTTGTAAAGTAAGAAGTATTTTGGTAGTTTGGAAGAGTGTGTACCCTCACTCTTTGATGCCCCTGATGGAGAAACAGTAGAATGTATGCTGTGACACTTCCTGCTCTCTCTACTAATCAGTTACATACAAAGATAGTGCAGTGATACTCTCTTGGTGGGTTACGCAGATAATACCATACTACTGTGCTGTTCTGTGTACACATACGTTATGTAGAATCTGAGCACCTAGAGTCCTGGATGTCAGCCTTGCAGCTTTTACAGAATGTCACTAAATCAAAGTGCATCCTGGGAAAGGAACTACTTGGGCAAAAGCAATTTACAAAAATCTTGGCACAAGACGGCAACCTTAATGAGGTAGTTAATAATATTAAGTACATTGTGGTTCGTATTACAGAAGGGTCAAATTTAGTCTTCAAATACAGAAAGCTAGAAAGACAACAGACATGTACATGAATCCTATGTAGAGCATAAGCATTCTTTATTGCAAAAATAGTCAGTAAAATAGTATGGAAAAGGCTGTTGTCTTAGCTCCTGTATGGGGCTTCCATCCAGAAAAAAATCAAGCCTTGCATATCCAGAATAAACTTGAATCTATTTACCACAGGGCAGACAGGTTTGTAGCACAGATGTAGCAAGTGCCTATCACTGTGTTGTTCTGCAATGGATTAGGTTGGTACAACTCTTAAATTTCAGGAACCAAATTCATGCTAAATTTGATCACAGACTTCTATAGCAAACAATATGTGTATATGCCTTCAACATCCTGAGCTGTTGCTTTCTCTTTCAAGAAAAATATAGCCGTTAAATGATTTTCTAGACTAGTGCTAAAATCCTGAAAAAAAGGAAAAAAAATAAAGATTTATGCAATAGACATTATTTATATAAAATTGGAACCAATGTTCAAACCCATGTTATGCAGACTACCAGTGTCCATTTAAAAATATAACTTCATTAGATGTACAGGAGTATGAATGCTTTCAGTCTCCAAAGTAAACAATTGCATTAACAGCAGTCACCTCTACTATGCCAGCTGTTTGCTAACCATACATCCATCAACTTCATTATATACAGCTACACGTCATACAATTAGTCCAACTTTGTGCATTCTGAATATACTGTGAAACTCATGGCATTCCTTTACCATATTTCAGTGCTAATTTAGAATAAATGAAAACACACTAAAACCACAATCCATCAGACTATCCACAATGCACTAAAACATTAATTGATAATATCTTTGTAATAACAAACTATGATCTAATTACCAAAAAGTAACTACTCTTATAAAAATAAATCTGTTTCACTGCTGTTGCAGTTATCATCACAGATTGCTCACCAATAGCAAGCTCCAACTGTACTTAAATACTCCCTTATGACAACAGCAATCCTTAAGAAGCTGCTGCAGTATAATTTTAAGATTTTAAAGTTTGACCTTAAGCATTTTTAATGCACTATTACTCCTTTTCCTGACATTTTCCCTGCATGATTACATTAAAAATGAGTAACAGTGGCAGTGCTAAATTTGATCACCAAGGCTATCAAAACAACATAAAATAGAAACGATCTAGGATGTTTACATGAAGCAAATGAGAATACCGAAGATTGGTATAGAAATGAGTCGTACCATGTAATAAAAATCTGTATTTTGATAATGAGAGAGGTAAATCAATTCATAGGAATCACTTGAAAGCATACTCAGAAGTTTCCATTTACATATCATTTTGTTATTATAGAGATGGTATCTGTGGCCATCCAAATGAGAGCAGGACGGTAATATATTGAATTCTTTCAGTCAAAGTACTCACTTGCAAGGCTGTACCCAAAGTTGCTATTTGATGTATAGGCTGAGTTTAGTGTATCATAAACTGTATGTAGGTAAGGTGTTAATCCTTTATGTATGCCTACATACTGAACTTTCATCAATAAATGTAACATTGGCTCAGTAGAACAAATGTTTCATGTGAATTATGCTCTTCTTCACTGCCTAAAAATGTGGATATGATTGCTATTTATTTTTTATTATCTACTTATACCTGTATAGTCTTCATAAACATATAAAAGGGATCTCTTGCAATGAAACCTAAAATCAAAAGGAAGAAAATATGCATAAAGTATGTATATGTACATGTACACATATGAACAAGTATTCATGTAGAACAATGATTATAAAATGCAGAGTCGTATTAATGTCATTCATTCATTCATTCATTCATTCATTCATTCATTCATTCTTTCTCTGATGAACTATATAATTCAGTTCATGGTCACAAGGAAGCTATGGATTATTGCAATATTTGTTGGGAACAAAGCAGAGAAAATTAGAGTAGAACAGAGTGATGACCTATCGTAGGGTCTACACTCAGTCACTATTATATGACACAAACTTTCATGTAATTTGGACAAATGTCAATTTACCTGTGGCAGAAGTTTTTAATGTGTTATAAAACCAGAACACCTGTTGAAAACTCCATAGAGGCAGGGATGATGTACAGACTATGAAGAGATGGTACTCCAGCTTAGAAAAGAACTGAGCAAGCCAAGTACTAAGAGGAAACAGAGCTAAACACTGCACTGTTATACTATCATTCTATTATGTTAAAGCTGACAGATAACAGCTGCATTCAAGTTCACTGGATAACAGACAGGCTAACACAGTAATTTATCAAGTTTAACATACTGTACCTAAGACTACTAAAATACAAATTAAGTACTAATTAAAACATTGATAATACATATATATATATATATATATATATATATATATATATATATATATATATATATATATATAAATAGATATATAGATATACAAAATATTTAAGTATCTGCAGTCATCATTATAATGGCAATGTATATTCAATAGTGTTCAACAGTACAGCTGTGTCCATGTCCAGACCTTTTAAAAAGCCTTCCTAACAACCAAAATAAGCAGCTATTAGACAAGTGTAGTCTGGAATATATGGCAGATAAAGAATACCTGAGATGGAAAACAGGGATGGAGGTGATGCAGAATGTTAAACACGCTTAAAGGACATACTAAATACCCTCTTTGCACTCTTCTTCCACCAAGCAAATGTAGTGCGATCTCAATAATGAACCATTAATAAAAAGGAAGGGACAGTATATGCAAGCATTTCTCTATCAGACGTGCTGGGTCCATGCACCAACTATGTTTTGACTTTATCGGCTTTTCCGGAGTAAACGTGAGGTAAGGCAATGTCAAGTGCACTACATGTATAAAAAGTAATAGACAAAACGATGGCTTCAGGATGGCCATTGTAGCAGATATGATTTCCAGAGTCAGAAGCAAACTGAGCCACATGATAAATGGTTTCCAGTCTGAATTAAATTATTTGAAACTGGAAAAAAAATGTAGATCATGTCTTCTTTGGTTATATGGGAATGAAAGTAGCACGAAAAACATGATAAACCAAGCAATCCAACCTTCTCTGCATCCAGCATTGTTTTCACTTTTAATTTCTGTTCAAGCATTAGTGCATGAAATGTAAAGTCTGAAATAATTTCGGTAAGTAAAAGTGAGGGGATATTGATAAGATAATGGATCTGGTGTGTTATGAGACAGGGTGTAATGCAAAAGGTAACTGCTATGGTCTTGGAATGATGGAGAACACAGAGTAGAAGAAGACAAAATTACCACTCTAGCTGAAGAAAGTTATGTTTACAAATGTTTAGTGCAGATGGATGTAATCAGCATGGAAACTACATGGATGTGATTGGAAATATGCATGTTCCACAAATAAATCATCGTGGCACTTTACACCTTTCAAGTGTTGAAACTGTCATGTAATGCAGAAACATAAAGGTATTGAGGCGACTGAAAGTGATGCCAAGCAGCTTGTGGTACAATGTGACCTGTGGCTAACATATTTCATAAGGTTTAATCTACCTGAGAATGACTATGCCCAAATAAATGCTGAATATCTGACTCCCGCAGCCATATTGTGTGTAAAGATCCAGAGTAGATGTGGGGCACTGAGAAGGCTGTAGGATGAAGCAGGGAGTCGAGAGCATAATCTGTTCAAACAATAATATATATTACAAGGATGAATAAATTACAGTTACAGGGGTACAAAGTTTACTTGTTCACTGAATGCTATCTTTCAAAATCATTTTTTCACTGACTTGAATGCCTCAATGACATATAGCAGTCTAGCAGATAGGATTAAGATTATGGCCTGCCACTTACCTTCACCCTGTAGTCCTAGGTTTGATACCTTCAGTCCTTATATGATAATTTGTAGCTCTGAGCAAGCCATTTAATCAGAAAGTACTTTCAGCCATTTATGATGATAGGTGGGTGTGCCTAGTAAGTTTATTCAACTAATAAATAAAATAAAAAATTCTAACAGATAGTTCAGTGCAGTTAAACATGAACATTAAAATACTTATCTAGATATAGAAATGGGTATGCATTACAAAAACAAATAGTAAAGTTTAAAGGTTCAATGTCAAATGAGCCAAACATAGCAGATATTCCTCAGTGATTTACATTCAGTCCTTAATTATTCAATGCCTTTGCTTCAAGCACTAAAGTGTAGGATGACATATAAATAATTAAATGTGGTGGTAATGACAGGTAGGATGCTTGGTCATTTTACCACTACAAATTGTTAACCTTCAACATTACTGAACAAATAGGATTCAGCAAATAATGCAATGTAAATAAATGGTGGAAGGAAATATTTAGCAGCAGAGTCAGAGTTACACATGTTGAATTTCACTTTGCAGGATTACATTGAAAAGGTTTAATCAAATGCTGCAAAGTGTTTAAATACTTTTAGGCTGATATGTCTATATGTAGCATGATCTGTTTATCATACTGTGATAGCTGTATGGGTTATATCCTGACATAGATATAACAACAAGACAGTTTCCAAAGATTCAGGGCACCTTCCAAGCACTTAAGCTGTCAAGCAGTTCAAGCTGAGCTGACTAAAAGACAAGTTTAGGTTGGAAGCCCTTTAGAACTTTACTGTTGCTGAAGAGTACACTCCTCTGGGGCTTTTGAGGATCAGTATTGGGCTTGTCCTTTTATTTGCTGTGCAGATGAGTTTCTTTGGGGGAAAAAACTTTCAGTTTCTTAATTTTGTTATTTTTTTTTTACTTTCAATTTTAGGAAAGTTATTTTAAATATAGGAGTGGTTTGTTGTAATTATCTGTCACAAGACTGCTGTATACGTTTAAAAAGATCACTCATTTTCTCCTGTCAGTCTAAAGTAATCGAAAATATTTTTTTCTGTGGAGAAAGTGTTTTTTTTTTTTTTGGTTGTTTTTTTATGGAGCTCCTTCAGTGTTTTAAAGTGCATTTTACTTTTTTCTTTTTTTTTTTTTTAATCAAAAAGTAACTTTTGTGGACTGGTAGTGTTTACCAGCAATTGCTGCTTGTCTTCCCTGAGGAAGAAGCATCATTTTCAGCTTGAACATGAAACAGACTACTGGTTCCAAGATTGGGCCTTCTTCCATCCACAAAAAGAAAAAAAATAAGCAAACAGCCTTTGTCACCACAACAGTCTAGTAATTTGCCTCAGCTGAGCCACTCTTGTCAGCCCTGGGAGAGGGAATGGGGATGGTTACCTTGTTCGGTCACAGTACTGTGCCCATTCTTGGGAAAGCAGCTGCTTCCATTAGTAACATGGTTGACCCCATTTTTCCTGACAAAAAAAAAAAACAAGCATGTAACTACTCCTCCTCTTTTTTTTTTTTTTGACTAGGAGTAGTGTACTGGGTCTGGCTACTAGTTACTGGTAAAAGAAAGATGGATTCCTGTTTTTCTGATGAGATTCAAGATTCTGGAGGGATGGATACAGTATTTTTCTCAGATTTCTTATTCAGACTCAGAGGAGGGTTCAGTTTTTCTGATTCTCCCTGTAGGAGTTTCTCTTTCTCTGAAAATATTGATAGAGTGTGCCAGTGTTTTCAGTGGGAGAGCGTTGAGGTTTCTTAGAGCCTTAGAAAATACTATGAGTTGTTACAGCAGTATTCGCCAGAATCAGTAGCCATTCTTCTTTTTCTGTCAGTTTTAGAGCACGTGTGTTACTGCCTGCGATTTTCCTAATAGTCTGCCAGCTAAACATAAAAAGGCAGATAGGGTGAATAACGTTCCTCAGTCTTTTAAATTTTTATACACTATTCCCAAATCTGACCCATCAGCTATAGCTTTGGCTGATCCCACTGTTGCTAAGCATGCAGTTAATTCCAATCCTATTTCCATTTAGGATGGGAAAATTATTGATAGGTATGCAGAAAAGTGTATACTTCTGCAACTTTGATTTTCAAAATTTTGAATTGTCATGCTCATATGTCAAAATACTTTTCTGACTAATTGTGGCAGCATGAGGAATGTTTTATGTGCAGTTTCTTCTTGTGAGGAGAAGTAAAAGTATACTTTAAATAACGTACTTTCTTCTGTTGCACAGGTCACTACACATTGTTTACAGTGTGTGTATGACTCTCTTGATATGTATTCCAGGGCTATGGCCACTGTACTGTTTTGAGGAGGTCTGCATGGCTGCATTCTCAGAACCTTCCAGATGATGATGTTAAAAGTGAAAGTTTAAACTTTCCCTTGCACAAAGATTTGGTGTTTGCCCCCTCTGATGCAGAGATGATCAAAAAGTGTAATGAAAGGGACAAGCTTATCCAGAGAATCGCTAAAATTTTTCATCCTTCCTTTTTCAAATTGTCCAAAAGATTTGTTATCTCCTCATTACATTTTGGAAAAAAAACCCAGAATAAACAGTCTCAACAAAATTCAGGTAAAAAGTTTAAGAAGTAGTAACAAGGGGATTCAAAAAAGAAGACTAGCACTCCTCAAAACAATTGATAGTCCAACAAGTCTGAATGACTTTTCAAGAGACCTTGTGACCCCCTCCCACCCTGACCCCCTTTTTTTCAAGGATGTCTGAATCTTTATTTTCCTCCTTGGCAGGCATAACATTATTTCAAACAAATGTTTTCTAAAAATTGTTAATCAGGTTACAGATGGCAGTGGAAGGAAATTCCTTCTTTTCAGGAGGCCAGTCCTCATCCTTCAGATCAGATTCTTTTGTTCCACCTGTTCTCCATCATATGCTGCCCCCCCAAAAAAAGTATAACCAGTTCCTCCTTCCCAGGTGGGGAAATATTTTTATTCAAGTATTTTCCTAATGCCAAAGAAAGAAAATGCTTGGAAACCAGTTCTGGAACTTTTTTTCCTAAACATGTTTGTGATAGTTCCCAAATTCAAAATATGTCAATGCACAACCTGTTACACGTTCTTCCACTGCATATGGACAGCACAGTGGTGCGGCAATAGCATTGTTGCCTCACAGCAAGAGGTTCTCTGATTCGATCCTCAGCCGGGGTGCCTTCTGTGTGGAGTCTGCATGCCCTAACTGCATTCATGTGGGTTTCCTCCGAGTGCTCCGGTTTCCTCCCATATTACAAAGAGATATATCTGGAGCATTTCTCCCTGGGCCTCCACTGAAAATTGGCTTCATTCTAAGTCAGACTTTTCCGGTTAACAAACGTTAAATAAAATAAATAAAGTTTCTTGGTAACAGTATACTTAAAAGATGCTTATCATCACACATTTATTCATCTAGACTTCAGATGTTTCTTAATGTCTTATGTATGTGGATAATATTATCAGTTCTCTGTGTTACCCTTTGGACTATCCATTTCCCCAAGAGTATTCACAAAGTATGAAGCTGATATTCACATTTTTCCATATTTAGATGACCTATGTATTTTTGCAGAATCTTTTTCAAAGTGTCAGGAATCTCTGTCTTGAATGAGAGATTACTTATATAAGTTGGGATTCCAAGAGAGCATTCAAAAGTTTTTCCTGACTTAGGATTGTGTTTCAGAGATGTCAGCTAGACACCTCAGCTCAAAGAGCTTTTCTTCCACAGGACAAAAATCAATATTTATTTAGATCTATTTCTTAGGTTTTCTACTTAGACTTCAGTCACACTGAGGGAATACCTCAAGATTTTGGGTCTCATGGCATTTATGATCCTCATGATACCCCCGGCAAGACTCCACATGAGAAAGATACAGTGGTATCTGAAATATCTTTGCTCCCAGCATCAACCCCTTTATCTTTTCAAAACTGCAGTCTTGGGGTTGTCAGAAGAGAAACTGTTTTACAAAGACAACTGATATCCTTAAATCTAGGCCTCACCTTTTCCCTCCCTGCTCCAAAAAGTCAGTCACTACAGATGACTCACACTTTGCTTGGGGACAGTTCCAAGAGGGATAAAAGTGCAGTGTGCGTAGGACACCAAGAACATATGCAAGCATATAAATATCAAGGTAAAAGTGCAGTGTGCATAGGACACCAAGGACATATGCAAGCATATAAATATCAAGGTAAAAGTGCAGTGTGCGTAGGACACCAAGACATATGCAAGCATATAAATATCAAGATAAAAGTGCAGTGTGCGTAGGACACCAAAGATATATGCAAGCATATAAATATCAAGGTAAAAGTGCAGTGTGCGTAGGATACCAAGGACATATGCAAGCATATAAATATCAAGGTAAGAGTGCAGTGTGCGTAGGACACCAAGACATATGCAAGCATATAAATATCAAGGTAAGAGTGCAGTGTGCGTAGGACACCAAGACATATGCAAGCATATAAATATCAAGGTAAGAGTGCAGTGTGCGTAGGACACCAAGACATATGCAAGCATATAAATATCAAGGTAAAAGTGCAGTGTGCATAGGACACCAAGGACATATGCAAGCATATAAATATCAAGGTAAAAGTGCAGTCTGTGTAGGACACCAAGACATATGCAAGCATATAAATATCAAGGTAAAAGTGCAGTGTGCGTAGGACACCAAGGATATATGCAAGCATATAAATATCAAGGTAAAAGTGCAGTGTGCGTAGGACACCAAGGATATATGCAAGCATATAAATATCAAGGTAAAAGTGCAGTCTGTGTAGGACACCAAGACATATGCAAGCATATAAATATCAAGGTAAAAGTGCAGTGTGCATAGGACACCAAGACATATGCAAGCATATAAATATCAAGATAAAAGTGCAGTGTGCATAGGACACCAAGACATATGCAAGCATATAAATATCAAGATAAAAGTGCAGTGTGCGTAGGACACCAAGGATATATGCAAGCATATAAATATCAAGGTAAAAGTGCAGTGTGCGTAGGATACCAAGGACATATGCAAGCATATAAATATCAAGGTAAGAGTGCAGTGTGCGTAGGACACCAAGGACAGATGCAAGCATATAAATATCAAGGAGATGCATGCCCTGATCAAGACACACAAGTCTCTGAGCCATCTTTGGCCCCGGGACCTCTTCAAGTGGTTACAGACAGTATTGCACTTGTGACACAAGCAAGGGAAAACCAGGTCATTCCCCCTTTGCAGACTAGCCATTTTAGCTTGGCATATAGCTTAACAGCACAATCTCATTCTGCAGGCAGCCTACATTCCATCAGAGCAAAATGGTGTGGAAGACAAGCTGAACAGGGTCAGGCAGATCCTAACAAATTGATTGGGGAGATGGATAGTTTGGCTTTAAGTAGACCTGCCTCCTCCTTGAACAATTAACTGTCAAGAATATGTTCCAGAATTACATGCAAGAAGGTCTGGAAGACAAATGCCTTTTCTTTCCATTGGACAGGAATATTCCTGTATGTTTTTCTACCCTTTCTACTAATATCCAGGGTAAGTCTAAAGATTAAGAAGAAATCCCCCAAGATCATCATGTTGACTCCCTTCAGACTCAGACAACCATGGTTCTGTCTACTTTTGGTAACTGCCAGGGGCAATTACCGCAAGCTTCCTCACAGATTGGATCTGCTCACACAATAACAGGGGTCAACTTCAGTTGACTGCCTGGAAGTTAGGGTCTTACTTAATTTCAGACACCTGTTTACTGAGAATGTGCAGTAGGGACTAATGCAAATAAGAAATGCCTGGTACAATAAAATCATATATTAGCAAATGTAACAATTTTCTAATTGGTGCCAAACAACATAACCAGCACCTAGTCAGGGCTAGTTGTTCTCTGCCTTTACAATACTTGTGTGAGTTATTATCCTTTGTCCTTTCTTATTCTTCTATTAAGGTTCATTTATCCACCATTCAGCATGTCTGCCCATCGATCTTCTTCTTTCAAAACATTCTCATGTCAAAATATTCTTGAAAGGGGTTTTGCATAAGAGGCCTCCAAAAAAAAAAAAAAAACACTGGCACCTATTTGGCATCTTAATTTTGTTTTACAGAAGTTAACAGATGCCCCATTTAAACTAGCTAATCTGATTGACTTGAGGTTTGTAACATGGAAAACAGTTTTTCTAATTGCTCTGACCTCTGCAAGAAGGGTATCTGAGTTTCAAGTTCTTATGGAGAGTTAACCCTATTCTTTGAGAGGTAATCCACCTTTTATGCGTAAAGCAGTATCCAAGTTTTCTTTAAGCCAAACTATCCATCTCCCCATTTCCTGAACCTACAAATGAGTGTGAAAATATAATGCATACCATGAATGCCCACAGAAAGCTCTGGTACTATCTTGACAGAACTAAATCTTTCAGATCTTCGGATCAATTGTTAATTTCTTGTGAGGGTAAGAAGAGAAAACCAGTGTCAAAATAGACTATTAACAAATGGTTATATAAGCCTATTACATTTTGTTATTCTCTCATTAACAAAACTATTCCAGACTCAAGGCCCACTCTACCAGGGCCTTGACTTCATCTATGGCTTTTAGAAAGGGTTGGATTGTAGAAGTATTCTAGAAGCTGCAACTTGGTCCCTGCTATGTCCAAATCAAGCTTTGCTAGGACAATTATTCATGTGTTTCTAGACTCTTCCCTCTTCCACCTCTCAAATGCTGCAAAGCTTTATCTGTCATAAAGAAAGCATTTATAGCTATGGGAGTCTGCCCTTATGGCTAAGGCTACTGCAGCAGTGATTGATATGAAGAACATGGTGCAGTTGTGTAAGATGAACTTACTATAACAATAGATATTTGAATGATCACTGCTGCAGTAGCTGCTCTCTCCCGCCATCCCTCTCGCTATTATTATTATTATTATTATTATTATTATTATTATTATTATTAGAATTCCATGGCATGGACATTTACTTTTTGTTGTTCCTAGCGTTGTTGTTTCAGGGCTCAGCCTGCCTCTCTCTGCTGGCCGGAAAGCACTGAAGGGCTTCTTACTCAAACATGTGTTTTAGTTAGCTTAGCTCATGTCACTTGATAGTTTGGGTGCCTGTAAGGTGACCTGAAGCTTTGGAAGCTGGACGGTCATTATATCCTTTGCATTATATAACCTGGGTTATACTAAGGCTACTGCAGCTGTAATCATTCAAATATCTACTGTTATGGTAAGTTCAACTTACACAACTGTATTTTTTTGCTGACATCAGCAGTCATTGGGAAAAAGGAATTAGTTCTTTTCCCCACTGTAGTTTGATCTCAGAGCTGGTATGTACGAGTTGTAGGGAGGGTATGGAAGGTGCAGGTGGAACAGTTTTAGGTGTTTGTGAGTGTGGTTTAAGGGTTTGTTTCATTTGATTCAATAAATCCCTGTTATTTCAAAGTTTTATAGTCTTTTGTATTGCTGTTTGATAGTCTGCAATGACCAGATGATATAGATCCTGCAGTAAACAGGCAAATAGCACAAACAGCAGATACAATTAAAGATTGTGGTAAATTATAAATGAAACCCTTGGCTTAGACTTCAGTTTACTGCAGTTGTAAGCAAAGCATGATTAACTTTCTACAGGTCATTGGTTAAAACAGTAATAGTTTGGTCTTTGGTATCCAGTACAACTAGAGAGAGAGAGAGAGAGAGAGCAGACATATCTCAGAAAGGTCACCAGGATAATAAGAGCTAATTAAGGTACAAAGATTGTTTCAAAATCACTGTCATTATATTTGGTCTTATACAAGGTATTGATCGTAAATGTGTGTTAAGCCAATAAGGCATTAGTTGATGTAAATAAATATGAGTACTTGTCACAATAAAATACAGTCACAACCAGTTCAGACAAGTGGAAGTAGGGTTTATTACTTAAATATTAAATACTCCTTTTAACAAGGCATTTCAACTTCAAAATAATATTGAGGATATTAACACATTTAATAATATTACAGTTATGCAAAATTAGTATTAACTAATATGTTAATAAATTATCATTTAAAAAAATTTTTTGAAAGCAGCCACAAAGTAATTTAGTTATGTATTTCACAAGTAGTTATGATATCAAACATTTCTAGAGTATATCTGTAGCCATATTATCAAAAAACAATATATTTCATTTTAGAATTATTCTGGATTCCAGTGATTAACAATAATCCTTGAATGAACCTCTAACATAGAACAAGATTCTAAGATGCTTTAAGTTAATGCTTCTTTTCAGGCAAGAAGTTCATTAAAATTCTAATAAAGTTGTTTTAACGAAAAAGCAGTTCATTAAAATTAAGTGCGTCAGTATACAATGTACATTTAGGACTTAACATCCCATAAATATCTTGTATCCCTTAAAGAATTACATTACATGCTATTTTTCAGAGTGCATATACTGTTCCTGTTGTGCAGCATGACAACTATGTATAAAATAATATTATGTCATTAACAAAGTTAATATATATAATATATATATGTATATATATATATATATATATATATATATATATATATATATATATAGAACCTTACACATCTGTTACATGGCTATGTGCTAGTATTCTTTACCTACTTATTAACATATTTAAGCATTTTTTTTAAATAAATAATGTGTGTATTGTCCTAAATAAATAAATAATTTAATATACCTGGTCACTTGGAAATGGCTTGGTTCTGATGTGAAAATCTATGTGCTAGTATAGAGCAGTAGTGCACATAAGACAAAGACTGGTAATTGCTGGTAATTTCAGTAAAATTACTATCATTCGGAAAAAGAGTAAAAGTTTTCAGTACATCATCTTTTGAGGTTTCCTGAATTATCTAAGGATATGTCTGAGTATTTGTCTCAGCTAATTGCACAAAATGCAAATGAAAACACAAACAAGATCAGCCTGAGAAAATTCCTAAAAAAACAGGTAAACATATTCAAGTGGGACTTAAACTACAAACAGGGACAGGCAATAGTTAAGCTTCTTTGTAAACACAGCTGCAAAGCTTTATCTGTCATTAAGAAAACATTCATAGCAAGGCAAACATCTTTGTAAAAAAAAAAAAAAAAAAAAAAAGAGAAGAGGCAAAAGGGACAACTGCACAGGATGTGAGAAGGAGATCATAGTTTATTAAAGAGAAATGAGCAACAACCCAGTTTGTTGAGGGACTTCTTTGGTGAGTGTTAGATTGAGTTACATTTGGTGAAGAGTGGGAGATTTGTTAGGGAAAGGGGTTGAGATTAAGTAAAAGACAGGTTTGACCAGACATTGGGAATGGATGGGCTAATTTTTAAGTGGACTTTAGATGATGTGGGATAGTTGCAGGGTGGGATTTAAGTTTTATAAGGCTGTAACTGGGAAGAGAAATCATATTCTCTTGTGAATTTGCAAAGACAAAGTTACTTCCATGATGACCTGTAGGTATTCTTGGAGAACAGGTAGTCCTCAGGTTAATGGTGAGTAGTAGGTTCTTGTCAGTGGCAGATGGTTTTATATTTAATAATTATTGTTATATTTATTTTTTGTAGGTTTGGAGGGATGGATGTGGCTGCAGTTTGGCTAGGATGGTGATGGTGGTGGAGTGCATGGTGTTGGTTGGTCTGGGTACTCGGCAATGTTTTTTTGTGTTTTCCATGCTTTTATTTATTTGGCCTTTCCCTGGTTGTAAGTTTTCCTTTCTGGTGGCATTGGTGGTGAGTGTGGTTTGGAGGGGTATGAATCAAGTGGTTAATTGTGGGAGTAGGATGGATGGCTGTGCGGTTGTTGCTCAGAGCAGTCTCTCTGCTGATGGTTGCTGCTGGAGGAATTGGAATGGCAGATGGACTTTCAGGCTGGTGTGATACCCAGGTGAAGCTTTATTTTTGGAACCTGTCTGATAAATGGAGAGAGGGATTCTCATGTTCGTTGGTAGTTTGTTCTGTTCCTCGTAGAGCATGGTCTTGGGGGAGGACACTTGCATATGTGGTGTGAGGTCACCATCAGTCTGGGAAAAACGGCCGTTTTCCTATGCATGCGCAATGAGGTTTAAGAGTCAGGGGGTTGTGCACTTAAATAGTAATGGGTAATCGTGAGTAATATAGGAGCACCAACCTTCCTTCCTGTTGAATTGCATTGGTCTGTTCCATATAAAAAAAAAATTGGTACGCGGAGGTTGGTGCGGAGGATTAGATTTTGAGTTGTAATTTTAAAGAGCACTCAGATTGGTATAATGATTAAAGTCTTTACTTCATATGTTTAAGGTACAGGGTTTTATTATAAAATGAAATGACCCATCAGGATCCCCTAGTTTAGTATTTTGTGGTAGGCAGATGCAGAATGCAGAGTTTTGTTCCCTCAGCTTTTAGTTTTGCCAAGGAGGTGATTGGAAGATCATGATCACTAAACAATGACATACATTTGAGTTTCAGATTTTGAATCCTTTAAAATTGTCTTGCAGTTGCCTGGATTTTTGTGGAGTGACTGTGGTGTATTTTATGGGATTCTAGCAGATCACTGAGATGATCAGAAGATGAGGGTTATGGAATAATGATGTATCTTTGAATTTCAGACTGGAATTTGCAACCTCTGTAACATTAGCAGCTTTCATAGTTTATAAAAGAAATATTTAAAATATGTCTTACAGGACCACCAGCTTTTTTTGCTAGATACCTTTGAATTGTCCAGGTTTTAGTGGGAGGTTTGGGTTTATTTGTCTGTTCCTCATGAAGGCTTTGGCTGGTCATCGAGATGATTGGAAGATTTAAGTTACCAAATAATTGACATACAATTGAGCTTCAGACTGCAGATTTCTCAGATAATATATGCTAGAACTAACCCTGTAACTCTAGCAGCTTTCGAAGTTTATAAGATGCAATATTTAAAATGTGTTGCTTTGTTTGGCTTTGTCCCTGTTTCTTGCATTGAGATGTCACGAGGTATGCTTTACTGCAAAGCTTATAGGTGGAGCATCTGGAGAGTCATATACCAAAAAAAAATAAAAAGGGAATATATATCAACAGGCAACAGCTGTGTGTCAGGAGTGGGGTTGGCAGGCAGTTTCTGGCTGGTTTGGAGTTGCAGGTTGCAGAGTATATTATTTTTTGGTTGACTGTGATCCCTTGCTGGGTTCTGAGGTGACGGGGTCAGTTCAAAGACAGTTTTTCCCCTCACTCTGTGTGGAGTCTTAATGTGTTGTCATTTGTTGCAGATAGGGAATACACAGGCCATTGTGGTGCAGGTGGAGGAACTCTTCCAGGAGCTGCCTAATGCCTAATGAGTGCGGGATGGCAGATGATGTGGGGGAGTCCAGTTGAAAGAGACTACATTTGATGCTGAGGGCCAGGTCAGTGGCTTGTTGAGAAATGTATTTGCAGTGTATCCTTCTGCAGCTGGAGTGGCTCAGAGCAGAGTGGCAGGTTATGATATACAGTTGGGGGTCCCCTTAGGTAGGGCAGAATTGGAGAGTGTAGGGAATGATTGTAGGATAATGGTATATGAGGTCTATCAGGGGTTGGGTGAATCTGGAGGGTCTATGGTGGATACATAGGGTTGCCATGAGCTGGGACAAGATGAAACAATCAGTTGGGAGAATAGTATATATATGTCTGTGGGGAGCATGGGGTCATCTGGGGTGGGGTTGGATCATTTTCTGAAGCATGGTTGAATTTTGGCTTATGGTCAGGGGATTGATTAAATACACAGGCTTTAAGACTGGGGAAAGGGTCAGTTTTCTTGACCCTCACATTCCATCCTCAGTAAAGGAAAATATTTGGAAGGGGGAGTATGTTGATGTTTATAATTGATGCAGAAGGGGTGCAGTGACTGGTGGAATCATAGACAATGAATAGCAAGGATCTTTTGGCAGCTTTAGTGTCTTTATAGAGGAGGAGAGTTGGTAGGTTGTGATCTAGGATGTGGGATAATTGGGTGGACAGTTTTGTTTACTACATGTCAGTTTGGCTGGAGAAGGATACTTCTTTGTCTTTGCCATTCCTGGCTTACTTTTTCACGATTCGGGAAGCTCAGCATTTGTGGTCAGGGACTGCTTGGTTATGGTATGACCAGAAGTTTGAAAATGGAAAGCAGTGGATCACTCTCTCCACTGGGGGGTTAGGCATCTGGACATATGTCCAGTTAATATGATGGATAGTTTTGGGGGGTTCGTAGAGGAGGAAAGGTAGGGGGAGAAGGGGACAGCATACTGGACTTTTAAATGGGATGTTGCTCATGGGTAGGGTGTAAGTTTTTGCATGCTTGTTCAAAGTATGCAGGGAGCCATCCAAAGGTACAGCGTGCTTGATGGGAGGTTAATTTGGTGACTCTGGGTTTGTCTTCAACTGATGGGGATGTTTTCCCTTCTTCTTTTTATGAGTTTCAGAATCTCTGAGATAAGAAGAATTTTCAAGGGTTACGGGGAGAGGTGTCCTTTAAGGGGTTAAGGGGACAGTCAGGGGCTGTATTCACTCATTAAGGTGGAAGCATCGTGGCATATGCGCTAACAATTTCCTGATTCTTTTTTTAAGGAGGAAGTGGTTGAGGGCTTTTCTCCATGGTTTTTGTTAAAATCAAGGGTGCTGGGGATGGGGTATTCTGTAAGAATTTGCATTAGTAAATCAAGGGTGTTGGAGATGGGGTATTCTGTAAGAATTTGCATTTAGTATGTGGGGAAAGGAGGATATAGTGGAAGGTTTGGTAGAGAAAGAAGGACAGGTGGGTAGGTTGTTGAGGCCTTTTGATCGCCCTCCATTTGAGAGTTTTAAGGTTTCATCTTTGAGTTTGCTTCCTAAGAAGGAGGCCAGTGAGTTCAGAATGATTCACCATTTGTTGTACCCAGAAGGGAGCTCTGTTAATGACTTAATTTTAGTCAAGGATGCCAAGGCCAGTTATGCATCTTTGGATGATGCTGTGAAGGTTATTCGAGGGTTAAGGATCCATGGTTAATGAAGGTGGACATTGAATCCACTTTGTGCCTTTTGCTGGTACAGGGTGAGGAGTGGCTGCTATTAGGCATGGTAAATGGCAAAAATTTTACTTTGATAAGGCTATGCCAGTGGGATGCTCTGTAGTCTGTGCTACTTTTGAGAAATTTAGTACTGTACTTCATTAGGTTTGGCAGCAGCTGGTGTATACAGAGAGGGCATTGGATTACTTGGATTATTTCTTGATAATAGGTGAAGGATTTGAAGCAGCATTTGAAGATCTGAAAGAGTTTCTGGGGTTGTGTGATGAGTTGGGGGTTCCATTAGCTAGGCTGAAGTTGGAAGGCCCAGCCAAGGCACTTTATTTCTTAGGTTTATAGATGGAAGCAGAACATGGGTTGTTTTGCTTGCCAGCTGATAAGCGAGATTGAAAGAGAAGGATAGGAGAATGGTGTGCAAAGATAAGGTATGAATTATGGAGGTTATGGAGCTTTTATGGCTGCTGAATTTTGCCTGTTGTGCAGTTTATCCAGGGTGTACTTTTTGTAGGCCAGTGGCCTTTTTGTTAAAAGGAGGGAGGAGCAAACATCACTGGGTCAGGATTAACAAGTTGGTGAGAGCTGATCTGGCTCTTTGGTTGTCATTTTTGGAGCGGTTTATTTGTTTCTCTTTTTGGCAGATGGATTGGGTTGGTCAAGAAGAACTGTAGTTGTTTACAGATGCAGCTGGGTGTATGGGAATGGGTGCGTTTTTTGGAGCGGAATGGTTTGTGGCTCATTGGTCGGTGGATTGGAGGAATAAATGGAAAAGGGATGCTGCCTTTTTGGAATTAATGAGAATCTGGGTTGCATCAATAGTTTGGCAAGAATGATTGAAGGGAAAGAGGGTAATTTTTTATTTGGATAATAGCAGTGGTGCAAGTTTTGCAAGCAAAGTCTGCAAGATTTGAACTGTTGTTGGTTTTACATAAGTTAGTTTTGCAGAGTTTGCAAATACATTTTTCATTCACAGGTGTGCTTGTGGCAAGGGTTAGGAATAAGATTGCTGACAGTCTGTCTTAATTTTACTTTTCCAGGGTCTGGCAGTTGGTCCTGGGTCCAGAGGAGATGCCGATAGTGCTGCCAGATGAGGTGCAGCATCTTGGGTTGACATAACCAAGAGTTTGCTGCATCAATCTTGGGTGGCATCTACCAGAACAGTGTATGGCAGGGCACTATTTGAGCTGATTAGTTTATTTTGCAGTTGCCTGAGGATGAAGGGGCTTGGTTGGAGGAAGTGTTACTATGATACTTGACACAGGCTTGCGGGCAAGGTATGGTGGAGCATTCGGTTAAGGTGGACTTGGAAATGATTAGTATATTTGCACAGTTGGCTGGGCTGCATGATTTTACAAAATCCTGGATGGTGAGGCATATGTTGAGAGGATGGGGTAGAGTGGGTAGTGTGAATAAGGATATGCTTTAGTCACTACCGCGACAGATTTTGAAAATTTTATTGAATAGTTTAGCTTTGGTGGTGGGTGAGTCAGTAGATTTTGTTTTATAGGTTACTTTGTGTTTATGGATGTATTTTGTTGCATTTCAGTTGTTAGAACTTTTAGGGTCATTAGTTTGGAGAGATGTTATGTTTTTTCCAGGGTCGGTGCACATTTGTTATGTAGGTCTAAAATGGATCAGCCCAGCCAACTGTACAGATTTTCATAGAATGTCCAGATTTTTGCCTCATATTTTTGGTCTGCTTTTCATAAAATTGTGTTTTTCTAACAAATTAGTGGCAAATCATTAAAGATTGAGGTTATAAAATAATGACAGACATTTGAGTTTCAGACTCCATACCCTTCAGAAATTCCAAGTTAATGCAAAACATGTTATTCTATCAACTTTCTAAGCTTGTAAGAGCAATATTTAAAAAACGTCCCTATTTTTGGGCCATTGTCCCACTTTTATTTATGGCTTTGTCCAAATTTCTTGCTCTAAGAGGTTGAGTGGTGTGATCAGTTAGAACAGGGTGTGCAGATAGCTCTTAGGAAAGATCAGAGTGAGGGGCTTTGTCATGTAGATTGTGCTGTGGAATTGATGCAGACTCATCAGGGGAGATCTCATGATCTATTTTTTCGGTTGGGAGGGGGTAAGATGCTAACGGATAATCAGTCTATACAGGTTATGAGAGGGGCTTTGCAAAGTATGGGGTTTCCAGGTTAGAGGTACTCCACTCATTCTTTTCTTATTGATAGGGTATTGGTTTGGCAAGGGAAGGTAGATCCATTGAGGTCATCCAGAGAGTGGGGAGGTGGTCTTCCAGTGAATTTTTATATATTAGGTAATGGATTAAATTGATAATTAATATATTTTTTTTGACTTTCAAGAAAGGAAACTGTCATCCTGGGCCATTCATATATCCATTGGGAGGTGAAGAGGGCAGCAGTTAAGGCAGATGGAAAGGATTTGGGTTTGCACCAATTGAAGTGGATAGTTCGTTGGCAAGGGATTAGAGGTCTTAGGTGGACTCAGTTTATGGATGAAGTTGAAGTGATATGGTTATGGATGGGGCTTCCTTGAATATTGGTGATGCATTTGGCTGATAATGATTTGGGAATAATTCCTAAGAAGTAGTTGGTGGATAACATAAGGGAGGATTTGTTTATGTTGCAGAAATTATATCCAGGTATTTATATTATATGGTTGGTGATAGTTCTGCATTTGTGTTGGAGGAATGCTACTAGCTTTAAGGCTTTGGAGCGCAGTCGGAGGTTTAATAACTATAGGCTGGCGAGGCAATTGGGGGCATTGGATGTGTATACAGTAGACCATGAGGATTTTGATGATAGGGACTTAGTGTGTTTTAGATCTGATGGGGTGCATTTGAATGAGTTTGGTTTAGATTTGTTTAACGTACCCTTAAGTTTATTTTTAGAATGTTTGATAAAAGTGTTTTTGTAACAGAGGGGAAACAGCCTGTGGTCAGGCCGTTTTGTGGAGAAAGGGGGCAGATCTGTCCTTCTTCTGTTCCCCCTCTTGCTGTTGGGTGTTGATGCAATGAGATTTGGGGATGAAAGTGAGGTGCAGGGTGCTGTCTGATTGACAAGAATAAGTGAGTGGAGGTATGGACACTGCTTATTCAGAGAGGGTGAGCAGTAATGGTGCCCTGAGGTATGTTATATGGATTTTCATGTTCTGGTTACAAGGTCATTCCTGTTACAATTTATATTTGAAATGTATTAAAATCATGTGCAAAATTAATAAAAGTCATCAAAGGTCATTTAGTGTCACTGTATATTATTGAAGGGGGTGGGGGCAATAACATTTATAGTCTATAGCTATAAACTGTCACTTCAAATTATGTCATTTATGGGGCTTATTAAAACTGAGTGGGCTTTACAAAGTAAGAATACAGAGAACAAGCTGCAGAAGTAATTTAATACATGAAATATGGGCACCAAACAGTGGTGGCAATTGTTTTGTGTGTGTGTGTGTGTGTGTGTGTGTGTGTGTGTGTGTGTGTGTGTGTGTGTGAGAGAGAGAGAGAGAGAGAGAGAGAGAGAGCACAGAATAGTGGCTTTAAGATTATGTCTAGCTTAAAAATACACTTTAAACTTTACTGAAAAAATCACTCTGTAGTGGGACTGGGTGCAAAAAAAGTCCATCTGGCTTAAAACAAGTTTATGCATTACTTTGTTCTTTGCTCTACCTCTAAAAAGTTGGCACCCATCACTTTCAGCCAGTAAGAACATGACAAGTAAATTCTTTGTCCAGGTCAAGGCTTCCTCAGGAAGCAGCAAACTGCCATGCTAGGTTCAACTGCAAAAGGGTGCCTCAAAGCTGCCCTTGTAGCAGCTGCAACAAGAAAGATTTTGTACCATGGAAGAAGTGATAGGTAGTATCAGATATAGCTGTGCACTACAAGACCATCAAATTTGGCATTCTTACACAAAGTTTGGTTGTGATCACATCTTATTAAGGCAGTGTACATGACAGTTAGCTCAACATCGTCACAAGACAAATTTTATTTAACTGTAATGTCTGTTATGATTTCAATGGATAAGCTTCTAGAAAATGTTAATGCAGAGAGGATTGTAGTTCCTGGTATAAATCCCAGGTGGAACATAAATGATACTGCAGAAGTTATGACTCAGTGTTGCCTTTTTTTTAGTGCATTAGTCCACAACACATCATTCTTCTAAGAGTTAAAAGTTAAGAGTAAGATGAGGCAGTAATTATACAGACATAGAAATGAGGAGGGTGGTCTGCTTTAGTCTAGAGTAATTATGGAACAGAGGAAATCTACACATGCCTTATTAGAATGTTTAGATATGTAGTGACCGTCTGACATTTTGACTGTCCCTGTTTTTAGAGAATCCCCCTGATTTTACCTCATATTTTGCCTCTCTCTTGCAAAATATTAGATTTACTTATTAATTACTGAGGATTTTTTTGTTTTTGCATCCTTTTTGTAAACTAGGACCAGTCATAGAATCTCCTCCAAGATACTAACATCCTGCAAGTGGGTCTAAGACAGACAAATGACTAGTGACAAAGCCACAGCTTAAAACTCAATGCCAAGAAATACATTATAGTACCTTTTGGGAAGTTGGACATCCTAGGAATGAACCCACTAGTCAGGGATTAGGGAACACATATAGACAGTAACCTGGCCTTCGATCATCATGTATTCAGGGTAGTAAGGAAATCCTTCTGTGTTGCTCAACGTATAAGCAAGTGCATGGCATCTAGGCCTTGTACCACTGTACTTGACCCTAATCAAACCCATCATTGAGGATAATGCCCCCTTCGGTATGTACCTGACCAAACACATGAAGCAACTGAAACATCCGTAAAGGTTCTGCACACAAAAAAAATACAGGGCATAAACACACTGTACTATGTAGACCACCTCAAAGGCCTATCTCTGTACACATTCTCCTATAGACTACTGGGAGCTAATCTATGCCTGGCATACAAGGCATCCTTGGACTCCACTCTGATGAACCTTTTGCATATCCACAAAACAAAAAGCATCTAAACTACTAGATCTGAAGACCTAAATTTTGCTTGCAATGTAAACAGGACATGTTGGAAAGACAGATATGTATCTCAGAGAGTTCCTTTTCTCTAGAACAGGGTCCCAATCTATGTGAAACAAAGTCTCTCCTAATTCTATTTAAGTGCAACTTGGGCCATTAGATAGAAAACTGAAAAATCACCCCTGGTCTAGTGCCCATGTTACTAATGGACAGAGGCAGCCAGTTAATCATGTCATGACCAGCAGTCAGTTCTATATAAGTGTCTAAAACATATAACTTGTGGGACACATTTGGGTTGTACAGCTAGGCTTATAAAGGCCCTATTTGTTGTTAGCCTAGTATATACCTGTGAACCTAAGAACCTATGGTTTAAAAAGATTCCACACCCATTAGAGTTATTCCCTTATGTCGTGATTCTGAATGATGAACTGGCATGTCTGTTAAAGGCACCAAATAATCTGTATTTAAATTTCTGACAATAAAAATGATGCATTAATAGTATCACAGGATGTATTCAGTGGTGGCTGGTGACTTCAAATCAAAGGGGGGCTGCAGGAGACAGTGGAATGGGTGGGGCCAATCTGAAGGGGTGGAGCCAACTAGAAAGGAGTGGAGCTATGCTCAAAACCACAACAACTGGAACTTTAACTAAATACGCTACTCTTGGTGCCAAACCATCATTACAAGAGTCCAATCAAGACAAAATGAAGTGTAGAAGAAAAAATATTTCAGTACATTGGCTATACGACAGCTTACTTAATATCTAGATGGAAACAAAAAGATTGTGAGGCATGAACAAATAAATTACTTTTTAAATACATTACTGGAATGCCAGTCAAAATCAAGAATAAAAAAAAAAACAAGCAGCACTCAACTGAAACCACTTCTCCTTCCACTGCAGTTCTAATTATAATTTATATTCAGCTTTATAAAAGTACCAAGTAACATGCTGAAAGTAGCAATCTCTGTGATACCCCCACTTGTAAAAATGTTTCTTATCCAAAAAAGACCTGCTGACTGACAACACCTATCTACTTGTTTCATGAGGAAAACATGATCAAAGTGAAAAATGAACAGCAAACAAGAAACAAGCTCAAGATAAATTGCTTAAAGGATTACTGCACAGGTTATGGACCACACATGATAGATTGGCGTTGTGTTTAGTTTACGGGTAAAGCCTGCAAAGATGACTGCAAGTCTTCAACAAATATAATGAGCTTCTGAAAATACTGTAATCCTGTTCTTTATTACAAATACTGTCATATACATTTCAATACCTAAGGCTTATACGTTATCTAGTTATGTAAATATTCTCTACATGGCAACAGCAAAAAAAGCTTTCAATGTTCATAATTCTTTAAGAGAATGCTTATTAAAGCTTACTTGCATCTTACAATCTCAGACAAGCTTACCTAATCGTCATTAAAGCATTGTTACTTAAACACAGAGCAACAGGGCACTGCGACAGCATGCATTTTCTGAATAATAAGAATCATAAATCAACAGTATAAAAATATGACAGAAAACCAGAACATTCTGCAAAATCAAGGACAGATGAAAAGCCACTGTCGTACTTGTGTCTACCTTGGATGAAGGAATACTCTGCACACTTACACTGCATAACTGCTCCTTGCCTTGCTTGGACACATCCAGAGTCACTACATGGGGGAGTGGGGTGCAACAAGTATGTTACAATTTGAAATGTCTCTGACTGATGGTGATGGCACTGACACTCATACCTCTCAACCTCAGAGCATGAAATCTGGACAAAGACATACAGAGAAGTGGGACAAAGGCCCAAAAATAAGGATAATTTTTAAAATATTGCTCTTATAAACCTAGAAAGAAAATAGAATAGTAGTATGTCTTGCATTAGTATGAATTTTCTGAAGGGTATGAAATCTGAAACTCAAATGTATGTCATTATTTTCTAATGTGAATCTTTAATAATTTGTCACTAATTTGCCAGAAAACCACAGTTTTATGAAAAATGGACCAAAAATGTGATGCAAAAATATAAAATTGCCACACTATACAGCTGGGAACCTATCAAAGAAGGGACACTTTTTTTTAATATTAGTACTATTTAACTTCAGCAGCTGACAAAATAAGAGAATCTACATGCATTTCTGAAATAAAAGTAATCTATAACTCTGATCATTACAATTATTTATTAATTGTAAACCCTCCACATTTTCTTCCAAAATTGCCATATTGCGGAGGGATTATTGGGGGGAGAGCAACATTTTGAGCCAAAATCAGGGACAGTTGAGAGGTTTGGATATTCTTAATTCTATAAAGTGATTTATTTGCATGTACCTCTCAACATCTTAATGCAGGAAATATAGACAAGGCCAAATATATTGGAGAAACATACAAACAGTACTAAAAATTGCTCTTGTATAAAATTAGACAGTTGATAGAATAACAGGTCTTGCTTTAGCATGCATTTTTCTGAAGGTTATGAAGTCTGAAACTCAGTGTCTGTTATTATTTTGTGACTTCATTCCTAAATGATTTGCCAGAAAACCACAAATTTTATGAGGAACAAACCAAATATAAGAAGCAAAAATGTATTCATTCTGCAAAAATCTGGACAGTTGAGAGGTATAGTTCAGCCGAGGCTGTCTTTGAGTTTGCTGCCCTTCCCCCCTCACAAAATCATTGTCAAATGGAGCCTCCCCCTGCAGCCATTCCAATGTCCTATTCCTTGGTTATTTCGCCCCATTTACCATAAACACTGTAATGTGCATACTGCTTTACTTCTGTGTTGATTTGGATTTCATTTGAAAGTTTTATTTTGCATTTTACAGCACAAACACTAATAGACATCTGCTAAACAAAGCAATGCAGTCTCACAAAGAAAATAGACTTAGCATTAATACTTCTCTGCCCTTGAAACTCACATTCATTGAAACAGCATTGAAACCCACATTCAAAGAAAATACATTTTTCCAGTGGCAGATAAAGATTAACTTTGGGCTGTTTTCAAATCATAGGACCCTTACACATGAAACATACATATGTTCTTTGATACACCTTCCTGATTGTATTAAATTATATTTGTTGTACAATACAGTACAGTTGTTAGGGGGCATTTTAAATGTATTGTTTTGAACATTTTCCAGTAAACAATGAAACAAAATGCATGCACCAATAATGGTAAAACTGCCCAATTTAGAACATTTCCATCATAAAAGTCTACTCAAACTTCTACAGTCCACCAGTATTAGTAAATATGCACAATCTCTGAAGAAGTAAAAGTCATCTAAATAATTCCACATTAAAGAGATTTGTAACTAATGAAGAGGTTGCTGCTAGCAAACAACTTTATATTTCATTGTTTCATCTACAAATAAAGTGCCTGTTGCCCTTGAGGAATAAATTGCCTATGTTACATTAAAAAAAATGATAAGCTAGTAATATTGCAATAAGGAATGGATGGCAAACTGATAACAGGTTCATAGTTACTAGGTATCTCCGCCAAAAAGGACATTCTCAGGACTGCAGCATCCACCGCCTTTACAACACAGTACAGTATCAGCAAAGCATCTACATACTGTGGGAGTAGAACCCACAGCCTGTACACTACCTGTCATGCTAATAACAATGCAAGCAGACTCAGCATAAGTAGCACTAAACTTCTTTTTCCCTGCAGCTCTCAGCTCCTTGTAAAATCTACTCGACATTCAGCTATATCTGTAAGAAATCTGGAAAAAGCCAAGATTTATTGCGGGGGGGGGGCAAAAGACCAAAAACCAGGGACACATTTTAAACATTGCTTGTATAATCTTGGAACGTTACTAGAATAAAATGCTGTATTACCACCACACAATTCACTGCCAAGGCTTGAACCCAGGACCCTGTGCAAAACAATCAGAGCAACAAACCACTATGCCAAATCAGCTGTTTTGTGAAAGAGAGGAAGACTGAAACTTAAATGGCTACCATTTAATGAATTCATTTCTTACCATAACTGTCAACTTCTTAGCACAAAACACTCGGACAAAGCCAATAATGGGGGAATACAGCCCCCAAACATAGTCAGTGAATTCAGTTCTCACCATAGCTCTCAACCTCTTAGCACAAAACACCTGGACAAAGCCAGTAATGGGGGAATACAGACCCCAAACATATTCAGTGATTTCAGTTCTCACCATAGCTCTCAACCTTAACATAAAAACCCAGACAAAGCCAATAATGGGGAAATACAGTCCCAAAAATAGAAACAAATTTCAAATACCCATCTTATAAACTTAGACAATTGCTAGAATAAAATGTTTTGTGTTATCATGTACTTTCTAAAGAATATGAAGTCTGTAATTTAAATGCCTGTCATTTTTATTTATTTAACATTTGTTAACCAGGAAAGTCTGACTTGGAACAAAAGCCAGTTTTCAGCAGAGGCCCAGGGAGAAACACTCCAGACACATGTCTTTATAAGATGGGAGGACACCAGAGCACCCAGAGTAAACCCATACAAACACAAGGAGGACATGCAGACTCCACACAGAAGGCAGGCCAGCAAAGAATCAAACCAGAGAACCTGTAGCTGTCAGGCAACAATACTACCACTGCACCACTACACCATCAGCTATGTAAAGAAACAAAAATACAGAAACCACAGATTTTATGAGGAACAGAACAGAACAAATAGGCAAAAACGTGCAATTTTTTTTTACAAATGATGGTGGGTAGGGAATTCATGCTCTTGCTACTTGCACCCAAGGTGCCAGGTTCAAGCCTGAGGTATTCTCTAACCACCACCATGTATCCTGAGTTCTTGCCAGTATATAGCAACTGGGGCATTACACACACACACACACACACACACACACACACACACACACACACACACACACACACACACACACAAAACCTTGTACCTACTTCAATGTCCTCATTTCCCGAGTTCGTCTGCAGCAGCTTCAGTTGTATGTCCTCAGTCCCATCTCACACAAGCAATGTAAAACATCTTCTTGGCTGGCTTCCCCTTGAGAGTAGGCAACAGCTTGCAGACATTGCAGTCCAGATCTCTTCCCTTCTATGCGGTCATCACTGCATAGACTTCTGGGCATCAGACGTGCAGAGATGCCTTCTCCCTATTCAGACTGCTGTATCAGCAGTCCAGAGTCCTGTGAGTTCCGGGAAAGCCAAGCACGCATGTGCAGAGTTCCGGGACTCGCAATTTTTTTTCTTTCCTTTCCACAGCTGGGGGGGGGGCTGCAGTCCTGCAGTCTTATAGCACGAGCTGCCCCTGAATGTATTATTATAGAACATTTGACTACTACTACAAGTATGAATATTTTATGACACCTGTGAATATGTTGGATTTGTCAAACTCATTATGGGGTCACATTGTTTAACTTCTGCAGTAAGCATGTTTCAAAGTCTGGGGTATCCACACCTGTGAAATATAATGATTTTTCTTTAGTATTGTTAATATTCATTTTGAGATGGACATTCCCTATCCTAGTGCTTGTTCCACATGTTGCACGCTTCAGAAACCAGTATTTGTAAAAAAAAAAAAAAAAAAAAAACTGTGACACTCATTGCTTTAAAGCAAGGCATAAATTATCTCTCTGGAATATGAATACACCAAGAATAATGACAGTTCAACTAATTATTCTCAGGAGGTCTGGTTTCTACCCTGATTATGTGCCCTGATAAAAATTGTTAGACTTTATACAAATAAATGTGTTTACTGGGACAAATTAATGAGATCTAGAGAGGTACATTATCTTCCATGGCTCAGCTACATATGACTTTGAGTACCATATGGGCATGAAACTTTGGCCAAATTTTTGAAAGATAATTTTTCTGCCAATTAATGTCTACATTTCTGCTGTAGCAGCCACATTTTACTGGCTGTTCCAGTGTTATCCTGTCCCCCATGTTTGTCTACTTTGCATTTGCATGTTTTAATATTCAAAGAGAAGGTACGTCTTTGACAAGCAGTCTATTTCATTTATCCCTTGCTGTTGCAGTCTAGTATCAATAGAAGATGTGACTGTGTTAGCAGATTTGCAGTCATGTACATATTTAGCAATGCAGAGTTCTCGCTATACATTGTGTTCAAGAAAAGTGATGCCAAAAAATAAATGACCTGATACAAGGTAGGGTGGCACATAACTTGCCTTATACACAAGACCAATAAAAAGCTTCTGGATTCTTGATGTTATTTCAAAGACTGTAAACAGATCTTGGAATGGCAAGGGAATAATAGCAAACTTTGGTGAATGTATATTTAGTCTGAAATTGAAGTATATCAGGGTAGGCCTCCATAGTGAACTACAGTGATCTAAAGTCACTGTATATTGCAAGGAGGGAGTATTCTTTATGCATAGTTCATCAAAGTATTGCATTTCTTAGTAACAGCTTGATCCTTTGACTAACATATTTAACATACCAGGCTTATCAATAATGCCATTCTATGTTATAGTTTTAAAAAGTTTTAGCCATATTTTAGCCATGTCCAGCAATGTTGTGTGAACCATAAAACATTCATCTAATGCAGTTCTAACTGCTTCCTAGAATGATGTAAGATGGAAAAGACATAATCTTCATTTAACAAATCCATACTGGCAGCAGCATTACTTTGAGATAACGCCATTATTTTGTGACCTATGAGCTATATCCTTGGGAGGCTTAGAGCTCTTTAAGTATCAGAGCCTGAAATAGTACCGTTTCTGTACTGGGATCCTTATTACTTGTCACAGTATTTCTGTAATATATTATGTTGTTAGAAACTTATTGAATATAATCAATAATGCTTTAACAAGGAGACCACTAACCTCATATTAGAAGCTTACAAGGTCAATGTCATAACCCATGGAGATAGGTTTTTAATTTTAGATAGAGACAATAAATAACTGTTGCATGGGCAGTCACTGAGTCATATCTTGTAACCTATCTGTAATACACGGAAGTCTTGTGCCTGGGTTTTAAGGACTCAAAAGATCTAGGTTTTTGAGACTCTGCCTCTTAAAGGTGCATGTAAGGCGTATAGCACTAGAAGTATCAGCACTTGCTGAGGTGACACCCCGTTTTGTATCTAGTTTTTTCATTAAAAAAGAAGTGGCTAATATTACTCATCTTTGGACGAGTTTGGATGAGTATCATAGGTTAAAAATGAGATGGTAGATTGGCTCATGAATTAGGCCACTCATCAGCAAGCAGCTATGAACCAATGACTCATTTGTTTCAAAATGTATGATATAGATCATACAGCCTCAATATTTTGGTATTTTAAACTTGTAGAATTTTCTGTCAGAAAATCTGATATTTCTTTGTGGCTAGTGGATATGTAAGTGTTATTTGTTAGAAGGTTATATTTTTTATAAGTTTTTTTGACTTTTCTAATATGAATGCAGAAAGCCACTAGAGGACGTTCATAGTTAAATCTTCATATTTTCTGTGAAATTAGTGAGACTGTTTTCAATTTCATTTAGGTTGCATTAATTGTGGGGGGGGGGTCAGGATTCTTTTTTTAAGGCCATGGAGTAAGTTTCTTTTTTGTTCTGCTATATAGTTTGTTGATATATTGTCACAGTAGGAGCACACCTTTAAATTTCTCCTGGAAATATCTGTCATTTCGGAAGTAAAGTCAAAAATTAAGAGTTAATAATTTAAAAGTCAAATATCGTTGGTAGTGCAGTTTGTTACAGGCCATTCTTATTTCTAAATGTAATATAGCTGGTTAATGATTGTGCATACTTATTTTATATGCAGGAACTGGTCTGTAACTAAAACCATATTAAGTAGTATTCTATTATTTTAGATTTGTAATCCCTTTAGTGTTTTTAACATTTCTTTCTGTTCCGTCTTATTGTATTATGTTTGATTGGTACTATATGCATATTTACATATCTTCATGTTCAGTCACTGACATAATGTATGTGGATTCGCATCCTATAAAATAGTAACCTCTGCTATTGCAGTAGTAGTAGTAACAGTAATAATAGTAATAACCATCATCATCATCTTCCTCATCACATAAGGTGCATTACATCAGTACAGTGATAATTATATGCAGTTATTATCTGAATCCTTGCCCTTGGATTATCTTGCACATATCTGTAATCATTAATACCATATATATATTGTGCCTTAGTGTTGGCATTTGATGCCATTTGATTTGAAGGCAGAATATCACTACATGAGTTTTTTTCCAAACTTAAATGAGATAGGATGGTTTGGTCATATATCTTCCTGAATGTCAAGCTTCTTCACATTGTCTATTTGCTTTCTGAATGTTTGTCATGTTAGATGTACTATACAAGTTTTTCCATTTGTATTATCCTTAATTCTGGCTAGTGACTAAAAGCAGAGGGTTCCAGTGAGCTTTTCTTTATAAGAAAATCAGTAAGTGCAGAATCACTTTCCTGAATATACAGTAAATGATTACAAAACCATTTGTATGGTTTCCAAGTTGTGGCATGTACTTTATAAGCTCAGGGCTTGCGAGTATCATCTTATCTGCCCAGTGCATTTCCTGACGGTCAGTTCCTGAGGCCTCCATGTACTGCAGTGATTTGATGCTGAGTATATGCCTGTTTAGATATGATTTTAATGCAAGTCCCTACATTCCTGAATATTGTTAGCTGTCCGTTCGTGTTACGATTACTCGGAGTCAGAACCATAGCTAGCTCATCAGGCACCATCTGCAGATCCCTGAAATGTCAACTCTCACCCATTGCAAAGTTAAGGAGCTAAGAAAGCTGTTCATCGCTGAAACTGAAACAAGATGCTTGTTACTAATATAGCAAGCAGCTCACTATAGTTAACTCACCATGAACAGGGCATTTCAATATTAAGTTGTGCCTACAAATGCAATATTGGTATTCATTTATGAATCTGGTACTGCACTGTCCCATCATTGGAACCTGTTGTTCATTCAAAGTATGTGCCTGGGTCAGTGACCACTCTTACCCCAACATAGTTATGACTGTACTCTGTGTGCATTTACTGTTAATGGCTGAGCAAGCAATGTTAAATGCTATACAGTTATTTTCCACTCTGAAACTTAATCTTAAGGCTTTTGTTCAGGATCTGGTAGATTTTTAGAAGTTTTTTAGAGAACTTTTACAAAGTGAAATGTTTATCATTATCTGACAGTTACACATTTGCTCGTCTACAGGCAGTTTCACATCTGTGCTTAGGGCACTTACTTGTCTCATTGATGTTTTGTGTCATCTCAAAAAAGTGAGCATTTGCAGTGAGGATACACCAGTTGGCATAGAATGTTTCAAGTGTTTGTCATCTCCTATATTCCAGAAAATGAGGTCGCACAATGTCTGCATGTCTCTGATTTAAAGACTCTTTTTCTCTGAAGTATTGGTGAATTAAGGTACAGTTTTGAGGCCAACTAAATGGAAGACTGTAAAAGAGTCATCATACTTGGATGATTTATAGTGTTATTATATCCCTAGAGGCCCCGTTAGAAGGCTTAAAAATAATACTTTTACTGTAATCACACTGACAGTGTAGTTGCTTGAACTGTTTTTGTTTATTGGTTAAATTATAAAGGACTTTAGGAAGGAACTGTATTGAATAACCTTAACCTTTTTGCATTTAGACAAGCTATAACAGCGAATTTGTGCTTGACTTCAAACATCTGCTTTTGCTGCTATGTGAATTAAATGCTTTTTTATTTTGAATGCATTACGTGAATGAAGACTGATAGCTGCTAGCATGAATACCCAGTCCTAAGATAAAAATATTCTAAAACAGTCTTGAAACTTTTAATTCACAATAGAAAAAAGACATATACACCTAAAAACTGTTATATGTGTGTGTGTAAACCTACTCAACTAGTTTGTACTAAATCTTAAAGTGACCATACCTGGTGCTAAGGTGTGCATTGCTATATAATAGAAGAGAACAAGTGAAAACATTAACTCTCACTTTGAAAAAAATATATAAAATGGTCTAATTCAAAATAATGCCAGCTAAATATAACTGTTATGGTAATTCATAATATTCAAGAAAAAAGTATTTTACAGTAATATTGTTCTAATATCTAATTTGCACCAAATGCAACCATTGTTTCTATCAAAAATTAACCAATGTGCTTAAAATAGCAGTAAGGTCACATCTGTATATGCATTCTGTCACATTATTACTGTACTTCGGACTAGTGGATTTGCACACATACATGAAAAGCTCAAAAGTAGTGTACTTGTAATATAAACTATAACACTGTATGTGTATAAGATGTTAAGACTGAGTGAGTCACAAGTCCATTGCTCTATCCAGGATTAATCATATATATGGGTTAACAAAAGCTGTCAAACTCCAATTAGGACTGACAAGACAACATACAAGAAAGACATCTTAATTATCTTGTAGTATCAAATCGAGAAAACATTACATCAGGATTAACCTTCTCCCTCCTTTTCCATTAGTAACCAAATTGCACCTAGTAATTGTTTCAGATACCTTACTCTACATAGCTTAAAAGACTTAGACAAAAAAAAAAATGTCAGTTATTACATTTTAGAATCACAAGCTATCTACCATCATCATTTCATTATTTTAGCTAATTTGAAGCCACCTATACTATATACAAGCTATCAAGTGAGTGACAAATTAGTCCTATAATATTTTATGTAACTTCTTCTTCTTTCGGCTTTTCCAAGTCAAGAGTCACCACAGTGGATCACCTGTCCGCTCATGATTGGCAGTGGAGTTTTACGGTGTCGAGTTGCCAGCCCGGCGCCCAACCTTCCACAGAAGGAACACACATGCCCACACTCACACCTAGGGCCAATTTAGAGTGTCCAATCCACCTACAGCATGTCTTTGGGAGGAAACCGGAGCACCTGGAGGAAACCCACATGACCACAGGGAGGACATGCAGATTCCACACAGAAGGCACCCCAGCCGAGGATTAAACCAGAGAACCTCTTGCTGTGAGGTGGCAACGCTAACCGCTGCACCACCATGGCCGCCAATATTTTATGTAACTAGTACCACTAAAAAGAATCAGAAAAAAATAACTTGCAGCTATTTATGACCCTTGAAGTGAAATCACAGATAATCCAAAGGGACAATTGTTAGGCAAATAGACAAAAACTAAATTTAGCTCTAACTAATAATCTACTGCAAGGTATCAAACAGACCAAAAAAAAAAAATACTCTGAGCAAATCCAACCACCAGCCACTATTCTTAAAGCATTCTACAATGTAAGAAATACTTATGCTAGAGATTAGTGTCACTCCATCACCAACCCTAAATGTTACTTCTTCTTCATTTAGTTTCTGATTTTCTGTGTATTCACTGCTAATACATCATATAATCATGGAGATGTTCTCCTTACACCTCTGCTGGAAAAGGGTTTTTGCTCAGATGGATTATTCAAGTCAACAAATATAAATAAATAAACAAACAAACATACAAACACATGCATACATACATAAATACACACATACATACATACATTCATAAAAACTGATACAAGATGCAGTAGAATTATTATGCAATTACCTTGTAACAGTAGTTTCTAAACATACCCTCTGTCAGTCCAACAGCAACATCATCTTCAATGTTCCAGCTCAAGAAAATAAGTCTTCACCCCCATTTCAGATGCTGTTACACAAAATAAAAGACAAAAGCCAGAAGGTTCAGATAATATGCTTTTGACATTCTTGAAGATGGAAGCATTCTCTGTTACTATCCCTCTTACTTTGCAACTGTGTAGGAGTCTAAGAGAATGAAGCCCCACTACAGTCTGGAAAGAAGCTCAACTTATTTCACTTTACAGAAGTAGAACATTCCAGAAACAAACTGCAAACAAATCATTATCCTTAATATGTTCTCCTATATACTGGAAGAAATACTAGACTAGTGGGAGGGTGGCCTAATGGTTAAGGTGTTTGCCTTACAGACACAAGGTACAGGGTTTGAGTCTCACAAGGGATAATTGGCTAGGCTTAAAATGGCTCGCAAGGGCAGTTAGCTTAGTACTAAGCTATGAACCTATAATTCACCAACACTGCACCTCCCATCTAACAGAACCCAACTTTCTTTGTATGTCATAACATAATTTCTGCAAAGGGTTTCCTGTGAACACAACCTTATTAACCTCCATGACTATATAAGAGATTTATCCAAAGCCTTCAGTACAGTTAGTGGTACTTATGTATTAACGCAACCAAATTTCTAAGCCTGTGTAGTTTCTGATGTTATTGCAAACCGACTGTATAGTGAAGTAAAAAGGGGTGTCTGAAGTCCAAATCACTTTTTCTATCACCTTGCTTCTGAAACACTAAATGGAATAACGACCACAGTCCTCGTCCTTGGTAGATAACTTCAGCCAAAATAACATGAGCATGGCAAAATAAAGAATGCCAGATTCATGCATCTTTCACAAAGTTGCAAAACAGTACTTAACCCTTCACATACCCCTTTTTACTGAAGCAGAAAGTCGTTTTGTGATCACATTACTATTTACAGCAAGTTACAAATCTGGTGGCGATTTCATGCAAAACATGATGAGCAGACCTGAATAAACTATGCCTGATTCGGCAGAGGAAAAACAGCTAATTTCCAAGCCGCTTTGCTTTCTCTGAATGTAGTAGCACACATAAAGGTGATCTGAACTCTGCCCTACACACTCCAACGTCTGTAAATATCAAGCCATCATTGAAACGTGTAAGCCCTTCAGTGAAACTCCTAAACTGCTAAGCTGAAGACACAGACACACACACACACACACACACACACACACACACGGAAATATAAGGCCAAGATCTTCCAGTGACAGTGGCACACACTCACATTTCAGGTCTTTTCTAAAAAGCCTCGAACAGAAAGCCGAAATCACTGCTTCGCAGTACTCTCAGAAAAGCACCAGCCTACAGGTCCACTGCAAAGCACAACACAGACAGAAAGCGGTAAAGGACGCTACCCGGTAAAACAAAATCTGCAGTTGTTCCTCTTCCTACATGTCACTCCCAAAGTATCAAAACAGCAGTTAAGAATTAACACCCCCCTTTTTACTTAAGCAGAAAGTCATTTTGTGATCAGATTACGAGTTACAGGAGGTAACAAAATCTGGTTGCGATAATACGTTAGTCAGGTCAGCTTCATAAACAGGATTAAAAATGAGGATTCTGCCACCGTTCCATTAAAGAGTTTGAAAATTATTTTTCAGTAGAATATTTAATGTTAAATGGAACCAGAAATAGTTAGAAAAAACAATTAATATGTTGCTATAGAAATTAAGTGCACTGCAACTTTTGGGCAAAACTACTGCGTTTCCTCTAGCAAGTCCTATACTTTAAAACACAAAAACAGCAGAAGGTAACTGTAAATGGTAACTAATAAAAGAAAAGGCGGTTCAGGGACACCAGAAAAGAGCTCACAGTTAATTTATTGCAGTAAAATTCCACACAAGGGCGTTCGCCCTGACACAATGCAGGGCTTTATCAAGTGAATAAAAACACACGCAATTACAGCCATTTAAATTTCCTTTTTCTCAAAAAAGACGCCAGATTGTCTTAAAGGTATATGAACTCAATCACTACATACTTGGAAAAATAAAAAGCAATTCTCATTCTTTCTATGTAAAAACAGTACAATCTCTTAAAAAAAATAAAACATTAATGAAATATTGATGTAAATATATAAAATATACCAATATTAAAATTTTCTAGACTTCTTTATTAAATATGACCTGATAGAAATATGGTCATTCAGACCTGGGGGGTTAGTTGCATTAAGCTTCACCTGCCAGTAGGTTTCCCTACAACTGAGCCAATTTTCCCAGCCACCCACCCTAGGGTCCACACAGACCTGTTCCAAAATTCCAAAAAGAAATCCAGTATGACTAGGCTGTGCAGAGGTGTGCCTGTAAAGGGCATTGTTCAGACTCTTCCTCCTAATATTATAAATGTGTTTGTAAATATGCTTTCCCAGTGCCCTTTCAGATTTCCCCATGTAAAAGCTAGGGCAATCTTTACATAAAGCCAAGTAAACTATACCCTTTGTCATACAGTTGCTCCCCCTAAAGTGTATAACACTCTTCACATTATTATCCAACACTATTTGTTCCTTAACAATAATGTATTTACAGTACCCACATCTTCCACATTTTCTAGTTTCAAAATCACCCTGATGTTTCATCTCATTCCTGTTTCTCTCAACAACTTTTTTTAAATTAGTACCCGTCTTAAAAACAAATTTAGGGCTCTCGCCTATTTTTTGCACAATGTCTTGATTAAATTTTAACATTTTCCAATTATTCTTAATCAAGCCCTTAATTTCCTGTGAATCATAGCTATATTGAATCACCAATGCCCTTGCAAAATGTTGCTCATCATCACCCCTATGACATGAAAGGATTTGTTGAGTTTCACCTAGTAAGGACACATATTTGACACTCCACCCGTCAATAACTTCCAAGGCTACCTCCTCAATTAAACTTACAGGGTACCCTCTGTAGTTAAATAGTTAGGAAATCAACTCTATTTCATCCAAGAAGTGATTTGCAATATGCAGATGACTCCACTTTAGTCTGCTCTGCTCCTAGTCTCACTGAGCTCCAGACAAAAACCCAATTCGCCTTTACAACTACCGAGCACTGGATGCTTCAAAACCATCTCTCACTTAATGCCAGTAAATCCAAAATCCTTCTCTTCTCTCCCTCAAAAACTGAGACACTTGACAAGCAATCCTTCAATATCTTCAGCCACACCAACTCCTCTATAGAAGTTGTCCCCTTTGCTAAACTTCTTGGGGTCACTATCGATAAACACCTGAAATTTGATACACACATCCAACAACATAAAAAAAAACATCAGAAGCTAGGTATGTTATATAGAAATGCTCACTTTCTCTCTCCATCTACAAGGCAAACTCTAGCTTCTACTTATTTACTCCCTTCACTATTGTACGGTACTCCACTTCTAACCAATCTTTCTATTACCATCTCCTCAAAACTAGAAAACTGCTATAACAAAATTGCTAAATTTGCTACTAAATCTAAACACTCCTCCCATCATTGCACCTCTCTCAATATGCTAAAGTGGCTTGAGCTTCCTAACCACCTTGTCTACCTACAGCTTACTACAGCCCACAAAATAATCTTTAAACCTACTGCATGCCCCGCTCTTACTAATATCTTACAATTCTGCACTCCAAACAGACCCCTTAGATCTGCCCAACAAAATCTTCTTTCTGTATATAAACCAAAACGTTCCCCTGGCCAGTTTCTCCTTTCCTATTCTCTAGCCAAAAAATGGAAGTCCCTCCCTTGCTAAGAATCACTTCAAGCTTAGAACTCTTCAAATCCCTGCTCCACTCCCACCTCTCCCAAAACTGGAAATGTAATTGCATTCTTCCTACCTAACTCCTTCTAATATCACTTATACATTTACTCCCTTATGCACTGGCTATTTGTTTCTTTTCTTTTCTTCCCCACAACTTCCACGGTCTGAAATCTAAAGAATGTCCAAACGTAAATACTGTACATAGCTCTCTCTCCCTTCTCTCGTTACTTTCCTCCCTACTTTTTCTCCCTTTCTTTGTGCTCCCCCTCAAATTGGTACAACACCAAATATAATTATACTTTCTTTTCTAAAACATTTTATAATTGTATGTATACTTACATAAATGTATGTTTGTTTTAACTGTATGTAATAAGGAGCTTTTCTCTCCAGACCTAAATGTAAAACTCTATATTTGTTCTAATTGTATGTAATACAGAGCTTTTCTCCCCGGGCCTCCACTGAAAACGGGCCCTCTGGACCCAGTGGACCTCCCCGGTTATCAAACTGGAAATAAATAAATAAATAAATTTCTCTCTGAGGTCATCCTGGCTGCCCTGACCATCTGACCTTTCACAATGCTTCTCTTTTGTTTCAAAGTGTGCGCACTAGTGTAGGGAAGATAAGAGTTACTAAATGTACTTTTTCTATGTATCCTAGATTTTAACCATCCTTGAAACTTGTTCACTCTCACATCTAAATAATCAATCCCAATCCTATCATACTTATATTTAAATCTTAAGAAATTTGTGGTAGTGTTCAAATACTCATTGAAATGGGTTAAAGTATCCTCAGGTCCATCCCATATGACAAAAATATCGTCCAAAAAATGCCGATATAGTTTACTGTATTTCCAATAATCACAATTAAATACACACATAATTTCCCATTTCAAAACGACTAGGTTGGCGTATATGGAGACACAGGCTGACCCCATAGCTATGCCTCTAATCTGTTTGAAAGTTTCCTCCTCAAAGTAGATGTAGTTATTCTCTAACACCATCCTCTTGAGTTCAACTAATATATATATACTTCCAAATTGAGTAAAGAGCTTTTCTCTTTAAGAATTGCATAGAAAAATTCCAAACCTTCTTCAGTCAGGATACATGAAAACAAGTCAACTATGTCTATGATCAAAAAACACACTTCTACACAAGTTTCAGAGGTTAAGTTCTGCAGGAAATCCCAAGAGTCTTTTAATAAATGTGGGTACCCATCCACAATATGTTTGAGTGAGTGATCTAAAAAGGAAGCTATAGGGTATGTTTTGTACCCTTCCCCAGATACAATAGGTCTTTAAGGTGGATTTGTAGTACTCTTATGTATCTTGGGAATACCGAAAAAAGAAGCAAGTCTAAGCTTCTTAGTCTGCAGTATTCCACCTATCCGCTGGTCAAGTCTATTTTCCAATACAAATTCCTCTATTGCCAAATCCAACTTCCTATAGGAAATTTATTATTTATTTATTTGATTTGATTTGATTTGATTTTACATTTGATAACCGGGAAAGTCCGACTGGACACAGGTCCATTTTGAGCGGAGGCCTGGGGAGAAAAGCTCCACATACAACAATTATAACAAATCTAAAAGTACAATTAATTTTTTTTTTTTTTTTTTTTTTTTACAATAGAAACTGGCACAAAGACACTGGTATCATTCAAAATTTCTAACATCTTACTCGAATAGACAATGGAGTTGACCAGAACCCTTGTCCGGTTTCATATTACGGATCTCTCTGTTACTTATTAACTTATTAACTCATCCAATACTTGCTTCTCCTTTACAGTTAAATTTGGTTTATGTCCACATCTCTTCCTAAAGTTCTTATCAGTACCTAACATATAAATGTCAAATGCACATACTGATTCAAAAACTTGTAATGTTGGATGCAAAGGTGGGTTGTAAATGCTTCAAATACAACTTAAAAAAACAAAAAATAAAATTTTAAAAGACCACCGATCCAAGCAGTAAGCAATTTTAATGAAACACTTAGCTCCTCGTCTTGCACAGCCTTCCAAGAGTAAAAATACTACAAAACACGTTTTACTTAAATACAGCATAAGACAATCAATTAAGCATATAGTTTAAATCCCATACTTCCAATTACATTGCTTATTGAGTCCATGAGGCTGCAAAGTACCATACTTTAAAATCAAGAGGGTTTCTTTTTTTTAAAGTTCATTTTTTGAGGACACACATTCACATAAACCAACTTGCAATTTTTCCAGAAAACAACCCCTAAGAGAATCAGGATCAGAATTGTGTGCTGTCATGAAATGTCTCCTAAGGGAACTCTCTAGTTTTTTATTGTTTATGTCCCTAATATGTTCCTGTAACGGGACTCTAAAACTCCTATAAGTTTCCCCTATATAGAACTCATTACATCCATATCTCAGCACATACACTAGCCCCTCAGTATTACAACTGTATTTATACCTAGCTGTAAATTCAGTACCATTAATATAGGGAAAATAACTCGCTACATAATGACAGATGGAACAGCCATCACATGCAACAGTGCCCTTATTTGTGCTTAAATTCTGACTAACATTAACATCTGGTAAACAAAACTGGTTATGTACCAGAATATCAGCCACATTCCTAGTTCTTTTATATGCAATACTCACAAAGTCAGGTAATATAGAGTTCAATATTTTATCCCTTAGAAGCTTGGGCCACAAACTACGTGCTTTTTTAACTATTTCCTCAGTTATAACATTATAGGTTGTCACTAAGAAAACTTTCTTCTGGTCCCCATTATTTCCAACCGTGTTGGTGGATTTATTTCCACACGTACCAACTTTATATTCCCCTCTAACACGGGCATAATGAGAGTATCCCTGGGGGTTAGGATACCTCATGTCCATGATTTTTTTGTTTAGCTTCCCTAACCAACTGAACATCATAGCCTCTTTTAATAAACATATCTTCTGCTTCTGCTATCTCTCTGTCAAAGCTCATATCAAGGCTACATAGCCTATGAATTCATAAGAATTCATTATAAGGCAGTACCTTGACCAAATGATTGGGATGACAACTACTCCCATATAAAAATACATTTCTATGTTCAAATTTCCTATGGAGACTAGTTGTAACTCCATCTAAGCTAATATCCAGAAAATTCACTTGTGGGACAAGCTGTATAAAATCAAAGCTTAAGCCCATACTATTAGATTGTAAGTCATCAAAAAAACCCAAGGACTTCTGTCTGGCTTCCTTGACATAAAAAAATAAGATCATCAATAAATCTAAAATATAAAATAACTTTTGATCTAAAAAATCATGTCTATAAACAAAATCATCTTCAAATTTAGCCATAACTAAATTAGCATACATGGGGATGAAAGCCACCCCCATAGCAGTGCCCTGTAATTGCTGAAAAATGTCTCCATTAAACATAAAAAAATTATTTTTCAAACAAAACATAACTAAATAGGTCGTTCCACTTCATGATTTTGTTTCTTCAACACAGGTTAGCTTTGGAAGTCAGTCATTATTTTCTGGGGCCTATAATGAGGAAACTAACTCTGGAAGGAGGAGAAAGAGCTCTGCTTCACTTAATGGAGGGCGGACTGACGCACTTAACATGGACATTCAACGAATCTGTTTAAATCAGCACTCAGGTACTGTTAATGCTTCTGTTACTTCTGTACATGAATTTAATCCAGATACAGTGGGTTGCAACGACTTAAATTACTGGGTTGAAACTTTTAAGAGGAAAGGGAATGTATTTTGTGGAAACTTGGAACTCAAGGCTATTTCTGTCAACCATGAGCTTTCTGTTTCAATGGATTTGTTAAAAGCAGGAATAAGAGACTTTGAGGACAAACTGTTTAAAATAAAAAATGTAAAACTGGACATCGCTTATTTGGAAGAATGTTTAAATAAGCACATAGTCCCACAGGGCCTACATGTATGTAAATATCCAGAAGGGTTTGTATATGATAATGTTATGGTTCAAGAGTTTAATCAAATATTTGATGAATGTGGTTTTAGGATGATGGCCTTAATGTTAAAATATGCTAAAAAGAAAGTTGAGTTTTTATTGAGAGAAGCAAAAAGGTTAAATAAAGCCATCAGAAATTATTTATTTAGTAAAAACAAAGTTAATAGCCAATGAGCAAAACAATGAAGGGTACTGATGATACCAAAATTCAAAAACTTTCCAAGAACCAACGATTAATAGTCCAATGAAGACGATCAATTAATATCAAAAATCAGGTTTATTTAGACAAAAAAGGTAAGCGCTTTCGCTAACATAGCTTCTTCAGACCTTATGACAAAATAAATTAAATAATTCCTAGTTTAAATACACAGAAAGGCGCCAAAATCACAGTTGTTCCTTAAAGAAACAGGACCTGTATTGAAAATACATTCAAAAATGGTCTTAATGATGCATGTAATTAAAATAAAATACTGAAGCCATGTATATCATAATACAACTATACTAATAATAGTGTACATATAAAAATAAAAATAAAAAATAAATATAACAATAAAAAATATAAATATATAAACAAATATGAACACTAAACTAGCGTTTCTGATGCCCTAGTCTCCTTGATTTCAAGAGTGGACGTATAGGGACTTTCCCATTTAATCCTGGTGGTATATCAGCCCTAAATTTGATAATCCAATGAATTTCTCTGGTTTCAGTGTAGTTGTCAATATCTCCTCTCCTGTGCGTGCTGAAAATCTGTTCTAAAATCCTAAACCTAAACTGATGATGTGCACCTCCCTCCCTAGTGTGCTTAGCTAACGCATTATGTATGTTGCCCTTCCTTGTATGGTATACATGCTCTCGTATCCTGTCTCTCAATACTCTGTTCGTCTTGCCTACATAGTAGGCTGGACATGATATACACAAGTCGCAAGATATACCACGTCCTTGGACATACAGCTGCCCCTAGTCCGTATACAATATGTACCTGATCAATACGGATAGGCAAAAACAGGGTCAGACAGTATGTATGAGCAAAAATTACACCTATTGCATGGAACCGTGTAGGGTCTTTGTATAGTTGGACTAGTGGACTGTGCCCTGGGATAGCAGAGTAGATTCTTCAGGTTCTTTTTGTTACGATATACAAACTTGGGTCGATCCCCAGTGAGTCCCTTAATGGTGGGATCCACTGACAGGACATGCCAGTGCTTAATAAAGACATCTTTAATTGCACCAATATCTCTGGTGTAATAAATAGGAAATGTGATGTTGTTATTTATAGAAAAATCATTATGAATGTGTTGTTGACTCCTGTCAGCTGTGTACATTTCCAAAGCCCCTTCTGAAAAATAGGGCTTCGCTCTACTTTCCCTAAGACTGGAAATGCAGTCCATCCCTCTAGTGACATCCAGGGTGCTATATCCACGTTCTGTGAATTTCATTCCTAGATTCTCCAATTCCAATTTTAGACAAGAATCCTCAGGTGTATATCTAGATGCACGCATGGATTGTCCTTTCACAATATTGTTGTAGACAAATCCAGGGTGCATACTGGTGCGGTGTAACAGTGTGTTCCTATAACAAGTCTTGCGATAGACACCTGTGTTGACAATCCCACCAGGTAACTTGTCTACATGGACATCCAAGAAAGGGATGGTACTGTATGACCATTCCATGGTGAAATTCAGAAATTCAATGGAATTATTCACCTGTGTGAAAAAACATTCCAATTGTACAGGTGTGCCCCTCCAAACCAAAAAGAGATCGTCCACAAAACGCCTGTAGAAGGGCACAAACTCTCTATACAAATCATTCTGAAACAAGTAGCTATGTTCCCATTCAGCCATGACCAGGTTGGCGTAGCTATTGGCACATGAAGTGCCCATAGCTACGCCATCCCGCTGCAGGAAGGTCCTTTCCTGAAAACAAAATATGTTGGACTCAAGAATTATGCCCAGTAACAAGAGGATCAAATCAACATCTAGGTCCATGGGTACAGTGGATCTCCTCATATATGCACCTATCATCTCCAGTCCCTCTACATTGGGTATAACGGTGAATAAGGGCTGAACATCCATCGTTACCCAAAGCAAGTCTTCAACATCAATACAAGAGTTGACATATTGGTACAAGTCTAATAAAAACTGTTTAGTATCTTTCAGAATGAAACAATTCGCATCAACCAAGGGTCTAAGTTTAGCTTCGACAAAAATGGAGAGAGGTTCTGTGGACCACCCCCTGCCTGCAACTATAGGTCTCATGGGAGGGTTGTGCAGGTCTTTATGAACCTTGGGGAGGCCCTGGATGCTCGGTATCAAAGGGTGCTGGACATGCAGAAAATCATACAAAGTATAATCTATGACCTCATCACTAAGGAGTTCAGAGAGTGTGGACTGTACTCTGTTGATGATAATGTCTATTCTCATATTGGTGATGGATTCATAAAATCTCTCATCTGCCAGCATCTGTAGCATGTCTCTCCTATATCTATCTGCATCAAAAACAACTAGTCCTCCTCCTTTATCCGCAGGGCGAATAACAATATTGCAGTTGTTGCGGAGGGAATGTAGGGCTTCTCGCTGTTTAAAACTAAGATTATACTTATTCTTTCTGCCTATACTGTTATTCTTATCCATCTTGTAGATGTCGTCTTCCACTAGCTTACTATAAGCAGCAACCAGTGGATGTATAGGTGGAACAAAAGTACTCGGCTTCTTAAAGGCAGTATTATGCATAGATGTCCCTGCGTCTCTGAAGAAAATCTTTAATGATAAATTCCTAATGAAAAGTTTAAAATCCCTTAAAGTCTCTTCATATTTACTATCCATAGTGGGAATAAAAGTAAGGCCTTTAGAGAGAACTTGTGTCTCATAACAACTTAATTCATGACTAGATAAATTAAAAACCATATCTACTGTTTCCCCTCCCACATCTTCTTGATGCTCCGATTGGGAAACTTGTCCGGAGATAATTTCCTTTTGTATCGCCCCCTGTTGTTGGAATGAGTCCTCTCCTCGCTGGTAAATGCCCTTATTGGAAAAGGGTGTCTATTACCAATGGATTGTGAGGAGTTTAACATCGGCAAAACTTTGCCATGTTCAGAGTTGATATTGTCATTAGCTCTGTTAATTGTAGAGGTCGTCGTTTTCCTCCTAACTACTGGTTCAGAACAGGGAGCCTGCATCTTATCTTGAGTAGCAGCATGCACACTCATGACATCCCTACTGGTAACTGTGTTCTCTATGGACTCCCTAACAGAGGTCGTGTTAGCAGAAACATCAACATCTACAACATCAGCGACAACTGTACCAACATTCTCTAGACACATTACAAAATTGTCATCTGTATCAGTCACAGATGCAATATCAATTACTGATGAACTAACAGAAATTATTTATTGTTTGAATTTCACAAAGGTGTTTATGAACATTGTTTTGTACAGGTTGATAGAAAATGTGAGGAAGTTATTTTAAGGAAACAAAAAAACTTAATTAAGGATTTAAAACAATATAAGGACAACAAAGGCTACTTATTTAAAGGGAGACTTAATAAGAAAAATGTGTATGAAACTTTGAATATTGACAACACAAATGGGCCTCCTCAGTTAGATAATAACTTAAGTGGGGGAACAGTTAATGATGGTGGTAACATGCAGGTCTTAGATGAAGTTGACAATACAAATGTGCCAGTTACTGGGCTTAAAGCACCGAACCCCGTGGATCCTAAAGTTGGTTTAGATTTCAAAACACACTCTCATGGGGGGGGGGGGTGATGAGGATGTGAATGAGCAGGATTTTTCTACAGGCAAGGGGAAATGGAGGAACCAACTGAAGACCAAAAAAAAGGGAAGGTGTAGTGGTTGGTGCAGATGGTGTGACTCTTTCTCTTAATGGTTTCAAGATTTTTAATCTGAGTGCAATTGAAATTAAATGAGAACACTTTAAACTTTTTGAAAAGGGTTTTAAATGTGTTGCTTCAGTTAGATTTGATGTTTGTGACACCCTGACTGAATTAAAATTATTTATTAGAAAGTAAAATTTTGCTTTATTATTTGATCAGCAAAATAATAGAGGTGGCAGTACTTTCAGACAGGCAAGCATTTACAACCCACCTTTGCACCCAGCATTACAAGTTTTTGAATCAGTATGTGCATTTGACATTTATATGTTAGGTACTGATAAGACCTTTAGGAAGAGATATGGACATAAACCAAATTTAACTGTAAAGGAGAAGCAAGTATTGGATGAGTTAATAAGTAACAAAGAGATCTGTATTATGAAACCGAACAGGGGGGGCGGTGTGGTTCTGGTCAACCCCATTGACTATTCGAGTAAGATGTTAGAAATTTTGAATGATACCAGTGTCTTTGTGCCAGTTTCTATTAATTAAATTAGCATTTCCTATAGGAAGTTGGATTTGGCAAAAGAGGAATTCGTACTGGAAAATAGACTTGACCAGAGGATAGGTGGAATATTCTACAGACTAAGAAGCTTAGACTTGCTTCTTTTTTCGGTATTCCCAAGATACATAAGAGTACTACAAATCCACATTATAGACCTATTGTATCTGGAGAAGGGTCTAAAACTTACCCTATAGCTACCTTTTTAGATCACTGACTCAAAAATATTGTGGATGGGTACCAACATTTATTAAAAGACTCTTGGGATTTCCTGCGGAACTTAACCCCTGAAACTTGTGTAGGAAAAGTGTGTTTTTTGACCATAGAAGTATTTGACTTGTTTTCATGTTTCCCGACCGAAGAAGGTTTGGAATTTTTATACGCAATTCTTAATGAGAAAAGCTCTTTACTCAGTTTGGAAGTATATGTATTGGTTAAACTCAAGAGGATGGTGTTAGAGAATAACTACATCTACTTTGAGGGGGAGACTTTCAAACAGATTAGAGGTGTAGCTATGGGGGCAGCCTGTGCCCCCATATATGCCAACCTAGTCCTTTTGAAATGGGAAATTATGTGTGTATTTAATTTTGATTATTGGAACTACATTAAACTATATTGGCACTTTTTGGATGATATTTTTGTCATATGGGATGGACCTGAGGATACTTTACCAACTTCATTGAGTATTTGAACACTACCACAAATTTCTTAAGATTTACATATAAGTATGATAGGACTGGGATTGATTTTTTAGATGTGAGAGTGGAAAAGTTTGAAGGATGGTTAAACTCTAGGATACATAGAAAAATTACATTTAGTAACTCTTATCTTCCCTACACTAGTGCGCATCCTTTGAAACAAAAGAGAAGCATTGTGAAAGGTCAGATGTTCAGGGCAGCCAGGATGACCTCGGAGAGAAGTTACTTCTTGGATGAAATAGAGTTGTTTTCCAAACTATTTAACAACAGGGGTACCCTGTAAGTTTAATTGAGGAGGTAGCCTTGGAAGTTCTTGAAGGATGGAATGTCAAATATGTCCCCTTACTAGGTGAAACTCAGCAAATCCTTTCATGTCATAGGGGTGATGATGAGCAACACTTTACAAGGGCATTTGTGATTCAGTATAGTTATGCTTCACAGGAAATTAAGGGCTTGATTAAAAATAATTGAAAAATGTTAATATTTAATCAAGACATTGTGCAAAAAAATAGGTGAGAGCCCTAAATTTGTTTTTAAGACGGGTACTCATTTAAAAAAAGTTTTTGAGAGAAACAGGAATGAGATAAAACATCAGGGTGATTTTGGAACTAGAAAATGTGGAAGATGTGGGTACTGTAAATACATTATTGTTAAGGAACAAATAGTGTTGGACAATAATGTGAAGAGTGTTCTACATTTTAGGAGGGGCAACTGTATAACAAAGGATATAGTTTACTTGGCTTTATGTAAAGATTGCCCTAGCTTTTATGTGGAGAAATCTGAAAAGGCACTGGGAAAGCATATTTATAACAATGCCCTTTACAGGCACACCTCTGCACAGCCTAGTGATATTGGATTTCTTTTTGGAATTTTGGAATAAGTCTTTGTGGACCCTAGGGGGGGGGGTGACTGGGAGAATTGTCTCAGTTGTAGGGAAACCTACTGGCAGGTGAAGCTTAATGCAACTAACCGCCCAGGTTTGAATGACCATATTTCTATTAAGCCATATTTAATAAAGAAAGCTAGAAAATTTTAATATTGGTATTTTTTTATATTTACATCAATATTTCATTAATGTTTTATGTTTTTTAAGAGATTGTACTATTTTTACATAGAAAAAATGTGAATTGCTTTTTATTTTTCCAAGTATGTAGTGATTGAGTTCATATACGTCTAAGACAATTTGGTGCCATTTTTGAGAAAAAGGATATTCAAATGGCTGTAATTGCATGTGTTTTTATTCACTTGATAAAGCTCTGCATTGTGCCAGGGTGAAAGTGCTTGTGTGGAATTTTACTGCAATAAATTAACTGAGAGCTGTTTTCTGGTGTGCCTGAACTGCTTGTCCTTTTATAAGTCCTATACTTTGTAAAACTATCTTCCATGATTTTCCACAGCTCAGATGATTCACATTAAATTACTACTGTAAATATTGTATATAAATCTGTATTTTAAAGTGTTTGTACCATTCATAGTATACCTCATAAACAACTATTGTTCAGCTTCAAAAAACATGACCTCCTTCGATACTTACTACACTTGAGAATCGTATGTCTAAACCCTTTGAGCACAACTCAGTGACACTTAAGTAGCTTGATGTAGTCTGAAACTATAGGACAGACCACTCAACCTTCTCTGTTTTGGAGGAAAGTTCCTATTTTCAAGCCTTATTTAGTATGTCCCTATTTTTGGAGGTATGTCCCTATTTTTGGGCTTGATTAATCCCTTCGCACACTTTTCTGAATCCCACTTATCACATGTGATTTTTGACAGTGTCTGTTACACAGAAAACTATATTATACTATATGGATAATATACTAGTGGCAACAATATTTTAAACAAAGATGACACACATGTTACGTCTTTTTTTGTTTAGTCTTTTCGGGTTTTCCCAGTTAGGGGTCGCCACAGCGGAACACCGGTCCACTAATGATTGGTAGTAGATTTTTTATGGTGCCGAGTTGCCAGCCCGATGCCCAACCTTCAGCGAAGGCACGCTCATTCACACATGTCTTTTGGAGGCCACTTGACCGCAGGGAGGACATGCAGACTCCACACAGAAGGCACTCCAGCCATGAATCGAACAGGAGAACGTCTTGCTGTGAGGCAACAATGCTACCGCTGTACCACCGTGGCTTCCTTGGTAGAATTTTGCAATACAATTCATTAAAGTCCAAGGAAGCCACGGTGGTACAGCATGGTCTCTTTGATCATCATCTTCTTTTGGCTGTTCCCATTAGGGGTCACCACAGTGGATCATCTGTTTCCATTTCTTCCTGTCCTCTGCATCTTGCTCTGTCACACCAACCACCTGCATTTACTCTCTCACCACATCCATAAACCTTATCTTAGGCCTTCCTCTTTTCCTGTTGCCTGGTAGCTTCATCCTTAGCATCTTTTTCCCAATATACTCAGCATCCCCGACTCAGCACATGTACAAACCAATGTAATCTTGCCTCTCTGGCTTTGTCTCCAAACCTTCCAACCTGGGCTGACTCTCTAATATACTTATTCCTAATCCTGTCCACCCTTGTCACACCCAGTGCAAATCTTACCATCTTTAATTCTGCCACATCCAGCTCTAACTCCTGCCATTTTGTCAATGCCACTGTCTCGAACCCATATAACATAGCTGGTCTCACTACCCTCTTGTAGACCTTCCCTTTCACTCTCACTGCTACTCATCTGTCACAAATCACTCCTGACACTCTTCTCCACCCAATCCATCCAGCCTGTACTCTCTTCTTCACCCCTCTTTACACTCAGCATTACTCTGAACTATTGATCCCAAGTATTTAAACTCATCCACCTTCACCACCTCTACTCCTTGCTTCCTCACCATTCCTCTATCCTCCCTCTCATTCACACACATATATTCTGTCTTAGTCTTGCTGACCTTCATTCCTCTTCTCTCTAGAGCATATCTCCATCTCTCCAGGGTCTCCTCCACCTGTTCCCTACTCTCACTACAGATCACAATGTCATCTGCAAACATCATAGTCCACGGGGACTCCTGTCTGATCTCGTCTGTCAACCTGTCTATCACCATTGCAAATAAGAAAGGGCTCAGAGCTGATCCTTGATGTAATCCCACCTCCACCTTAAATGCATCCGTCTCTCCCACCGCAGACCTCACCGCTGTCACACTGCACTCGTACACATCCATATCATATCCATATACATATCATGGTCTCTTTGATAATGTGATTATATTTTCCTCATTTGTGTCACTCTCTCTTTCTTTAATGTGTTTTTGAGTAGTATTCCACATTCTTAGTAGAAGAATAAAGAGTCATGTCCTATTTCATATTTAAATTATATGTTAATTAGATGTCCAGATTTTTAGCTGGATCTTCCTGTTATTCAAGGACCTTTGTTCATATTTTTAACGTCTGCAGGTTGATAGGAATGCTATGTGCACAACACCAAATTAATCATGAAACAAAAGGAAATCTACCATAAACATATTTTAGACTGATACAAATATAAAACATGTACTAGCAGTTGTCATGTCATATGTATGATAGACTGATCTTATTTTAACAGTATTTTTGATCGTTACTACCTTTTTGTTTTCTACAGATTAAGTTCATAGTTTGAACATCAATATAACACTATTGTGACTCCAATAGTAATGTGAAACCAAAACTGAGTAAAGTGAAAGCCAGATGTATTTAATAACTAATTAATCTGTTCCTGCAAATCAAATTAGTCAGTCTATAGTTACTCACATAAAATGTCCTATCTTATATTGTTAAATGACTCTAATTAAATTTGTGTCCATTTCTAAAAGCTTGTTACTTTATTGTGATCAAATACATGAACAGCAATGCACAGGTTACTAGTTTCTTCAGAAATTGCATTGGCTTTTTATCTGTTGTATTGTTTCATTTCTAAGTAAAATAATATTGCCATTGTGAACTTTTTCCTCAGGCCTGCAATGAAAATGAGTCAAATCCCAGTGGACATTCTGGTAACCAAAGCATACATAACTAAATAAATTAATGTATAAGTAACTAAACAAAACTCAACTGAATTTTTCAGTTTTGCTTTATGAAATCAACGGCTGCTTAAAAAATGCTTAGCAGACCCAAGTCAGTGAAAGTATTCAATCAAGCAGATTTTATGCTATAGCCTTAGGGTGTTTTATTTCAGACTATGGTATAATATTTAGGGAGAGACATAGGGCAAAGCTCCCTGCATTAGCTCTGCAGAAAATTGTCTCTTCTTTTCAGCCACAGCTGCTCTTTCTTCATCTTCTTCTTCTTCTTCTTTTATTACATTTGTAGACTCAATGCTCCTTCGCAGTGTTTCATTTAAGATGCCTCCATTTCACAAATCATATTCCCTTAGTTCAGATTAGGTGGCACATATTCTTTCATTTATGCATGGCTCTTATCCTTACTTCTGCCAAGTTGATTCATAAGTGTTTAAACATTAATTTAATAGTAGTCGGTGGAGGCAAAGGAATTACAAAAGTGAAAGATCCCTTGTAAGAGAAACCCTAGCCATCCTATGTAGAATTCATACCTGTTTAGTGTCAAATCAGCATATCATTAACTGGGAGCAGTCAATACAAATATTTCCCCAAGTGATGATAGAATCTATTTGGCCTTTCAAGCAAGAAAGGTTTAACAATAATTATAACTTTTTTGTCATAAAAACTAAGGAATGGTCTGTAACATGATTCTCAGTTTTGGTGAAGATGTGCTGTTGCTTGCTAGAAAAAGAGCAGAACACGTTCCTATTTAGAGCACATATAGAGAAGGGTAAGTATACTGACCTTCAGTATAGATGCTGTAGATGAAGTGCTGCAGCATTAATGGTATACCTCAGTATTTTGTGAAGTACAGTTGAATTGATGGAGAACACCAGACAGATCCAATCTGTTGCTGTAACCTGAAAAGGGGAGAGAGTATTAAAGCTGTAATCCAGTCTGAGAGTGTTTTATTTAGAACTATTTAGTTCCTGTACAGACATGGGCTTGCATGTGTCAGATGGGAAACCAATCATGTAATGTGAAATAATTTTAAGTGAGCAGATGAGAAGACATTTTTCCACTGAGAAATGAGGACAAAATAAAACTCAGTCTTACTTTTGTAGCTCTGAATTATGAAGCTGCGAAAAGAAGGGTTTAAATCAGTTGAGCAATGAAACAAATAGTGATAACAACCAGTGTTTTGGCAGTTTTGACATATGGATGAACAGTAACAGGAGATTTGAAGTGAGAGACAGATTGAATGAAAGTACAGTTGTGTAAAATCTTACCATAGCAGTGGATGTCCTTGCCTTCACTGCTGCAGTACTCATGACATATTGGTTTCCATGCTGTGGAAGCACAATGCCTGGCCAGTCTAACAAAGCCTACCATTGCTTTAAGGGTGTAGCATAGGGCATAAAGGTGATTTTTCAGGTGTAGCATCCTCAGAACTGCTTGTCCCAGTAGAAGCACCAGTCCAAGGAAAACCAAAGAGAACCTGCACATCCAGAAAGGAAAAGGATTAGGGGGTGGAAAAAGGGAATGAATACTGCAGTGATAAAGACAAGGACATCTACTGTCATTGTAAGATTTTATATAACTGCACTATGTCCTTACATTCACTCCTGCAGTATTCATGACTTATGGGAGAGTGCAAAGCTTGAGAAGAAACTTGGGAGAAGGAAGCAACAGTAGAGCCCTCTATGAAGCCATGAAGACTGGCATTAGCAAAACCAGCTCTAGCTGTGGAGAGACCATCTATCTTGTAGTGGTTGCTAAAAGAATGCACAGAAATCCAGGTAGCTGCTTCAAGAATAGAATTTGTGTCTAAGCCCTTGAAAAAAGCACCAAAAGAAGCCATAGCTCTAGTAGAATGAGCCTTTACAGAAGAAGGAAGGTTCTTACCATGAAAAGAGTAACAAAAAGAAATAGCCTTTGAAATCCAAGAAGAAATAGTTTGCTTGGAATCTGCCATCCCTAAAGACCTAGGATGAAAGGAAACAGACAACTGATCAGATTTTCTGCTAGCTTTAGTCTTACCCAAATAAAATCTGAGCTGTCTATGCACATCTAAGGTATGTATCGCCCTCTCACTGTCAGATTGCAGAGAGGGGAAAAAAGTAGGCAAATTAACAGACTGATTAAGTGACAACTCATTAACCACCTTAGGCATAAAAGAAGGATCAGCACACAAGGACACCCTATCCTCATGGAATACCAAAAAAGGTGAGCAAGCCATAAGGGCCTGTAACTTGGGCACCCGTCTGTCACAAGTAAGAGCTAGCAAAATAACTGTCTTCCAAGAATAATGTTGCAAGGAAGCTGAAACAGCAGGCTCAAAAGGAGCCTCAGTCAATTTCTCCAGAACCAAATTAAGATCCCATGGAGGAGGAAATTCCACTGTAAGTGGGAATCCCTACTCATTAGTTGTACACTGAATTAGTCCCATCTAATATTAAGCTTAATGATTCTACCTATGTAACTTAATACTTACACTCTGAATTGTCCTTGCAGAATATTTGATATTAGAATGTATTTTAATCTTGTGGTCTTATTATGTAAATCATTTTTACAATCTACTGTATCTGTGTTTTGTTTACTACATTCATTCTGTTACTGTGGAGCTTTTCTCCCCGGGCCTCTGCTGAAAAAGGTCCTTGGCTTAGTCAGACTAACCCAGTCAACAAATGTCAAATAAATAAATAAATAATCACCTTTGGACTTCCAGGTGTAGTTTTTTTTTTTAACAGAGCAATCACTGTGATTGTCTGATCTGTCTCAGCTTTTATTGGGCTCCAACACCCAAGCTAGACCTTTGGGTCAGTCATGGCTTGGCTCTTCTTCAAAAATCCCAGGCTTGCCCACTTTTAGTAGCCTGTATGCTACAGACTAGAGGGACAAGGCTTTGAGATGAACTGCACAGTTTTTCTGATTTAAGCCACTGATGAAATACAAAAAAATGCTCTCAGACCTGAAAAAAAGTTTAATAACCTTCTAAAAAACAGCAAGTGTTTTTATCTCAAATAATCAAAGTCAAGATTTAATCAGACTGTCTCATGTTTCATTACAGCTTAATAGTCTTTACATCAAATTATATACTGTTTAAATTTTAACTTTTTGTAATAAGTGTGAAAGAGCAAAAGTAGCTACCATCTTTTAAAGCTCTTTTATTTTCTGCCACTTTTATTTGCTGGCTGCTGTGTTCAGTTTCAGTCCTCACCATGTGTAACTAAAGCTTGTTAAGCACATTTTTGATATCAGAAAGCTGCTAATCAAGCTTGTCTTATTTTAGGTTTTGGAGCATACTCATGGAATTCTATGCACTACATGTGAGCAAAAGATGCTGCAAGTCCTGCATTTCTGGAACAGTTGATAAATACTGTTAACATGAAAATGGTGAATAAACTCTTTCATCTGCTTATATATCACAAGTATAGCATGTAATTGCAATAAAGATAATGCACTTTTTTCAAGATAACAAGTTCAAAAAATCAAATTCAGAACTGATCAAAACACCTTCACGAATATTTTGCATGAGTGTTTAATAGAAAAGCAAAAGAAAAACAAGTGATCATAGAAGGCAGATATAAGGAGCTAAAAGAGGATGTAGAAACAGCACAGAGAGCAAGTCCCAGAACCTCAATGGAATTTGCCAATGATTCAGAAAAGGGTTTCAGTGCTTTTGTTAACTAATTCATTCCTACAGTCCTGATTGTGTAGCATTCAGCTGCATACCTACAGTGGCATTTCTGTGGAATAATTTGTATCTACTGCACCTACAGTGCATGAGAGCTGCACTGCATGCAGTGATCATTTTGCAGTTTAATTTGTGTATTGAAACTGCAGCATCCATTTCCGGGGATAAGCAGCTTAAGCAGCTTAAGCATGAAAAAAATGATTTCATCTGAGAAAGTATTTTTCCACATTTAAGAATCCTTTCAGCTTGTTGCTTGCTTTGGAAGCACATATACTAAGATTAGAATGAAAAAAAGAAGATTAGAAATAAGACTTTTAGTCACCTACTGCAATTGTAAAGACAGCAATTTATGATCCTCAGAACTACAAGAATAAATGTGTAAAACTAAAAGCTATATAAAGTCCATGTTTGCTGTGCCATAGTGTGTTCCTAGTATTATTTGTACTACAGTTGTTAAAAGTCAAAGACCGATGGGAAGTAAGTCACAGAGCAATGGGAAGTATAGGATCCTACATTATTATGTCACAGAGTGATGAGAAGTATAGGATGTCACATTATAAGTCACAGTGATGGGAAGTATAGGATGCAAGATTATAAGTCATAGAGCTATGGGAGGTATATGATCCCATATTATAAGTCGTAGAGCTATGGGAGGTATATGATCGCATATTATAAGTCGTAGAGCTATGGGAGGTATATGATCCCATATTATAAGTCGTAGAGCTATGGGAGGTATATGATCCCATATTATAAGTCGTAGAGCTATGGGAGGTATATGATCACATATTATAAGTCGTAGAGCTATGGGAGGTATATGATCACATATTATAAGTCGTAGAGCTATGGGAGGTATATGATCACATATTATAAGTCGTAGAGCTATGGGAGGTATATGATCACATATTATAAGTCGTAGAGCTATGGGAGGTATATGACCACATATTATAAGTCGTAGAGTTATGGGAGGTATATGATCACATATTATACGTCGTCGAGCTATGTGAGGTATATGATCCCATATTATAAGTCACAGAGCAATGGAAAGTATAGGATCCTACATTATAAGTCACAGAACGATGGGCAGTATAGGATCCCACATTATAAGTCACATAGTAATCCCACATTATAAGTCAGAGATTGATGGGAAGTATAGGAAGACACATTATAAGTCACAAAGCGATGGGAAGTATAGGATCCCACATTATAAGCCACAAAGTGATGGCAAGTATAGGATGCCACATTATAATTCGAAGAGCTATGGAAGGTATAGGATCCCACATTATAAGTCACAGAGTGATAGGAAGTATAGGATCCCATGTTATGTCGTACAGCTGTGGGAGGTATAGGATCCCACATTATGTCACAGAGCAATGGGAAGTATAGAATCCCACATTATAAGTCACAGAGTGATGAGAAGTATAGGATGCCACATTATAAGTCACAGAGCAATGGGATGTATAGGATCTTACATTATAAGTCACAGAACAAGGAAAGTATAGGATCCCACATTATATGTTGTGGAGCTATGGGAGGTATAGGATCCCACATAATAAGTCACAGAGCGATGGGAAGTATAGGATCTCACATTATAAGTCAAAAAGCAATGGGAAGTCTAGGATCCCAAATTATAAGTCACAGAATGATGGGAAGTATTGGATCCCACATTATAAGTCATAGAGCTATGGAGGTATAGGATCCAACAGCCAAGAGAGTAGTGTGGGCTGATATCACATGGCAAAAATGCTTTAATTTCCTTATATTGCTGTTATTATCTGCCATCCACATATTGTTTTAGTAGGTATGGGATTCACAGATACTAACATCACACTTTCAAAAGGCAGCCATTTTACTCAGAACTACAGGCAAATACTATATATCTTATAATCACAGAAATTTCACACCTCATTTCTATCAGTGTTAAAGGTGTAAATGAGTTAAGTCCTTTAACAGAATCAAATAGGAGTTCCTTCGGCAAAGGGTTTCACAGGTAGTGATAAGGATAGGTGGAGCTTGGAGTAGCTTAGGAAGCTATATCACTCACGACTATTTCAACCATTCTGCCTTAACATTAACTCATCTGACAAACCCCACTGCTATCACATTCATCTCCCCAACTATTTCTATTCCTCCTTCCAATTTGTTCTTACTCCTTTCTGTCCTGTCACCTCATGCTCTTTGATTAGCTAACCTCCCCCTAGCCCACTCCTCAGTTACTCATCTAACCCTCTGCAGTATTTAATCACTACTGATAGCTTTACTAATTACAGGATTCATAACTGTAATTTAGCACAGACTGCACACTCGGTAAATATGTATATGTTAGCATGCAAATGCTTTGCTGTGGGTTTTCTTTTTGTCACTGCCTCACTTTGTATCCATTCTTATGATCTTCTATTGGCCTCATAAGCAGTATTTCAGTTACACAAATGTTACCTCAACTATACTGTTAATTCGTAGACTGTGGCAGAAGTGCGAACAACATGGGTCAGCCCACTACCTAGACAACAAGATATATATATATATATATATATAGAGAGAGAGAGAGAGAGAGAAGTGAAGTCAAAAGTTATAAAACTAATGAGTAATGTCAGGTGCTCACAGATTTATAGTGATTCATTGTGAATTGTTCCTATCAAAATTAGTTTTTTGCATTTTTATGGCTGAGTCAATGGGAAATTTTGCAGAAAAAGATACAGATGAGCTATGTTTGGATTGCAATAAAGCCTTTGACTTTTTCTGCTTTGAACCTCTTGCAAATGTTTGAGAGACAGAAATTGGAAGAAAATCTTCTGTACTGATTAAATTGATTGTATATCAATGAAAAATAAGTGGTTTTCTGCCTAGAGCTACCACTGAGTAAGAAGGCAACAAACAGTGTTGGTGCTGGCCAACTAGGCAGCCACCTAGGGCACCACTTTAGCAGGGGCACTTTTCCAGTATTTATTTGGTGTAGGGAGATCAGGATGGAACACTGGGTGGTGGTGTTGGGGGGCACTGTAGAGCCCTTTTGCCTAGGGCACCAGTTGACCTAAGGCCGCTTTTGGTAGAGACATTCATTCCTGACCTTATGTTAGGTATTAGAAATTGAACCAGCCTTTCTACAAAGTATACTGAGGTCAATAGGCAGTAACAGACAAGGGAACAAGCATGAATGTGGACTCTGAGGCAAAAAGGTTTGGAGTAAAAGGTGTCCTTGTCACCTCAGTGCTTCTAAACGCATAATCTTGTACCTCAGATACAACAAAGCTGGGCATAATTAAGAGTCTGAAGGATATTGACTAAAAAATCCTGAGCAGGGAAAAGATATGTAGGTTACCCTTCTGGGAGAAATAAATCATTAGATACAAATTGCAAGTGTAGTGACTAAAGCAAATCGTATTCTTGAATGTTTACATTTCAAGGAGGAATAGAAACAAGAGACAGGTAGCTGATGTTGTCCCATCATAAGGTATTAGTTAAGTCACAGCTGAACTACTGCATACAAGTAGGTCTCGAGGACTTATAAAGAAAATGAGATGAAAGAGTTACAGATAATGCAGAGGAAGGTGACTAGAGTGGTAAAAGAGAGATTACTACACTAGGAAAAAATAAAGAGTTGGAACTTGTATTACTCAAAAATTGGGAAGGGGTAATACAGTGGTAGGTAAGGAAGGACAGAATAGTTAATAGAGGGTTTAACCAGATGATAAAAGGAACACAAACTAATCGTAATATAAGAAGATATTTTCCATAGAGAGAATGGCTGAGAAGTATAGTCAGTTACAGGAATGAGTGGTAAAAGCTGAGACAGTTAAAGCTTTCAAATCAGATTATGATTTTTACAGAATGGGATGCATCAGACTTAGAATAACTGCATTAATCAGGCGGACTGGAAAACTCAGTCACTTTCTGCTTGCAAATTTATATTTTTGATATATTGATATGTCATGTTACATTACCCGCATGTTGTGTAATATGTCATCTTATTTTACAAAGAAAAAGATATTATGATTTTGCCAAAAACTTAAATTTTCTATTGAGTATTGACAGAGATTTTTTCATGGGTACATAACTTGGGTTTCATTAAAAATGGAGAATTTGATTGTCAAGCGTCAGTTGAAGATTTGCCTTTTTCATGTTGATGTTATGCTGTGAATTCATTTATACTGTAAGCAATATTTTCTCAGTGTATAAGCAAAGGTCCCACATTGAGAGATAACAGGCTTCTTACCATGGAGTAGACATTTTCAATTAAGCTAGATATTTCACAATACTTTTCCATTTGTTTAGATTTCAGTAATTTAACAGGTAGACAAAATTTTCTTCACTCTGAGGGAATGGTTATGGACAATACTGTCTCATTTAAGTAATTAGCCTTTAAAATGAATTTAACAGTTTCTCCACATTCTACAAATGACTAATTGCTTTTTTACAAAGATGGAATTTTTTTTTTTTTGTTGTTGTTTTTCTTTTCTGGCTTTTGTAAGGGATATGCAAGTTCTAGTTCCAAGGACCTTATTTGCTGGTTTGATGTAATGTATATATAAAATATTTAAAGTAATAATTGATAGGTTTAAAATTCAGACGTAACCTGCAGAGAGTACCACTACTTCTTTCTAAACATACTGGAAAATATTAAGATAGAACAAAACACCCTAACACTCAGTGATTTTAACTACCTTGCCATTAACTGGGAAAACTACTCGTGTACCAACACCTTTGCTCAAGGGTTCTTGGAATTCATAAATTCCAATGCCCTGGATCAGCTAATACATAGTCCCACCAGGGGCTCTAATATCCTAGACCTGGTCATTACCAACATGGGAAATCGATGCTCCACACCTATGGTCACCCCCTCGTTAGTCAGGTCTGACCATAAGTTAATCACCCTTAACATCCACATCCCACCCCCACCCTCCAGTAAGGAAACCTCCATAAAAAACTTCTCCAAAGCCAATTTCTTGCTACTCAAGTCAGAAGTGACAAACTTCATGACACCCATGCAGACGGGAACTGAAAGTTTGACTGCTGAATCCCTACACTAAGGCACTGTATGAGCACATCCACTTATGCATGAATCATGCCATCCCAAATAGAACCAAGATGCTCTCCTCCAAAAAAAGGAAGCCAATCTGGTGGTCCCCTACCATACACAAACTTTACAACAAAAGGAAGAAACTGTTGCAGAAAAGAGGAAAATCTCAGGATGCAAAAACCTCCCTTACCAGCCTCAGTAAGAAACTGAGATCCCTCATAAAATCCTCCAAAGTTAGTTATGAAAATAAAATTGCCAAAGATTCCAAAGACAACCACAAGGCATTCTATAACTATGTCAAGAATCTAAATAGCAATGCTCAGATCTGCTCTGAGCTAAAACAGAATGGCATTAAATATACTGAACCCAAGGATATTGCCAGTATCCTGGCAGATCGATTCAGTGCCAACTTCACCCCCCTCTCACCCCTTAAACAGCCAATCTAAATACCAGAAGATTGCCAAATGTTGGTAATAACGGCCACACAGGTAAAAAACTCACTCTCCAAAGCTAAGAATACAGCATCCATGGGACCAGATGACATCCTGGGCTGTGTACTACATGAACTACAATATGAACTGGTACCTCACCTAAGTGTCATGTTCAATCATAACCTCACCTCAGGTTTCATGCCCACTGAGTGGTGCAGAGCTACAGTTATCCCACTCCACAAGGGGGGATCCACCTTGGATCCCAGGAACTACCGTCCCATCAGTCTGATGAGCCTTATCTGCAAGGCCATGGAGTGTATTATCATGGAACTTATAAACAAAGTCATTGGCAACCTTCAAACACTGGACCCCACCAAGTTTGGGTTTGTGAAGGACTGATCTTGTCTCCTGAACCTGATTGACTTCTTCGAATCAGTCTCTAGAGCCATGGACAAGGGTAAGGTGGTCCACACTGCCTATCTAGACCTTGCCAAGGCCTTTGACACCACCCTCCACTCTGGAATCATAGATAAGCTTATTAAACTGGGCATTAATCCCTACATCACCCAATGGGTTGCCAACTGGCTTACTGACAGAACCCACACTGTAAAAGTAGCTGACTCCAAATCCAGCTCCAGACAAGTGACAAGTGGAGTACCTCAGGGTTCAGTCCTGGGACCGCTCTTGTTTGGCATCTACTTCTCTGAAGTACAGGCCAAAACTAAGGGACTCTGGCTAACAATGTTCGCAGATTACTGCAAACCTGCAAACTGGGAGCCATTATTGAAGCCCCAAATGATGTGGATACTCTACAAAAGGGCCTTACAGAAACAGATGCTTGGTGCCAGAGCCATGGGCTCAAGCTCAATGCCAAGAAATGTATAGTTATCCCCTTTGGGAAAAACCATGTTCCTGTGAATTACCACATAGGTGGCAGTACACTAAACACCGAAAGTGTGATAAGAGACTTAGGGACACAGGTGGACAGTGGTCTCACCTTTGATAAACACATTGCCACAACAGTCAGGAAATCCTTCTATGTGGCACACCTCATCACTAAGGGCTTTTCATCCAGAAAAAAGGAGGTCGATGTCCCACTTTACTCATCCCTCATTAGACCCATTATAGAATACAACGCCCCATTTGGTATGTACCTCTCAAGACATCTGCAACAACTGGAAATGCTGTAGAAATACCTCACTAAAAGAATCACAGGCCTAAAACAGATGCCCTACACTGACCGCCTTAAAAAACTCCAGCTATACTCTGTCACATATCGTCTATTCAGAGGCGATCTCTGCTTAACATACAAGGCCATGTCAAACTCAGAGCTGTTGGACATGCTACACTTAAAGAAATCCCAATCCCTCAAAGCCACATGCTCCAGGGATCTAAGTCTTGTCATCACAATAAACAAAACATGCTGGAGGGATAGGTTCCTGACCCAGAGACTCCGCAGACTCTGGAATAGACTGCCCATACATGTCAAGCAGAGTGCCTCTTTGGCCCTTTTCAAAAGGAACCTTGACGATTGGATGGGAGAAAGGAAATTCACCCCGGGGATCACGTCAGTCACCCTGCTAGACAGGGGTCCAGGGAAGTAAATAGTGTAGGAAGAAATAGCCAGGAAATTGTTATGGCTAGACTTGTATAGGCCCTAGAGCTGATAGCCTAGTACCAACTTATGAACCTGTGAACCACCAGCAGCAAAGATAACCACAAGGTCCTCTTTATTCAAACCAGTTGAGTGCTTTCATATGAATGTAACAAAACTTCATCAGAATTATCAGACACTTCACACCCCCACAATTAAATAACCATACCAACAAGTCACATGTCTAAAATGCACGCCCACCTAAAAAGATGTTAACTTTAAAAATAAAATACCCACTGCAATACAAATACATAAAACTAAACGTACACACTCAATATAAAATGCATTACAAATATATACATATTTGTGTGTGTCTGTGTGTGTCAGTGAAATTTTCACACATAATATGACATTAATCTAAGCACACTGGCTATAGAAAGACTCATTTAAACTGGGGGCTGGGGATCTGTGGCATTTAATTTTAATTGCCAATATAATTATTTACCTTCGAATAAAACGTGCCATGATCCCCCAATATGCTCTGATGAACCATATCAATGCCAAAAAATAAAAATTCATGTTTAGGGTTCTCTTCAAGATGACAAAATAGTGAATTAGTTATTCTCCTGTGGTTGTTATCATTAAAATGTTCATAAATCCTTTCTTTAAAAAGATAGACAGTCTTACCAGTATAAAAACTAGGACATTTTTTACACAAGGCTAAATAAACTATGCCCCCCATTTTTACAGGTGCAATGGAAATTCATTCTTATACAAATATTGTTCCAAAAACGTCTGTGCTTTCCAGGATATGTGGACACTGTAAACATGTACCGCATTTAAAAGTACCCCATCTCTTCCCACTAAAATTACGAAAGGTGTGTCATTGTTTTCCAACAAATTCTTAATACATGTAGCTTGCTGATACACAAACTTAGGGGTCTTACCCAAAATGTTGATTATTCCATCAAAGGCTTTAAAAATATAATTCCTTGACTGTAGGAATATTCACTAGTATAAGTAGTGATAAATGCACAAGAGTAAACATAATTTATCTGGTTTTGAACCTCTACTTGATGCCTCTTAGCAGCTAGGATAGGCATGACATGCCACTGACTCCTTTTTTGAATCTTCTTCATAAATAGCCTTAATTATATCCAGGGGATAACCTCTAGCCACAAACATCTCCCTTAACTTAATACTTTCTTCGTGGAACTGGGCATCATCTGATATCACACGGGCTAACCTAACGTACTGCACTTTTATTATTCCTCTTTTTGATAGGTTGGATGACAACTACTATAGTGCAATATACTGTTAAAATAAGTCTCCTTTCTAAAAATGGAACTCTGTATTCAGTTTTTAGTGTCATCCTTATAAATCATGACATCCAAATAAGTAATCCGTTCAGTACTGTAGAGGTGGGTAAACTTTAAAAAGGAAGTGGTTGAATGTAAATAATCAATACATTTATTTGTGCCCACTTCTCTTATATCCTAAGAAATACAAATATGATCAAAAAACCTGGCATATAAATGCCAGGCTGGTAAATTTTCTTGATTAAATACAAAACATTTTTTCCATTGCAGTAAAATAATGTTCGCAAATATTGGGGTGCAAGTAGCGCCCGTCGCAACTCCCTTGTTTTGTTGGAAGAACTGACTGTCTAAATGAATAACATTATTTTTAAGTACCATATCCAACAAAGCATCAAGCACATTGATTTTGATCGAACTAAAAGCCCCTGACTCATGAATAAATTCATGAAACATCTCCATGCCCGCATCCTGTGGAATTGTTTTACAGGAAAGGCTCACCCAGATTTTGCTACAGTTTGCTGTGAGGGAAAAGTTAGTTATTTTTTGTGTTTTGTATTACTTTATTGCCTTTTTATATTTTGTATACTGTGATTTGTTTTCTTTACACTGTGTTTTACTTGCATTCTGCTTTCAACTGCATACTAAAACTTGAAAAGAGACCACAGCTCTGTCTCTTGTGAGTCAGACAGAAAATTTTCCCACCCTCCAACGCAGTTACTGTTGTGTTCTTAAACAACACTGTCTTTCTAGTTGCCTGACCCTTAAGTTAACTGGACCGTATATCTCCTTCCCTCTCTGCTTTTACTGGCTGGTGTGAGTAAGCACAACATTATTATTTTGTGAAATCACTCCCCTTCAACTATTTAAATTTATTGAACATCCTACTGTATTCCATAGTACCAGAATACAAAAGTGACCACCCCCTTTCAATTTATTTTGCAGTTTTAAAAATAGTGACTCTCCACTAAAACTTAACTTTTAGACAGTAAAACTTAAGTTACCTACTTTCACATCTCACTCATCTAGTGCACACTGCAGTGTTTAGGATAAACCATTTTTTATCTTACCTTTGCTATTGCAAGACCACCAGTTATTGTAGAGCCTACATTCTGCCTCTCAGTAGTCATCTTGGGATTAGTGCTTCTGTTTTCTCCCGGTGAGAGAAGGAGTGCCGTTACATTATTTTCTGGAGACTGCTGATCACCAGAAAGCTTAATAACTGCTTTATAGGTGATAGCTTAGAATCTGTGCTTACATTCTGATCCTGGTGAGAGCAGGAACAGAGTCCATTGACTCCTGACTCTTTCTGGTTGGAGAGTAAGTGTCTGTGCTTAACATACCTGATTGGTCTGGTTGCAATTTGAGATATGTACCAGAAAAAGGCTACAAGCATGCAGACCCTTGTATCATCTGGGACAAGACTGTGAATCACCAAACAGGCTGTGGCCTGCTTCTCGTCTTGAGATTGGTGCTAAAACTAGCTAGTTTTAGCTAGAACTAGTCAGTTTTATAGTTTCAGCACTCAAAACTGTTTCCTTGTGCTCAGCACTTGCTCAGAACTTGTAAGCACTAAATAAACTACATATTACTACAGCACTAGACTTTCCTCACTTGTCAAGAGGAAAACAGGTCTTAGTACTTAAATTAATAAGCACTTATCCAGTCATGTCCATGGGTCAGCTGCTGCTGTTTTCTCCTGTCCACCTGATGAATCTGGGCATCTTGGGGCAATGTAGCAATTGCCTCATGTACACTGACATCCCTCTCCTCCTGCCACCCAACACTACAACCTGTGAGAGATGCGCTTATATAGCCAAACTGGAAGCCAAGCTATCTCCAGCCAAGACTGGACTAGACAGTCAAGAGGAGAAGGTTAACACATGCACCACGCCACACTCAACACATAGTCCTTCAAAACCCACACTACCAAAACCCACACATAGAAACACAAAGCACACACCCACATTCATGGAGGTTCTCAATAAAAATCCTGCCCAAGCAACAGAGACCTCCCAAACTTAAAGGCAGACAACCACCACCCCCAAAACTACCCAAATGACATGGGTCTATATTAGATCATCGAAACAGCAGAATTTTGAATGATCTAAAATTGAACCCAATATCGCGAACGCTGAAAACTGAATTCTTTTTTAGGGAAAGAATTTGGTTGGCTGTTGTTGTGGCTTCACTGTTTTCAGCGATGCGGTGGAAAGTTACGGCTTGGGTTAACGTAAGTGTGTGACTGTGCGGACGTTTGGGTTGGGTGAGTAAGGGTTAGGGCGCGGGTCAGGTAAGTGTGCGATTGTGACAGAATTTGGGGTTAGGGGCGGGTTAAGTGAGTTAGGGTTAGGGCAGGGGTGAGGTGAGTGTGCGATAGTGAGAATTTGGGGTTAGGGTTAGTTTGCGGGTGAGGTGAGTGTGCGATAGTGAGAATTTGGGGTTAGGGGCAGGTTAAGTGAGTTAGGGCGCGGGTGAGGTGAGTGTGTGATAGTGATGGATCTTAGGGTTAGGGTCTGGGTTAAGGTAAGTGGATAGATAGCAGTGTATGTGCAGTGTAGGGTTAGATGTAACCTTTAAATGTATCTGTGTGGATTGCTGCTTTTTAGTGTGCATGTGGTGTGTGTGTGTTTCTCGGAACAGCAAATTTTTTCCCTGGGAAAAAATTAGTCGTTTTGAGGTTTCGATATTGTTAGGGTTCGGGTTTTGCAGTTCGACATTATGGCATTAGATAATGAGACATTTCAATGATCTGATATAGACCCAATGACACATAGCCCACAAAATCAGTGTGCCAATCAACCTCAGCCCATAAGGCAAAACAACGTACCCAACACACTAGTCATAGGTGACTCTGTAGTCAGGCACACTGATGTTCCACTCACCAGGCTAAACATGGAGAAAATTCCTGTCAGCTGCCTGTCGGGTGCCAGGATCCGGCACATAATTCATGCACTCAGGTCACTCCTCAACAAGTACAAATACAACTCTGTCATTGTCCATGTTGGTGTGAATGACCTTAGACAGACCTCCCTGGACTACATGAAAAGAGATATGGAGGAGCTCTTGGATCTTGCAGCCCAGGCAGGTATGACCCTAGCCCTGAGTAGCATCCTGCCATCACCCAGAATGATACCACAGTACAAGGACAAAATGATTGTCTTCAACAATTGGCTAAGCTTATGGTGTCATTCTAAGGGGATCCAGTATCTGTCTGCCTGGGATGACATGGTCGAGAGACCATGATGCTTTGCCAGAGATGGCCTGCACCTGTCACCCCTGTGATTCCAGATACTGGCTAAGGCTCTTGCCACCCCTATAGGGCCTTTATTAGGCAAGGTTCAAATGCTAAAGTCACCACTGTAACAGGTACAAGCAAGCAAACTCTGAGGGTAATGCTACTCAATGCTAGAAGTCTAAACCTCAAAATGCACTCACTCGAGGCACTCATTAAAATGGGAAACATCGACATCTGTGCAGTGACAGAGATGTGGTTCAAGACTCCAGAGAGCACCCCTGCATTACCAGGCTATAATTCATACCACACCTTTCGGCCATGTAACGTGGACCAAAACACTAAAGGCTGAGGCATGTGTATATTCATTAAGGATATTCACACCTCCAGGCTAGTTGCTCAACATAATGCATCCAAAATTATCCAAGTGCAACTAACACTGGACAAGACTGCAATCCAGGTTGTAGCTTGTTACAGATCCCCCACCATGCCCCAGGATTCCCACTCTTCATATCTTAAGATACTGGAAAATATTAAGGTACAACCCAATACCTTAATTATAGGCAATTTCAGCTACCCCACCATCAACTGGATAACTACTCATGTACCAACTCATTTGCTCAACGTTTTCTGGAATTCATAAATTCCAATGCCTTGGATCAGCTTGTCCACACCCCCACCAGGGGAAGCAATATCCTGGACCTGGTCATTACCAATATGGGTAACTGGTGTTCCACGCCGGAGGTCAACTCCTCACTGGTCAGATCCGATCACAAACTAATTACTCGACCCCACCCCCCATTAAGGAAAGCACCATCAAAAACTATTCCAAAGCCAACTTCATGCTTCTTAAGACAGAAGTTGCAAACTTCATGACACCCATGCAGACGGAAAATAGAAGTACGACTGCTGAATCTTACACAGATACACTGTATAAGCACATACACAAGTGCATGGATCGTGCCATCCCCAAAAGAACCAAGACGCTATCCTCCAAAAAAAGGAAGCCAATCTGGTGGTCCCCTGCCATAAACAAACTCTACAACAGAAGGAAGAAGCTGTTGCAAAAAAGAGTAAAATCCCAAGATTGGAGGAACTCCCTGGTCAGCTTCAGCAAGAAGCTGAAATCCCTCATAAAATCCTCCAAAGCCAGTTATGAAAATAAAATCATCACTGATTCCAAAGACAACCACAAAGCATTCTACAGCTATGTTAAGCATCTCAATGGCTACACTCAGACCTGCTCTGAGCTACAGCACAATGACACTAAATATACAGAATCAACCGATATTGCCAACATCCTGGCAGATAGGTTCAGTGCTAACTTTACGCCCCCCCACCTTCCAAGAGGCCCATCTTAATATTGGAAGAATGCAAAGCCCCTGTAATCATGGATGAACAAGTAAAGACCGCAGTCTCCAAAGCCAAAAACACAGCATCCATGGGACCAGACAACATCCCAGGCTGGGTACTGCACAAACTACAGAATGAACTGACACCCCACCTAAGTACCATGTTCAATCATAGCCTCACCTTAGACTATGTGCCTACTGAATGACGCACAGTGACGGTAATCGCACTCTACAAAGGATGTGCCACCAAGGACCTTGGAAACTACCACCCCCTTAGCCTGACAAGCCTGGTCTGCAAGGCTATGGAATGCATCATCTTGGATCTTATAAACAAAGACATAGGTAACCTCCAAGCCCAGGACCCCAGTCAGTTTGGGTTTGTAAAAGGTAGATCATATGTACTAAACCTCACTAACTTCTCTGAAGCAGTCACTATTGCCGTAGAGGAGGGCAAGGTAGTGCACACAGCCTATCTTGACCTCGCCAAGGCTTTCAATACCATCCCCTACTCTGGAATTATAGATAAACTCACTAAACTGGGCATAAATCCCTATGTCACAAGATGGGTAGCCAACTGACTCACTGACAGAATCCACACAGTAAAAGTAGCTGACTCCAAGTCCGACTTCAGACCAGTGACAAGTGGAGTACCACAGGGTTCAGTCCTGGATCCTCTTTTGTTCAGCATCTACTTCTCAGAAGTGCAGGCCAACAGAGAAGGTCTTTTGCTAAAAAAGTTTGCAGATGACTGCAAACTGGGAGCCATAATAGAATCTCTTAATGATGTAGATATTCTACAAAAGGGCCTCACAGAGACAGATGCTTGGTGTCAAAGTCATGGCTTCAAGCTCAATGCCAAGAAATGCATTGTCATCACCTTTGGGAAAAACTCAGTACCCATGAACTACCACATAGGCAGTAGCTCACTAAACACTGAAAGTTTGATAAGAGACCTTAGGACACAGGTGGACAGTAGTCTCTCCTGTGATAACCACATCACCATAGTAGTCAGGAAATCCTTCTACATGACACACCTCATCACAAAAACGTTCTCCTCTAGAAAAAAGGAGGTCATTGTTCCTCTCTACTCATCCCTCATCAGACCTGTTATAGAGTACAATGCCCCATTTGGCATGTATCTCACAAGACTCCTGCAACAATTGGAAAGGCCACAGAAATACCTCACTAAGAGGATTACCGACCTCAAACAGATGCCATATGCAGACCATCTCAAAAAACCCCAGCTCTACTCCATCACATATCGCCTACTCAGAGGCGATCTCTGCCTAACATACAAAGCTATGTCAAACCCAGAGCTATTCGACATGCTACACTTAAAGAAATCCCAATCTCTCCAAACCACATGGTCCAGGGACCTAAACCTTGTCACCACAATAAACAGAACATGCTGGAGGGATAGATTCCTGTCCCAGAGACTTCCCAGACTCTGGAACAAACTACCTATTCATGTCTTGCAAAGCTCCTCATTGGCCCTCTTTAAGAAAAACCTTGATGACTGGATGGGAAATAGAAAATTAACCCTGGGGATCACTTCTGTGGCACTGCTTGACAAGGGCATAGGAAAATAATTTTCTTGGGAGGCGAAAGCCAGGGAACCTTTTTAGCTAGGGTTATAGAGGCCCCAAGGGCGATAGCCTAATACCTACTTATGAAACTATGAACCTAATTACATTAAATAAACAACATCTATAGTAACAAAGGCCAAACTGGAACTATATTTTACTTCTCTCAATTTAGCCAGAAAGTCCCAAGAATCCCGTACTATGTGTGGAGATTTAAAAACCAAGTCCTTAACTTTCTGATCTATATATGCCACCATTGGTTATGCAATAGAGGTTCTAGCACTATCAGTCTCATTGGGGGATCTGTGAGAGACTTATGAATTTTGGGATACCAAAAAGAGGGGGGACAACTGGGTACTTAACTTGTAAAAATTCAAAAAAGTCTCTAGATATTTCTCCCTGGTCTAACATATCCTGGAGAAATAAACAAATCATAGCATAACAAACATTCATGTAATTCAAGGAAATTTGTTTGTAAAAAATTTTCATCAAAAACATGAGTAAACATTATATTTAAATAATCTGCTTTTGTCATGATAACTACCCCCCCCCCCCTTGTCGGGTTTCATAACCCTCCGTTGTTTATTATGCATAAGCTCTCTCAATAGTCAGAACTCAGAATTGGTCAAATTATAAATGCGAGAGTCATAACTGTTATGTCCCAACAAAGCCCTGAAATTAAAGTCACACATCTTTTTAAAAATGAGTAAAGACATAGCCAAAGAAGGATTAAATGTGCTATTCCTTCACAAAGCATTATTCAGATATAAACTGTCAGACAACAGTGTAAAATTCAGTTTCCTTAAATAAAGTTTGAAATCGACTAAAAAAGTCTCAATATTGGTGTGTGCAGTGGGTACAAAAGTTTTCCCCCTTACTCAACAATGCTGGTAGATTTTCAACAAAAATGCAATTGGTAAAGTTATAAATTCTGAAGTCTTCACTTTGGTTAACTAAAATGTTGGGAAATACTTCAACAGTACCTGTGGTATAAATAGTGTCAGTATGACCAAAGAGTTCTATACTGGATGGTGAAAGGAATTCCTCCTCATGTAGCCTCCCCTGCTTCTCCCTCGATTCCAGGGTCTCTGGTATCAGGCCTGTGGATGATAACCCCCTCCGCATTGGAGAATCAATTCTGGTTCCGATTCCTGAACCTCTCGGACCTCATGGGTGGAACTGGCTCTAAAGGGATGGCAGTTTCATCCTGCGGGTCATCGTACATGGCCTCCAACTTTGGGTTTTCCTCATTCTCACCACTGGACTCATTGCACCGCCTTCTAAGCCCTCCTATTGGTTGGGGATCTGCTTTCCCTTCCTGGTACTCATGTTGATCATGGTCCAGCTTTTTGCACTTCCTTTTTATAATATCTAGAACTACAGAGTCAATTTTGTTGAAAATAACAGAATATTGCTGACGTTTTACAGAAAATAATGCATCATTTTTAATCTCATTAGATTATCAAAGTTTAACTGGTTATGTTTTCTTAAAATTTTGAGCATTTCTACACCTTGTTTCTGGAACAGTTCTATTAACTCCAAGTGTAACAGAGACCCAGCAACCAAACCATTAGGGTACTTCTAAAGGCAGAGCCCCTTTGGAACTCTTTCAGAGTGAATACATTCAGTTAAAAAAAAAACATTTTCAACCTGCACCTTCTGCCACTGCAATAGGACATTTTCAAAGGTATACAAAGAATCTCTAAAAGAGCCAGTCTCCCTACACACACACACACACACACTGCAAGTTGATGGTAGAATGCAACCAGTTGTTTAAATTAATGTTATGGTTCATGTTTTCCCCTACCTCGGCACCCAAGGAACAAGAACCAATACAGGCTGGAGGGAGAGGGTTCTTCAAACCCAAAGGTGTGCGGTGAAAATCCAAATGAGATGGTGAGCCTACAACAATTCCAGTAGACAGCTCCTAAAGTTGTTGCACCAACAAGGTCAATTGCCCCACACTTTGTGGAGTTCTTCTAAACCATGAAAAGTCCTGTTACCACCACTGCTCTCGCCCTCCCCAGTAGACATGATAGCAAACCAAAAACAGACCAAGAGCCAACAAGGCAAACTAAGACTTAACCTGCAGGGAGCACCACCAGCAGCAAGGATAACCACAAGGTCCTCTTTATTCAAACCAATTGAATGTAACAAAACTTCATCAGAATCATCAGACACTTCACACACTCACAATTAAATAACCCTCCCAACAAGTCACATGTCTAAAATGCACATCCTCCTAAAACTGTTAACTGTAAAAATAAAATACCCACTGCAATACATAAAACCAAGTGTATATACTTGATATAAAACACATTACAATGAAATATATATATATATATATATATATATATATATATATGTATAAAATTGAAATTTTCACACACACACACACACACACACACACACATATATATATATATATATATATATATATATATATATATATATGGGTCACCTTTAAAATCTCGAAATCGCGTTTGCCCGAAACGGAATCCGACGGGACGAGAATACCGAAAACACAGATGACCGAAAAGGACGGACTCGGTAAGTGTGCGATCGAGTGAGGGATTTAGTGTTAGGGAGCGGACAGGTAAGTGTGCGATAGTGAGGGACTGTGGGTTAGGGGTGGGTTAAGTGAGTTAGGGTTAGGGTGCAGGTAGGGTGTGTGTGCGATGGTGAGGGACTGTGGGTTAGGGGTGGGTTAAGTGAGTTAGGGTTAGGGTGCAGGTAGGGTGTGTGCGATGGTGAGGGACTGTGGGTTAGGGACTCGGTAAGTGTGCGATCGAGTGAGGGATTTAGTGTTAGGGAGCGGACAGGTAAGTGTGCGATAGTGAGGGACTGTGGGTTAGGGGTGGGTTAAGTGAGTTAGGGTTAGGGTACAGGTAGGGTGTGTGTGCGATGGTGAGGGACTGTGGGTTAGGGGTGGGTTAAGTGAGTTAGGGTTAGGGTGCAGGTAGGGTAAGTGTGTGGTAGTGTCGGACCTTAGGGTTAGGGTTTGGGTTAGGGATAGTGCATATGTTATGTAGTGTACTGTGTTGTTTACATGTAGTGTGTTGGTGTAATGGTTTTCGGCGTTTTATGTTTTCGGTCTTTTCGTTTCGGTCATTAGTGTTTCGGGCAAACGCGGTTTCAAGGTTTTAAAGGTGATCCATATATATATATATATATACATAACGTTTTTATAAAGTTTACTCACCACTACAGTACTGAAACGATTTGTTATTTGGATGTCATGATTTATAAGGATGACACCAAAAAGTAAATTTTTTAGAAAGGAGACTTATTCCAACAGTTTATTGCACTATAGTAGTTGTCATCCGACCCACCAAAAAAGAGGAATAATAAAAGGGCAATACATTAGGTTAGCCCGTATGATATCAGATGATGCCCAGTTCCAGGAAGAAAGTGTTAAGTTAAGGGAGATGTTTGTGGCTAGAGGTTATCTCCTGGATATAATTAAGGCTATTTATGAAGAAGATTCAAAAAAAGGATTCAGGGGCATATCATACTATCCTAGCTGCTAAGAGGCATCAAGTAGAGGTCCAAAACCAGCGAAATGATGGGTACTTTTGTGCATTTATCACTACTTATACTAGTGAATATTCCTACATTCAAGGAATTATCAGACAAAATTGGGATATTTTTAAAGCGTTTCACGGAACAATCAACATTTTGGGTAAGACACCTAAGTTTGTGCATCGGCTAGCTAGATGTATTAATAATTTGTTGGAAAATAATGACATACCTTTCTTAACTTTTAATGGGAAGAGATGGGGTACTTTTAAATGCAGCACATGTTCACAGTGCCCACATATTTTGGAAAGCACTGAAGTTTTTGTGAACAATATTTTTATCAGAACAAAATTCCATTGCACCTGTAAATCTGGAGGCATTGTTTATTTAGCCTTGTGTAAAAAATGTCTTAGTCTTTACATTGGTAAGACTGTCCGTCTTTTTAAGGAAAGGATTTATGAACATATTAATGACATCATACAAAGGAGAAGTACTAATTCACTATTTTGTCTTCTTGAAGAGAACACTGAACATGAATTTTAATTTTTTGGCATTGATACTGTTCATCAGAACATATTGGAGGGACCATGGCATGATTTATTAAAACATAGAGAATTTTATTGGCAACTAAACTTAAATGCCACAGTCCCCTCCTGGTTTAAATGAGTCTATTTCCATAGCCAGTGTGCTTAGATTAATGTTATATTATGTGTGACAGTTTCACAAATATATACATTTTATTGTAATGCATTTTATATTGAGTATGTACATTTAGTTTTATGTATTGCAGTGGGTATTTTATTTTTAAAGTTAACATCTTTTTAGGTGGATGTGCATTATAGCCATGTGACTTGTTGGGAGGGTTATTTAATTGTGAGTGTGTGAAGTGTTTGATGATTCTGATGAAGTTTTGTTACATTCATACAAAAGCGCTCAATTGCTTTGAATAAAGAGGACCGTGTGGTTATCCTTGCTGCTGGTGGTGCTCTCTGCAGGTTACATCTTAGTTTGCCTTGTTGGTTCTTGCTCTGTTTTAGGTTCAAAATTCAAAACAACAGTGGAGAACAAAACAACAACAAACTTGAAAACAAGTTCTAGCATGACACAAAAGCAAGACTCGTACTCATCTCGAACTTCACCTGAATCTAAGGTGTAGTGCTAAGACCCAGTTTAAAAAATGTGATGTACTGTCATGAGACCAAAGTTTACAATCATTGAAAACAGTGTATTCTAAATTTAAGCCAATCCTAGTAAGTTAATAAGTGCCTTCTCAGGTAAATTATACAAACAAAAGACAAGGGTTGCAGTGGGCGCCAGATTAGCCCCAGTCTTTGCCAATCTAGTTCTGGTGCTTTCGGAGCAAAGACATTTAAAAACGCACCCAGTGTTTGCATTTTTATGTAAGACGCATTGATGACTTGTTTTTTGTGTGGAAGGGGTCATTGTAAGAGTTTGAGCAGCTACTCTCTTATGTGAATGACAGTAGTTTGTCATTTTTAAAATTCACTAAGCGTGGCTTTGGAAAGTTTATCAACTTCCTTGACATTAACTTAACTTTAGTTGACGAAGACATGTGAAAGAAGAGCAGTATATAGAGAAAAATACTTTTGTCAACTGATATTTATATAAACATAGTCTTCACCCTCACCACATGAAAAAAGAACTTATTTTCAAATTGATAGGTTTAATTACAAAATTAAAAAATAGTTGCGGTTGTAGTTCTGATTCTGGATTAGATCTCTTAAAAGAGGCTGATTTAACAATAAACTCAACATAAGATGCACAATTAGTTTAATTGGAGATGTCTGATCTCACAATATGCAAGGCATATTACACATAACCTTTTGAATGAGAGTCCTGCTGTATTTTCAGTAGTGTTTTGCTTAGCTGAAAGTAAAATAACTGAAATTACCACCCCCCCCCCCCCACCAAAAAAAAAAAAAAAACAAAAAACAAAGTGGAAAGTATTGGCATACTGTGCCCATTCATAATTTCACAGGAGAGGATAATTATTATGTGTACAAGATCACAATATAACTTTATGAATAGGCTTCCTGCTGTGTACTGATATTAGAACATTTTCTCTGTTGTATGAACCATATAACTGGTTGAGGAAGGAATCTGGTGGGGTGAAAGGCTCTAACTTGGAGATATTGATGCATCTCCCAACAGTAGCACATTACATGGAGATGAGAAGTTAAAGCACCCTGTGGGAAATAGACAGAACCAGAAGTATTTTGTTATTAGCAGTACTGACAGGAAAATGCATTGATTCACTGCAGAAATTGTTGTTCCATGCATATTTTCATTATTGGTAGCAAAATATGGTGGTCTAACCACGTAGTATATTTCGTAGCAAAAAATGTTCAAATAGGCACACTGGCAATTTCTCCAAAGCTCAAAACACAGTTAACCAAAGTTCACTTGAAAAAAGAACACACTTGCAGAATCTCCAAAGCTCAAGGCACAGTTGACCAAAGTTCACTTGAAAAAAGAACACACTTGCAGCTTCTCCAAAGTTAAAAACCTGTTTAATCCATAAAAGATAGTGAGCGCTTTCACGTAGGTTCACCTACGCTTCCTCAGACATAAAACCTATGTAAAACTCTCCAACTTTTAAACACAAATAGGCGGGAAGATATAACAATTAACTAAACAATCATTCAATCTACCTCATCTGTTAACCAGAATTTAAAGGAAAATGACAACTGCAGCAAAAGACTGCCTCCTAAATGTAAACAAAACACACTCGGGCATTACAACTGATGTCAATCCGGCTGCATAGATCTTGCACATAGTCAGCATGCTATTCAAAACATTGTCAGTAAGCACTATGGAAAGAATATTCATACAAAACCACATCTTACACAGTATTAGAATTCTATATATACTGACAAAATAATGACAAAAATCATCGATCATGCTAAACATCAAATAGCAATTCCGTTTTCATCTTCTACATAAATAAATTAATCTAGCTATGGATAAATAAATAACAACGCTAAACCACTTTGTTCCTACAAAAAGAAACCTTCTTGATTAAAGCCGCTGGCTATGTCTTATCAAATAGGCATATTGCCATCAGACAGGCTCATGTTCAAAAATTAAATTAAAAATGTCAGACAGTTATTAAAAGTGCAAAACTTGCAGTCGCTATCTCTAGCCATGTTCTAACTCACTATCTCGTGCACCTGCAGTCAATCTGTACAATCCAAAACGTTCTGTAAAATACATTCTTCCTGAACGATATAGATGCATATAAATAAAGATGCATCATAGAAGCGAATTATGCAAAGGAAACACTTCAATACGTGTACTAACGTATGACGCATGACCCATCCCATCTAAACACAACCCCCACGGTGGTGACGTTCCTCCAACCCCTATCTGCATGAACTTCAAAGCCATCAAAGTATGCTATCAGATGTATTGATACTTACAGTACAGGCTTGATAGTAATGGAATTATTCAAGCCTGGGTATATATGTGCCCTCATTTTCAATATCCAGTTCAATTCAGCCTTAGCTAGCATATTGGCTAAATCACCACCCCTGTGACTAACCCTTACTATTTCTAAAACCCGAAACTCAAAAGTCCGATGCGTAGGATATTCCAAGGAGTGCTTAACTAAGGCATTATTCTCATTGCCTTTCTTCAAATCATATAGATGATTATAAATCCTATCGCTAAGTCTCCTTTTTGTAAGGCCTATATAAAAAGCTGTGCAGTTCAAGCAGTGGGCTAGATATACCACATTGGTGGTCTCACAGGTAGCATGAAACTTGGGCGAAAACCTAAAACTCATACAGGGATGTACAAAATTCTGAACAGAAGTGATATACTGGCATCTATTGCAACGATTACATGGGTATGTTCCCAATCCCAAGCTGGTGTCAACGCTTATCGCCCCAAGCAGTGGATGGTTGCATAAAATCATCTTCAAATTTCTACTGTTCTTGAACAGAAACCGTGGTCTACTACCTATAATCTCCCTAGTAGCATCATCCAAGGTTAGCATGTTCCAGTTGCGTATGTTCACCCCTTGAATGGATCTCACATCACTGGTATATTTAACAGTATACCTAAGACAATCAGATGTCTGTGTTTCAGCCAAATCCCTATTGATATGATGTAATGTACCCTTGGGTACATTGGTACCAGAACCCAGAACAGTGTTCCTGATACTCTTGACCATGCTTGATTTATACCCTCTATCTCTAAATAATGTTTCCATCAAATCAGCTTCCTTCTCCAATTCACAGGGATCTTTACATAACCTACTCAACCTAATGAATTGGCTCTTGACAACGCCAAAGAAAACATGCCTGGGGTGCATGCTTTCATATCTGAGAATCGAGTTCCTCCAGACAGGTTTCCTATACAGTGTTGGAATAATCTGTCCCTTCTCATTAATATTTAACGTCACATCTAGAAAAGGGATAGATGAATTAGAGTACTCATGTGTGAATGTTAGAAAAGTGGTGGTCGACTCTATTTCAGACCAAAACGTCTCAAACTCAGATGGTGTACCTTCCCATACGATTATGATGTCATCTACAAAACGCATGTACAATTTCACCTGTTTGAACATGTTGTGTGTAAATACATGATTTAACTCCCACTCTAGAACCACCAAATTAGTGTAAGAGTTGGCACAGGGTATGCCCATGGCAACACCCCATTTCTGCAAATAACTCTTATCTTGGAACATAAAAATATTGTTGTTCAATACTAAATCTAAAAGTTGGCAAATGAGTAAGTTCCTGTCTCTGCTATAGGTGGATCTCCTAGCAAGTATCTCATGAACAGATTGTATCCCTATTTCATTAGGTATACAGGTGAATAGACTATTGACATCTAGAGTGATTAACAAATATTCATGTAGGTCAACAGAGAGTACTATATTCCCTATACTGTCCAAAAGCTGATACGTGTCTCTAAGTATGGAGGAAAAACATTCTACAATAGGTCTTAATAAATTTTCAATGAAAGCTGAAACGTTATAAGTGGCCCATCCTTCCCCTGATACTATTGGTCTCATAGGTATAGGGGTGGTGTTCTTATGTATTTTAGGCAGACCCTTTATGATGGGAGTGATGGGATTCTCGACAGAGAAGAACTCATAAATTTCTTTACTAATCTGTCTACACATAACCAAATCGTATAATATATCATGTATATTGTGAACTATACGAACTACATCTTGCTTATAGATTTTTCTATATGTATTGGTGTCAGAAAGCATAGATAACATAGTGGTTATGTAATCTGAACTGTTCATCACCACCACCCCACCACCTTTGTCTGCTGGCTTCACAATAATGTCTCTCCTGCGTTTAAACCTTTTTAAAGCCTTATTCTCAGGCGCCGTCAAGTTGTAATATGTAGGCCTATTGCCTTTAGAGGAAAAGAGCTCATACAGGTCATTATCACAAGCTCTCATAAAACACTCCACATGACTAGGTACATTGGGTATAAAAGTACTCTTAGGTCTGAATTGAGCACTAAGAACATCAAATGTGTTATAATTAGTTTGATCTCTAAACAGTAATCTCAACGATAACCTTCGACAAAACAACCTTAAGTCAATAAGTGACTCAGTCAAGGTGCTGGTAGTAGCTGGAATAAAATTAAGGCCTTTATTCAATACACTGATTTCAGTGTCATCCAAAACAACATCAGACTCATTATAGACCAAAGTAGTCAATGTCTTGCTTTCCTTCTCTGTCCCGACCATTCTCCTGATGGTTTCCTTTTTCGTGGTCCTCTGCTGTTGGATCGCCCTCTGTTCTGATGATTCAGTTTGACTGGGTAAGGTAAAAAATGATTCCCATCATTAACCGATACCTTAGGAATGGCTCCAAGCGCAGAGGTGATGTTCTTATCCAGAAAAGCCAATTGATTAGGGGGTGGAGTATCCGTCCCCAAAGACTCATTAGCATGTGTATCACTAATAGGTCTATTTGGCATACTGTCCCTATTGTCCAATGTTCTAAGAGTGGAAGGAAGCACTACTATTGGCACAGAAACAACAGATGGACCATTGTCAGTTACATTCATCAATGTGCCATTGTTGGTAGATGTAGCGCTGTCATTATTATGGACATTGTTGTGTGTTCTAGGCTAGACAAAAATCTGGCCACACTGAAAATCTTTATAGTCTCTCATCAATTTCTTATACTTGATATTTTTAAGTCTAAAACTAAAGGCATTAACTTGCATACAAATGTTTCTTAACTTATTGACACAAAAATCAGACTTGAAACGCTCAGATATTTCTTTATAGGCCAAATCTGCTTTGTTACGTAGCTCAGTCTCCATAGGCTGAAAATATTGAATCAACAGTTTCATATATCTGAAACCCAGATCTATATTTAGATCCTGCCATTGCTTAAGCAGGGTTGGATGGCTGCCCCCATATGAGGGCATGCAGAAAACCCGCATGCCCCTGGGGACCACCTTGAAATGTATACTAGCTTCTAGGTGTAGCCTCTGCCACACCAAACGTTGCAACTTGTACAGATCATCTTCCAAAGATTTACTCAAAGTAAAAAAGTCATTAAGATTCTCACCATTAGTGGCTTCACTGTCTGCCAAACTGTCATTTCCAAAGTCCAGAGTCAATAAAGGGTTGTTGTTATGATGCAAAATGTTCTCCCATGAACCAGTTCCATCCCTCGTCTCTGGTCTATATTGCAACTCAATATCTGGTACTTCCATCGTGGGTATGAAGCTGTAACAAGCAAGCAGAATCCACAACACAATACAGGAAACAGCCCCAGTACTAAATAGACACATCGTAAAAAAGAAGAACAAATAAACTGGTAGCAAAATACGGTGGTCTAACCACGTAGTATATTTCGCAGCAAAAAATGTTCAAATAGGCACACTGGCAATTTCTCCAAAGCTCAAAACACAGTTAACCAAAGTTCACTTGAAAAAAGAACACACTTGCAGAATCTCCAAAGCTCAAGGCACAGTTGACCAAAGTTCACTTGAAAAAAGAACACACTTGCAGCTTCTCCAAAGTTAAAAACGTGTTTAATCCATAAAAGATAGTGAGCGCTTTCGCGTAGGTTCACCTACGCTTCCTCAGACATAAAACCTATGTAAAACTCTCCAACTTTTAAACACAAATAGGCGGGAAGATATAACAATTAACTAAACAATCATTCAATCTACCTCATCTGTTAACCAGAATTTAAAGGAAAATGACAACTGCAGCAAAAGACTGCCTCCTAAATGTAAACAAAACACACTCGGGCATTACAACTGATGTCAATCCGGCTGCATAGATCTTGCACATAGTCAGCATGCTATTCAAAACATTGTCAGTAAGCAATATGGAAAGAATATTCATACAAAACCACATCTTACACAGTATTAGAATTCTATATATACTGACAAAATAATGACAAAAATCATCGATCATGCTAAACATCAAATAGCAATTCCGTTTTCATCTTCTACATAAATAAATTAATCTAGCTATGGATAAATAAATAACAACGCTAAACCACTTTGTTCCTACAAAAAGAAACCTTCTTGATTAAAGCCGCTGGCTATGTCTTATCAAATAGGCATATTGCCATCAGACAGGCTCGTGGTCAAAAATTAAATTAAAAATGTCAGACAGTTATTAAAAGTGCAAAACTTGCAGTCGCTATCTCTAGCCATGTTCTAACTCACTATCTCGTGCACCTGCAGTCAATCTGTACAATCCAAAACGTTCTGTAAAATACATTCTTCCTGAACGATATAGATGCATATAAATAAAGATGCATCATAGAAGCGAATTATGCAAAGGAAACACTTCAATACGTGTACTAACGTATGACGCATGACCCATCCCATCTAAACACAACCCCCACGGTGGTGACGTTCCTCCAACCCCTATCTGCATGAACTTCAAAGCCATCAAAGTATGCTATCAGATGTATTGATACTTACAGTACAGGCTTGATAGTAATGGAATTATTCAAGCCTGGGTATATATGTGCCCTCATTTTCAATATCCAGTTCAATTCAGCCTTAGCTAGCATATTGGCTAAATCACCACCCCTGTGACTAACCCTTACTATTTCTAAAACCCGAAACTCAAAAGACCGATGCATAGGATATTCCAAGGAGTGCTTAACTAAGGCATTATTCTCATTGCCTTTCTTCAAATCATATAGATGATTATAAATCCTATCGCTAAGTCTCCTTTTTGTAAGGCCTATATTGTTTTAATTTTTATTTTCAGACAACATATATATATATATATATATATATATATATATATATATATATATATGTATATAGATATCTATCTATATGTATGTATATATACATATATTCATGAAATACTGTTTTGCTATGGACACAGCTCTGCAGTGGAAAGTGTTGTTGCATTATATCTGTTCTGCTATCATCAGTGTTGTGCTGTGATTTGTTGACCTTTACAGCCTTTGGTCAAAATGAAAAAAAAATGATAATTTTATAATAATTGCTATTCATTTTTACCAAAGTAACTCAGAGTGAGTTCTATAAATAAACAAATTAAACATTTAGCAAACAGCACAATGAGGTCTGTCACATAAAGGTCACACAATCAGTGGTAATGTGCTTTTAAATACAACAGCCAGGCTCTTTTCCATATATTGTCTCCCTAATACAGCTTTTGTTTGCTATTATATGTCGTGCACCACCACTAAAGAAACAGAATATCTAACTCTATTCTATATAACAAAGCATGATAAAAAATAAATCATAGATTCAAAACCTTTAAGTCCATTTTCTTTCCCCTTCCTGATGAGTGCTGGTGAAATGTGCTTCTCTGACAATTGTCATGGTATTTTAGCTTCAAACACAGGAATGTAATGCAAATCAGAATATTTTGAATAGCCGTTAAGAATAAATCAAACTTTTGCTGAATGAATGCAAAGCCTATACGTTTTAAAACATGGACTCATATGAGTGGAAAAATAAAACAATATTAGTACATGTAAGACAGATAAAAATACACTCTTGATTTAATAAATGCCCCTAGACAACAAATGTGACCATGGACTTTTCAGATAAGCCCTGGAGAATTTAGTTGTGGGTACAAATCATAAAGATGCTAAAATGTATTGTAGACATTCATTACCAAAAAATAAAGTTTGGATGTTAGGGGAGGGATATTCAAGTTGAGAGAAACAGAATATTGGATCTGGTTAAATTCTTGATTACAGCAGTAACAGTGCATTAGATCAGAGAAATTCTAGCTTTGCCATTTTGTTTGTAGTATGCTTTCAAGTCTTGGCAGTTTCAGTTTATTTATTTATTTGTTTAAGTCTGTTTATCAAGGTAGGGCATTGTTCAGCAGTAACCAGTTACAGGTCCAATGTGGGTACTGCATATAGTACTCATTATACAGCAATGCATTAGGATCATAAAATGTGATGAGAGATTTTAGGCATTATCATTCATGATTTTGGTTGTAAATATATGAGTACACACACACACGCACACATACACACACACACACACACACACACACACACACACACACACACACACACACACACACACACACACACACATGTATTGTTCTTCTCTATATGAAGGAACATTTTTAATGTTGTGGTTAAAAACAACGTTAAGAAGACCGAAAATATGGAAGACAGAACACCTTAAACATGGAACAAATGAAAGATTGAAAAAGGAAAGCTATTTCCTCTCGCAATCTTAACCCATCCCCCCACCCCCCATAACACTAGTCTCAAATTTGTCTGAATAGTAGTAGTGTTAATTGATGGCGGGGGAAGCTCTGCCCCCCCCCCATACCACCTTAGTAATGGGTGCTAACTCTAAACATAATGCTGCCCTTTCCCAAACCTAAGCCCCACCTTAACTAAGAAGAAACTTCCCATAACACTGCCACTATATAAGACACACTCAGACAAACATACATTAACATCATTACATTTACATTATCTTACACTGACCCTAACGTTAAAATACACACACTTGGAGACAAGCATTCAAAATCTATTCCCCCACTTATCCCCAACCTTAACCCTGAACATCACATACACACACACACACACACACACACACACACACACACACACACACACACACACACACAAGCAATATTACCTTATGTAATTCCGCTCACCTTTCTCAACAAAACAGTCCCTCATTATTAAGCACCACCTCTATTGCTCAGTGACCAAACTGACCTTCAGTCAACTTTGGTCAACTCACGGGAAGCCATTTATTTATGTGTGTGTGTGCGTGTGTGTGTGTTTGTGTGTGTGTGTGTGTGTGTGTGTGTGTGTGTGTGTGTGTGTGTGTGTGTGTGTGTGTGTGTGTGTGTGTGTGTGTGTCTATATATTATATATTATATATATATATATATATATATATATATATATATATATATATATATATAGGTTCATAGGTAGGTACTAGGCTCTCTGCCAGAGGGCATGTTTAAGCCTAGCCAGCGTGTGTCGGCTTTCGCCACCCCATTGATTAATTAACTGAGCCTCTGTCAAGCAGAGCCAATGAAGTGATCCCAGGGGTGTATTTTCTGTTACCCATCCACTCGTCAAGGCTTCTCTTGAAGAGTGTTAGTGAGGAGCTCAGCCTAATGTACTTAGTTATTTTGTTCCAAAGCATGGGGAGTCTCTGTGACAGGAATTTATCCCTCCAGCATGTTCTATTTATTGTTGTGGCGAGGTTTAGCTCACTAGAGTGCATGGCTTGCAGTGACTTGGATATATATGTATAAATATATATACAGATAGATATAGAAAGAGTTATAGACATAGATATTAATATAGATATATAGATATATATTTATGTATAAAAAGGCAAGATACCTAGGAAAACTTAAGTAGCAAGTATCAGAGTATAAAAAAGGTAAACGTTTTGGAAGAAAGCTATGAGCATATATACTTAGTTTGGCCATATACTGATAAAAAGTTTACATATATATGCACACCTAATATGTACATATAAACAGGTTTTGACGTTCTACTGACAGAGAGTTTCTTTATGATTATTAGTGTTTGGTTAATATAAACTGTTCAAGCAAGGAGGTGAAAATTTACCAGTTTCTCTAAGAAAGGAGCAAAATCTTTTGTAAATTCTTAATTTCAATATATAGAAAGGGAGGGTTAATGAGCAAAAGCAAAATAGAAGAAAGCTGAGCAAAAAAACAATGATGAAATTGCAAAAGTGCTAAGAGAATTCCTTTGCTTGGAGTCCAAGATGGAACATGATTATTTTCCAAAAGTAGCAAGTACTACTGCCTGACATAAAGTGTTAAAGCCAGTCCTTTCATGTGGATATGGTTCTGAAAGAATGCAGAAGGTAAAGGCACACATGGCCTTGGAGTGGCCTGAGGAAAGCCGTTCCACTGCTCATATAGAACCGAAGAGAGCTCAGAGTTCTACTGTTAACCTTCAGTATTTCGTGGGAGGAGAAGGCTAAGGATCATAGTTAATCAAAAAGTGAAAATCTGATTCTCATCAAACATAAGGAAAACTACAGAATGACTGCTGGAATAAAGAATTATAGAATAACTAGAAGTGTGTGTAACACAGAATGCATGGCACCACAAAAGGAGACTATGGCAATCAAATCTAATAGAGGCAATAGAGCAAAAAGAACAATGAATGTGGCTTATGGAATACCCACAAATATCTGGCACAATGCCACTTTAAATGCGGGTACACAATTTAATTAGCTTTTGAGTGGGTCATAGGGCAGTAGTAGCATTAAGTCATATTTAACAGTAGAAAACAAAAAGGTTATTATAAATGGAGTTCACTAATATGATGGGGAGGTAACTACTATGGTGTCATATTTGTCACTATCAAGGATGCTTCTTTACAGTGTAAAGTGTGCAAGCCTCTGTACAAGTTTCAGTACATTTATGAATCTGATCCTTTGTGTTATACTTTGTTTTGTAAGCAACCCACTAGTGTAACAAGTTCCTATGAACTCTCTTATTTGTAAATATTCTGTAAATATATTGTCTTTGATCGTAACATCTGTAATTTTGACCAGTGCCCAGTTACTCTTTTACATCTCTTGCCTTCTTCAAAAATAAACTCTTTCTGTCGAAAAATGTCCTATGCTATTTACACCTTGTTCCATATGACATATTTTTTTCTCATTTCCTTTGCTTTCTTTTGTTTGCTGTATGTCTTTTGGGCACTTGGTGCAGCATCATCATGTCTGTGTTGTTTTCAGTTAGTGACCGGTTTTGTTTTACATGCTAGATGGCTAAACTGGAACTTTTTATAGATGTTGCAGTGGAGAATGATTCCAGGCTTAATGTTTCTGTTCATAACATACCAGAAGAATTACAGTCTCTTACTCAGACTTATTCTAGTATGATATTTTGAGCTAACACAGTACTTAGATTAAGAACTACACTTCCTTAGAGAAGCATGCTGGGATTGCAGATAATCTAACCAATGGCTGTTTGGATGTCTCTGCTGAAGAGACTGTTGCTTCTCATACATCTATTCATGCTGGTAGTTCAAGCAATACATTTTTATCAAAAGAAAAACAATTCTTTCACAGAACATGGGTTTAACAACAATCCTTTCAACAAAAAGGTCAGTACTGACAATAATTCACTTATATGTAAAAGGAAAATATTTGAATCAAAATGAGTTAGGTTAAAATTCTCTCAAGTATAATCATTTTTATTTTGGAGCACTACATTAATGTCAGGTAAGTACATTTAGGTTTAAAGCACTTTAAGTTCTCTAATGGCATTTCTATGGAGGATGTCAACTATAAAGAGCCGGTTAATCTTTTGGAGAATACAAGGCTGCAACGTCTCATACTCTTGATCGGCCATAACAATGTTGAAATTAATGATTTTAAATCACAGATTAGGGAGTTGAACAGCAGTAGCATTAGCCATTTATGTTTTAAAGAGTTTAAGTCTGTTGATGACAGTACCTCTTCGAAATTGCACAAACATGTAGCCACTACTGTAAAAAAGTAGAGCCGAGAGAAAGGGATGACCTAGTATGTAAAACTAGTTTGGCATATACATTAAACAATGTCCCTGCTTTAATTCAGAATGATAATTTTAATAATTCTTTAATGGTTAATGACCATTCATATTCAAGAGAATTTGTCACCGCACGTATAAGGACGAGGAATTTCCATTACTTTCATGTAGGTCACCTGGTATTGCTAGTTCATCGTCTCAACATAACAAAGCAAATTCTGCTGTCACATTCACTAGCATTTCCAACAAGGAGTTTCAGCCAGATAGATCTACTCAGCACCTTCTATCTCAGGAGTGAAACTGGGAGTACAGAAGAAGAAAAATGGTTAAGGAAGAAGTTTGGCATGCATAGATTAGTTCTGACATCTAGTTTTAACTTAAGTTCTTTCAAACTTACTAAAACACATTTAGCTGTACTTAAAAAAGGCTTTTCAATCATTCCTTGATGACAAGCTAATTTATTGAGTTTGTTGACTAATTTAAGACTAAATCTCGAAACTTGCAATTGTGTTATATTTTAAAGGACATTGTGGATATGATAATGACACTGTTTTACAAAAAAAAATTTCATTGATTGAATACATTCAGGAGACATGAGAGAATGATTTTAGAAAAACGATTTAAGAGAAATATGCTGTTAAATTGTTTAATTTAATCCTAACACTAACAGAGGTGAATTGAAACATTGTTATTCTATCAGAATAATAAAAGCCGGTAAGGGCAGCAGCATGGTTATAATGGATAATACAACTTACAAGAATGAAGTGATTTAAATGGTGTCAGATGTTTGAAGATGCAGCCAATTTCAAGTACACTGATGATTTTTTGTTAGACCTGTTGCTTAAAAGATTTATAATTTTTTTTCCTGGATGGATTTTTTACAGTTGAATACTTGGAAATTGCCAGACTATTTGGAATACTGAAAATTAACAAAGATGTAAAAGACCCTCCTTTACAACCAATGGCTGTTGTAGAATTTTCTAAAACTTAACCCTTTGAAGTATACTTAGAGTCTATTTTAAATCCTATTCTACAGAGTAGTATGTTTTATCTGAAAGACTCTTGGCTTTGTTTAGACATCTTGAAAAATCATGTTTTTTTTCTGATAATGAGACCATGCTAGTCACTGCTGACATAGAGTTTTTATACCCTTGTATTTCCCAAGACAATATTACTGAATTTGTTTACAAATATTTGAGTTACCACACCTCACTGAAGAATACCAACCTTAATAATATCTGCTTATTGTTTGACATTGTTTTAAGCAATAAGTATTTTGTTTTTAATCCTCAAATTTTTAAATAGTTGAGAGAAGTGTCAATGGGTGCCAGAGAAGCACCCGTTTTTGAAAACTCAGTCTTAAGTTGATAGGTACAAGATTGTTTGTATATAATAAGTGGTTTAAATCAGTTTCTCTACATAAGAGATTTATTGATGACTTGTTTTTAATTTGGAATGATACAAAATGCAATTTTGTTATATTAAGATAAAATAAACTCATCCACTAAGTTCATTCACTTCATCTTAGGTGACATAGGACACAATGTACACTTTCTGGATCTTACTATACATTTGGGTTAAGTCATTTCACAGAAATATTTTTAGAAAACAAACCTTTGTTAATAGTTATCTACATAACAATAATCAACACCCACCATTCTTGAAAGATAATGTGATGGGGGCAGATTATTAAATTAAGCAGGTTGGTCAGTGATAACTTAGTTTTTAGAAAGAATGTTTATCATTCAGTGATACATTTTTGGAAAGAGACTAGAATGTAAAACTCATAAAAAAATAATGAAGTTAAAAGTAAAAGAAGTATAACATTTCCACTGATTTTATACCATCAGTAAAAAAATAATGAGACATTATCACAGCTAGGTATTTTTCTATTCTGGTTAATAGTAATAAGTGTTGACTAAACCAAATTGTTGATGACAATTAGAAAATTGTTAGAGGTAATCTGGTTCATAGGTTAGGTTCACAGATTAGTACTAGGCTGACTGCAATTGTGTACCATTTTAAGCCTAGCCAGTTATCCCATGTGGGAATCAAACCCTGCACCTTGTGTTTGTAAGGAAAACACCTTAACCATTATGTCAGCTCCCCCTATTTAAAAAAAAAATCATAGGTTCATAGATTAGTACTAGGCTAACTGCCCTTGCAAGCCATTTTAAGCCTAGCCAATTATCCCTTGTGAGACTCAAGCCTTGCACCTTGTGTTTATAAGGCAAACACCTTAACCATTATGCCACCCTCCCAACCTGAGGTGATAACTTAGTTGTTAGAAAGAATGTGTGATGGGTTTGACTTTAGTAACTGAATATAGTACTACATTTTTTGATACAATATGCAACAATAATGATATTTTGAAGTCACTAACACTAGAACTGCACAAATAACTTCAAAATCTAAAAATACTAGTCAATAGTGTTATTCTGAAGCATTTTAACAAATATAGTTTTACCTAAAGTAGGTAACACCTGTAACTCAAAAGGAGTGGCTTATTTAGCTACCTTTGATTCATGTGAAAGCTTCTATGTGGGTTAGACCTCTAAAAACTTCTTCCAGAGAATCAGAGAACTTCTATTTGACATTAAAAATAAAGACTTTACTAAAGTATTAGCAAAACACTCATTGCATTGTTCTGACTTCAAGAAAGTTCACTTTTTTATTTCCTTGTGATCATGTAAACATTAGAGCTAGACTAGGAGATGTTAATAATTCTTTAGAAATGAAGGAAGTGAGGTAGCAGCTTATAGCCACTGATAAATCACATGGTTTAAACAAACATTTTAGCATTAAATGTCTTTTAAAGTTAGAAGGCTTTAATTATATATTGGTATACATACTGCCCAGCTTTCAAATTTTCTGCATTTAATTGTTTAATACTGGTTTTGCAGGGTTTTTTTTTTTTTAGATAGATGCATCAGCTGACAAGTCATGTGACTGTTTAGACAGTATTTATTGAGTGTGTTTAATCAACAGAGTTGTTCTGAAGAAGTTTACTGCACTTGGATTAAACAATAAAAGTGTTCAGCCTTACGCCTCAATATGTTTGGAGTCTTTTTCTCAGTGCCTTTGCTTTCTTTTATTTGCTGTGTGTCTTTTGGCCACTTTGTGCAGTATCACCATTTTTGGGGTGCTTTCACTTATGAATCCATTGTCTTATATTTTTTAACAGCCAACCCACCATTCTAACAAGTTCTTATAAAATCTCTTATTTGTAAATATTCAGTAAATAAAATCTGTCTTTCATTTTGTAACACCTGTTATTTTGAACACTGCACAGTTAATCTCTTACATCCCTTAACTTCTTCAATAAACAGTAAACTCTTTCTATCCAGAAATGTTCTATACTATTATATGATTAGAAAGTCAGCAAAAGAAAGCCCCGTCTTAGATTCTTTTAACCTCTCAAAAAATAAAGAAAAGTCATTTTCTCTTCTTACTTTTATCTATATATAAGTATCTTTATGTCCTTGCCTTCCTTTTAGTATGAATTGTATACGATAATGCCTTGCATACTTTAACGTATCTCCGTTTTCTTCCCTTAATGTCACAATTAAAGATTCTGAAAATCCTTATATTTAATTTTTTTAAATTCTTGAAATTTTGTATACTTTTTGTACCTGATAAAAATACATATGCTACAATAAGGCTCACTACATGATTTTTAATACAGCAATCTAATATCACTAATTTTCCTGGATAAGTAATAGTAACTTCACATACTATAATATAATTCAAAATCTACAATATTTTAATTATGGACTATAAATCATTACCCACAGAGCTTGCTTTAAGTGTTCTTTCTGCTTTGTGTTATTTTTATTTGTTTCTAATAAGGATATTATGTCAAATTATGTAATATTTTAATTTTGTACACTATTTTACCACAGCAATTCATCTGCATTAATCTTGTATACTGTTTACTTTAACTCTTTACCTTTTTAGTACCAGTCTGTCATCCAAGCCATTTTTCTTTTACTTTCTCTGACTCTATTTCCTATAGAAACATCTTTCATTCTGCTTGAATTATATATATTTTCAGTTCCTTTTTTCCATCTTATTTTTTCTCTCAATCATTCTTTTTCAGTAATTGCTTCATCTTCAGAAATATATTCCTATCCCTCTTCATCATGACCTTGTAATAATTCTTTACAAGTTAACTCAGTTTGTGCAGTTTGTTCCATAATACCCTTTTCAACAGTTTCATTCTCTTTAACATAGCCATACCACCAATGTACAATAGGTTACCACATTTTAGTGAGGAACCTCTGTGGATGTTCCAATTGTTGGATGTGTCTGGTTAAATACAAGTTGGTATCGCACTCAATGATAGGTCTGATGAATGCTGGATAGAGTGGAACAATGACTTTCTTTGAACCTAGATGCCATACCTTTGTATATAAGTTGTACGGCATAGAATGATTTTTTTCAGTACTGTAGACACATGCTTGTCAAAGGCTAGATTACAGTCTATGTATGAAACCAAGTCCCTAACTAATAGGTAAACTTTTAGGGGTGTGTTGTCAATATGATAGTCACCAAGGGTGGATGACTTCTGGAAGGATATATACTATTAATCATTTATTGGTATTACTTTTAGTTCATGGCTCTGACAACAGTTATTTGTCTGTGTCAGCCCTTCGTGGAGAACATTATTGTCAGTGTGGGATTTTATGACTGCTACTAATTTGCAGTCTTCTGCAAATTTATAGTCATCCAGAGGCCATTGACATTGGCCTTGATTTCAGAGAAGTAAATGCCAAAAAGGAGTGGTCCCAGGATGAATCCATTAGGGACTCCACTTGTGACTATTCTCTTGTAGAGGTGAACTCCCTGATTCTAACATCCTGGGCCCTGTCTATGAGACAGCTGGCTATCCAGTGGGAGATATAAGGATTTATACCCATCATCTTGAGTTTGCCAGCAATACTTGAGTTGAGTATTGTGTTAAATGCTTTGGTTAGGTCAAGGTAGACAGTGGGAACTGTTTTGACCTCATCTATTCCTTTGTTGACCTTCTCAAGGAAGTCTACCAAGTTGAGTAGACATGAGTTGCCCTTGACTAATCCAAATTTAGTTGGATCCATTGTCTGGCGGTATCTTATGTCTTTATTGATCATTTCCATGATAATTTTTTCCTTGGCTTTCCATATGAGACTAGTGTGACAAATGGGTGTGTAGTTTCCAGGGTCTGTAGATGGCCAACCTTTGTGCAGAGAGATTACTGCTCTTGTTCTTTATTCATGAAGCACAAAGCCTGTTTTGAGGTTACAGTTAAATAGCAATTCCAGAGGGCCTGATAGGTCATATTCCATGCTATTTAGAAGGCACTTTGAGTTATAGTCTAGATCATTGTTGCAGTGTTCTTGACCTTAAAGAAAGCATTAAGGACCATGTTCACTTTAAAAAGTAGAGGGAGTTATATTTGATGTTAAAATAAAGTTGTATCTGAATTTGCTGACCAGTAGGTTTGCTATATCGTCTGGCTGCATTAAAAAAGAACTCTGCACACAATTGTGTATTGCCTTTGAGGTTGTGGACATAGCTAAAGAATGCCTTGTTGTTGTCTTTGGCCTGGGGAGCTAAATTCTTCAAATGTGGCTATATTACACTTGTCCTCTGTGTTGTTTATTTAGATCAACAACAGTGATTTTTATCCTGTTGGCTGCTAAACCTCCAAATATTGGCATGACTTTCTTACAATTCTGTCCATAATCCCATCCCCAGCCCACATTTTCCTCTCATTATAAAATCTGTACATAGAGTGCACAGGCTTACAAATAGATTGAAAATAGTATTTAATGTTGTTTTGTTTTAAGTCATCAGACCTTAAATAACACTGGAATGACTGCATGAAACACATATTTTTTTCAAGGATAATCCTGTTTCTTTGAGCCAATTGCATATGCAGATTTGGTTACTGATTCTTATGTCTTAAAAGTCATACTACAAAACTGATCCTTTCCAAAAATCCATATATCTCTGTTATCTCCTCACCATACTTCTTTATGCCGCCCCTACTTACTAACCTTCAGGCATCATAAAAATCAGAATGTGTGCAATGCTTTAATAAAGTTGCTAAATTTGCAGCAAATACCCCTGTCAGAACCTTGCACTATATAGCACTAAAAATTTTAAGTTGATTAGAACTAACCATCAACTAACATGCACACAGTTTCTTTCCAGCTATAAAATTATCCAGCATCCGTCTGCTTGTCTAGCACTGAATAACATTCGGCAAAACTATGCTCCCAGTTTGTTATTCCAATCCAATGACCTAAAACTCCTGTCTGTCCACAAATCTATCAAATCTTCTAGTTGTCTATACTAATACTATTTTGCTGAGGCCCAGAACTCCTTATACAAATACATCAGGTCAATACCTTCCCTCCCATACTTCAAATCCATTCTGAAAAACTTCCTAGCCAAAAGCTGGCTCTGTTCTTGATCAAGAAGTAGGTAAGCTATATCCCTAATTGTGAACAAATACTTATTCATACCTTTTACCTCCTAACTAGCCTTTCTTCACTGACTTCCCTAGTTGTATCAATTCCTCTCCCATGGCGTTCTCTATAAATATACCATAAGCCTGCTTTTTCTCACTTCATATTGCAATTCCTGTTTGTATTATACTAACTTATCTTTAGTTTGTCTTTAACCTGGCTAAAATTTCTCTAAATATTAAACCATTGTCATATAACTTGTATCTACTCTTAAATATTTTTATATTTTTGTCTAACTGGGTATATTTTTTTAAACTGTAGATGTTTTTTGTATTATTTTTAAGATTGTAAAATTATTGTTTTTAAAATGTTTTGTAGTACTTTGGAGCTTTTCTCCCTTGGCATCCACTAGAAATGGGCATTTACCCAGTCAGATCTACCTGGTAGACATATTTGTCGATAAATTAATGGCTGATATGTTTAGTTACAATGAAAGCACCTGTCAACACCATAGTCTTTTTTTAAAGGAATTGTTACTGTAGGTTTTTATTTCTTCTTCATTTTCAGTTCTCTCCTTCCTCTATAGTGGTCACTATCACTGCGTATGTTCTCTTGTTAGGCAATTCTTCTTCCACTTCCTGTGACTGTGTGTGTGTGTGCCCATGTTTGTTGCTCACCTTTCCCCTGCACAATCTATTGAACTTCTTGTTCCCACTCTTGTATTTTCCGGGACAACTTGAACTGCAACTGTGGAATATCAGCAATATCCTCTGGTTCATCTTCACTCATCAGTCAACACAAATCTGAGTCTTCTATGCCTTCTGATGTAGATGTTGTAACCACAGGTTTCTCTACATTCCTGACTAACTACCTCAGCAACAGACATGTTTTATATTCCTTCTCTTCCATAACTGTTCTCGTAAAGATTCCTTCCACAGATCATTCTTTGCTCTGCTGTGACTTGCACCACTCCATGTGTTTAGTGAAACTAAACACGGAGTGGTAAGTGAAACTAAAATAATATTGATAAAATACCTACAGAAAAAATATGATGGTAACACACTAAAAATGAAGCACCCCAAAGCATTGTTAACCCCCATGGAACTAGTAACTTTCACTTCTAAGAGACTCTTAAAGACTTATTAAAGAGTGATATTTGGGGTGGGGCAAAAAAGTTATCAAACATGTTTAGACTGAGTAGAAATTGGAGGGAGGAGTTTGAGATGAATTTGTCTGCTAATAGGTCAGCTATATTTTAAGTAACACAGAAGGAGGAGATATTGTACACTTATTTAACGCAGTACTGGGTATTGTTTTTAAACTTCTGATATAACTAAAGAAGTACTTATATGATAGTCTTTGATAGAGGTGGCAATTTTGAATGTATACCTGACTTCAGAATGTCTGATTTTGATTCTAAGGTTCTTTGTTTAATTTTTTGAATTGAAATTTGAGGTGTGGTGTTTTCCATTTGTTGCTAAGGGGAGAAGTGATTTTTTTTCTCTCTCTGTCTCTCTTTCTTTATAGAGATTGTTAATGCTAAGTTCTACCTTTTTATTTTTATTCCAAAAGATGGCATTGTATTTGTTGTTGATTAAAACTAAAGCTTCAGTGCAGTTATTTTGCTGAGAATAGAACCCCTTTCGTGAATGTAGTGATGCTAGCCACTGGATCTTCAAGGGGAGGATGCTTGAAACACCTTAAATCATCATACAGTTACAATTTCTGAAGATGGTAGGGTTTGTGACTGCTTTGGGCTTTACTGAAATGTTTAGGACAACTGCTTGATGGTATGGCCTAACTGTGCAGATTGTTATTATAAGGTATAGAGGAGAATGGTGCTATATTTGTAATGATCATATCCAATCCAAGGAAAAGGCAGGTTAATTCATGTCTTTTGGCAGTCCTGCACACTCATGTCTCCTCAAACTAAAGTAGATGAAAAAAGGCTCCTCTGCACAGCTGAGGTGCATAAATAAATAAACAAATAAATACATAAATAAACACAGCTTGCTCGAGCACTTTAAATGAGTGCTTAAATGGCTTAAATAAATGTGAATGATTATTTGTATCATATCAGTGCTGAACTATATTACGAATTGAACTCTCAGTATTCCATATCAACACTGGCAATTGTGAAACCCCTTCACTCTACACTGGGTACAATACATGTGATCTTCTGACAGGGATGTACAGTCTGGCCTAGTGAGTTTGAATTAATAAAGCATAGGAAGTGCTGACCATATTTATTTAAATTACTTTTAAGCATTCCAGTTAATACATGGATATTTAAAATCCCCAAGTGCAATAGTGTTTGTTCTGAATGTGAGGACCTCCAAATCTTTTTAGATATGCATTATAAGTTGTGGGTGACATATAGGGGACTCAGTAATTTTTCAGGAATAAGTAAGGATTCCTATTTGTAGTCACTTGCATGTGAAGGAGTATGTGGTTATTAGTTTAGGTCCAAATGTTAATGAGTCATTGTAATATATGGACACACTGCTACCAATTGCAGAGGTAACCCCAGTAGAGGACTTGAATGTGTGATGAGCATTGAACACTACTATGGAAGGTGTGTTATATCTGAACTAGAGAGCTGAGTTTCAGTAATGATACAAATGTCTGTCTTTTCTATGGATAGGAAAGCTTCTAAGGAGGGTGTTTCTTATTTAGGCTTAGTTTGGCTATATTAGTAGATTGAGAAAGTTTACGTTACTTTAAAAAGATACTATGGGAGTAAGAATATTCTGGACCAATATGCAACAGCATTGAGGTGAAAGCTAAAAGCCATCACTAGTGAAACAAGTAGGACAGTCAACCATCTCCCACTTGACATAAAGATAAGCAATGTAACCCCTGGAATAACATTAGTATCTGAGCCACCTGTTGACGTCAATCATATTTTGTTTGCATAGAGCATCATTCTCAGTAAAGGTAGAAATCTGCTCAGACTTGTTTTATACCAGCTTTATATGTATACTCAGTTAGCTGTGCCAGGTCCCTCATCATATAAACCAGTGACGTGTGTATGTTTCAAGTAATTCACACCCATGTGAATGATAACCATGTCATACTCATGTCTGAGGTGAAGGGAGTTAAGCCCCTAGACAATTGCCATATCCTGGCTCCTGAGAGTAGATTATAGTCTCTTTCTTGGTGAGGCTCACCATAACAAAAGCAATTTTTCATGTCTTATCATCCAGCTGATTTAAATACTATTATCATGTTTAGACGTCACCACGACCAGAGACCCACAAAACAAATGACCACCCACATGAGGCACTTGAGTAAAAAAAATTTAGCCAGACTCCTCTGCTGGCAGTTCTCTCCTTATGGCATACCGTTTCATTGTTCTTGGCAATTGCAACAGTGTTTGCTGCCATCTTATATATGTTTCTGTGGTGAGCTCTATCAGTATATGTATTTCATGCCACATTAAAATCACTCCCAATGAGGGTAAAGTCAGCTGACCCACTCATACCTGCTGTTGATTTAAAAAAAGAAAAAAACAAATACAGGTCTATGTTTCTCATGCAGTGGTGATAAGACCCAGGTAACATGGAAAGTTCTAAACCCACAGATTAGTTATCTGCTTTCTTGATCAGTAAGGGTATCTAATTATTTCAACATCAAGTTTTCAAAACAACACCCTCCCTCTTGAAAGTGTTTAGTAGCTTTTTAAATACATAGTACTTTCATAATTTGGATATGCAATGCACATACCTATGCACATTGTTTACTTCCTATAACATTGTGATACCAACTTTACAAGATTTTCAATATCATGTCCCAAATGCACATTAATATCAAGAACATAATATTACTTGTAGCCCCTCCCCGCTTCTCTTTGGTATGTAATTCAGTGATGTAAAAGTTGATACTGAGTGATTATTGCTTACTAATTAGCTGATGAATGCAGACTGAGAGCGACTATCAAATCCCATTCTGATTACTCAGATTCTCCAAAAATGGCTGAACCAAACAAGTACTTGTTGTGCTATCATTCGTTCACTCATCAATGCCAAGAACTGCAGCATGGTTTCCTTTGGAAAACCTAGCATCACTACTGCTTACCATATAGATAACATTCCTGTTAAATTTGACAGTTGTCAGAGACTTGTCTATGTGTATTGATAACAGACTATCTATTGACTTTACTGTCTCTATGATGGTTAGGAACCATTCCCTTAATATGGACTGTTGAGAATAGTTAGCCGAATAGAACTTGTCCCAGCACCCACCCCCCTTGTATTCATTTAAACAAATTTATGTAAGATAATAATTCAGCATTTTTAGTCTTTGATTCTCCCCTTTTACAGAATTGTTATTTACCTTATACATACATCAGTCTGGCCAAAATTCCTTTCAGTGAAAATTTATTCAGAAGCTTTTTAGACACACTAGTCTGTCATTTTGTGCTTTACACAGCACCACTCTATGATGTACAAACATTTTCAGTATACAGACTTCAAACTATTTTTACTATTCAGTCTTTATGTCTGGGGGCAAGTTGCACTTCTCTGTTCTGTGTATTGTCAATTTATGTTTTTTTTTTTCAGAATAGAGCATGAAAATTGTCCATCTGGACCACAGCTCTACCCTGGTAAACAAACAAACAAACAAATAAAACACACAAATAAGTACATAAATACATAGCACAAATCTAGATAGATGGTAGTAACTGAAAACTCATTACCAGAGACTATCTAGTTGTCTCACAAAAGTTGGTGAGACTAGTTAATATATAATTAGTGTGAAATGAGGCCATAGGACCATAGTATCATAGTAGGTTACTAGGCTATTCACCCTGAGGCCCTTATAAGCCTAGCTAAGAGGTTAGCCCATGTTTAGACAAATCAGCACCCAATGCCCCTGTCCAGCAGGGACATGGGTGGAATCCCATGTGTATATTTTCTGTTTCCCATCCAGTTGTCAAGGTTGCACTTAAAATGGAGTAAAGTGTTACTTTGCTTGATGTGGAAAGAGAGTCTATTCCATAGATGGGGGAGGGGAGTCTCTGGGACACAAATATGTCCCAATAACAAGTCTTGCTGATGTCACAGACCAGGTTGAGGCCACACGTGCGGGTTACTCGATTGGAGCTTGAATTATGGATATGCAGGAGACCCATCATGGTGTTGTCCGTGAATGCCTTGTATGCCAGACAGAGGTCACCTCTAAGGAGTCTGTATGAAACCGAGTAGAGGGATAGGGCTTTTAGCCTATCTGTGTATGTTAGATGTTTGAGGCATTGGAATCTCCTGATGAGGAACCTCTGTGGCCTCTCCAGCTGCTGCATGTGCTTTGTGAGGTACATGATAAAGGGGGCGTTGTACTGAATAATTGGCCTTAAAAGGGAAGAATACAGAGATGTTATGATCTCCTTGTCCCTGATGAGATATCCTTACTTATGAGGTGGGCCATGTAGAAGGCTTTCCGTATAACAGAAGCAACATGGTGGTTAAAAGTGAGGTTGCTATCAACATGAGTACCCAAATCTCTCATGACCAATTGAGTGCTTAGGACATTGTTATAAATGCAATAATTTGTGAGGATGTCACTCTCCCCAAAGGGGATGATGATGCATCTTTTGGTATTTAGCTGGAGGCCGTGTTTTTGGCACCAACCATTTGTCTGAATGAAACCCTCTTGGAGGATGACCACATCAATAGGGGAATTGATGACAGCACCCAACTTGCAGTCATCTGCAAACTTGGTCAGCCATAGCCCACTGGTTTTGGCCTGCACCTCAGAAAAGTATAAGACCGAAATGTGTAGTACGGCACTTGTTACAGGTCTACTGCTCGAGGTGGCATCACCTATTTTGACTACGTGGGTTCTAGCAATGAGCTAGCTTGCTACCCATCTTTTAACTTATGGATTGATGCTAGTTGAGAGAGTTTATCTATTATGCCCGATTGGGGAATAGTGTCAAAGGCTTTGGCCAGTTCAAGGTAGGCAGTGTGCACCATCTTCCCCTCATCCATGGCTTTGGTGAACGTCTCAAAGAAGTCGACCAGATTTAGCAGATATGACCTACCCTTGATGAAGCCAAACTTTGTGGGATCAAGTGTCTGGAGGTTGCCAATGTCCTTATTAATGAGGTCCATGATAATCCGTTCCATGGTCTTGCAGATCAGGCTAGTTAGGCTGATGGGTCTATAATTTCCATGACTGGATATGGCTAGCAACTGGGTCCATTTTTGGTGTTAGAGAGCAATATAAAATGTATCATTCATAAGCACTTCTAAATAATTTATGTCAGATTTTTGGGGCTATAATCGGATAATAGATCTGTTGCATCCCCTTTAAAAATAGGTGTGAATGATTTCCTCCTGTACTGACATAGTTCTTTCTCATATAGTAATAAGATAAATAGCTTATGCATAGTAGTTAATACAAATGCTCATAATGCTAAAAATTAAGATAGAGTGTCTGATGATAACCTAGCTGTTAATGTGTCTGAGAATTGCATTTTTGGAAATTCACAACTGAATTTTTTAAATTCATTTTGAGAACATATTAACAAAAATTTGCATTAGTGACCTTGTCATAATTTGGTGCAATACATGAAATGTTTTACCCGCCCATTTTATTAGAAGTTTTTTAGAAAAAGTAGGAGTGAAATGTGTCTGACTTTTTTAAAAATTGTCACTTACTTCATGCTGTCACAAATATCAGCAAGGAGCAAAGTGGACATTTAACCAAGTAACAGTTTTAGAAAGTCATACACTTACTCTGTCACACCTCTCTTGCTTGAGCGGCACTGTGAAATGTTTTACAGCTTTCAAAGCTGTCCGTTTCCAATGCAGTTCAGCAGCTGGTGCTGTATGTGCAGTAGGACAAACCTCATTAATATTGGGAATAGTGATGAGATCTCCCATCAGAACCATATTAGACATGGATGCCTTGAAATTCACTTTCAGAACCTTTGGATATTAATAGGCTGTATAGAAGACTTTCCAAACTACAGCAGAGACACGCTGGTCAAAAGATAAAGAGTTATCAACAAGAGTGCATAGATTCCTTACACACTCACTATTCTACATATGTATACAAACACGGACACAGACAAAAACAGAAGACCTCTTCCTAAACCACAGACACAATGCTGTCACTACAGACCACAAAGACACAATTTACTCACATATTTAATGGCATTTACACACACACAAACACACGCACACACACACACACACACACACACACACACACACACACACACACACACACACACACACACACACACATGGTCTGAACACACACATATGATCTGAGCCCTCACTTGCATGACACACTACTATCCACATACCAAACCCTTACAAACACAAAATGCTGTATAAATCTTGTCACCTACTCGCACAGTGGAAGCTCTGAAATACTAAAACAGACACATACATTTGGAATCTGTCATACATAGAACTGACCATTAATACTGTGACAAAAGGAGGTACTGCCAGCACAGCTAGCTGGAATTTTGTAAATAATTATATGTCATTTGTAAATATCAAATTAATTAATATAAGATGCTTGTGTTACAAATGTATTAGAACTGTATGTCTTGTGTATCTCAAACTGCTTTGTACAGATGTTTGTTTTGAAAAGGTAATTGTAAAGTAAAAATCTTGCTTTTTTCCCACTTTCTGAAATTTAAGAAAGTTCAGTTACAGATTTGCTGTTCTGAACTGTTTGTAAGTTTCTAGAAGGTCAGTGCTTGCTTGGGCTAAAGGGAAGTCTCTGTGTTCACCAGTGGCAGTGGTTAACACTGAACAGCCTGCCTGTCCCTGTAGGAGTGGTTACTCCCTAGAAGCTGTAGTTTTATTGGCCATTTTGGGTCAATTCTAAACTCCTTGATCTCTCTCTCTCTTAAAACCCGGCTGCCTCGTGGTTTTGGCATCTTTCCAGGCTTGCTAGTTGTTGTTGAAGCACCTACCAAGGAGAAAAAATGCTGAGAGAAGAAAAGGAGCCACTTTTGTGATTTTAAGTATTTTCTTCTGATTTTTGTTAAGATTTACTGCTTTGCCGCCTACTTTTTGGCATTTTCCGGCTTGCTAAAGTTTATATCTGTATCAGAAATATTATTTAGAACACATCTAGAGCCTGTTTACTGCATTTCCTGTGTTGCACTTAATTTAAAATCGTTTTTTTCTCTTAAAACAGCATTTTACCTGACTTTGGCCTAGCACTCAAGTGTGGGGTCATTTATTGCACTGTTGTGAATATTCTGCTACTTGTGTATCTCTGCTACCTTTAAACTAAAACAAAAAAAGAAAAAAAACAAAAAAATCTTGCTTTTTTTCCCCACTTTCTGAAATTTAAGAAAGTTTAGTTACAGATTTGCTGTTCTGAACTGTTTGTAAGTTTCTAGAAGGCCAGTGCTTGCTTGGGCTAAAGGGAAGTCTCTGTGTTCACCAGTGGCAGTGGTTAACACTGAACAGCCTGCCTGTCCCTGTAGTAGTGGTTACTGCCTAGAAGCTGTAGTTTTATTGGCCATTTTGGGTCAATTCTAAACTCCTTGACCTCTCTCTCTCTTAAAACCCTACAACTCTTTTTTTGTGCAGTTTTGCACACTGAGCAGCGTCAGGCAGTGTCGCTTAAACAGGTTTAAACTATTCCAGGCTCCACAAAGTCTGCTCTTTATTTTTTCCCTTAGTACTGTTCAAACTCTCAAAGTAAGCACTCTATTCTCTTTCTAAAGCCCTGCACTTGCTCAGTTCTTATAAGGGAACACTAACTAACTAAAGCACTACACCCTCCTAGACTTCTCATAAGTACTAGGCTCCCGATTGGTCCTTCCTGATCAAGTGTAAAATCAGTTCCCTTTACTAATCTGATCAGTGAAAAAACAGTTCCCTATACTAATCTGGTATATCCAAGGGTCAGTTTCAGGGTTACTCTCCAGTCCAGCTGGTGAATCTGGGAATTTTGAGGCAATGTTACAATTGCCTTATGTACACAGACAACCCTCTCCTCCTTCCAACAAACTCTAATACATGTGAGAGATAAAGTTACACAGCCAAACTGGAGGCAGAGCTCTCTCAACCCAAGACTGGCACAGTCAGGAGGAAAAGGTAATCACTCGCACCACAAATCCAGTCTCACATAGACCTACTACATCTGCATACCCAACACATAAACACACAAAAACATACTCGGAGACTCTAAATAAAAACCTGCCTAAGCAGCAAAGACCTTCAAAGCAGATATCCAAGCAACAGCCACCCCTCAACAATACCCACGAATCGCATATCTCACAAAGTCAGTGTGCCTCACAGTCACAGCCCTTAAGGCTAAACAACACACCAAATACACTCGTTATAGGGGACTGTATTGTCCGGCACACTGACTTCCCGCTCACCAAACTGAACAAGGAGAAGGTCACTGTAAGCTGCCTTTCGGGTGCCAGAATCCACCAGTTAACGCAAGCACTCAAGTCACTCCAAAGCAAGTACAAATATGACTCCATCATTGTCCATGCTGGTGTGAATGACCTGAGATGTACCTCCCTGGACTAGATGAAAAGAGACATAGAGGAGCTCTCTGATCATGTAGCCCAGGCTGGTATGACCCTGACCTTGAGTAGCATCTTGCCCTCACCAAGAATGATACCACAGTATAAAGACAAAATGATCAGTTTCACAATTGGCTAAAGTATTGATGTCATTCAAAGGGGATCCAGTGTCTGTCAGCCTGGGATAACATGCTCGACAAGCCACGTTGCTTCGCTAGGGACGGCTTGCACCTGTCACCCTTAGGCTTTTGTATACTGGAAAAGGCTCTTGCCACCCCCATAGTACCTTTTTTAGGCAAGGCTCAATGGACAAACCCACCTCCATAGACAACCCAAGGATAAAAAAACTAAAGGTAATGCTACTCAATGCCAGAAGTCTAAACCTCAAGATGCACACACTCGAGGCTCTCCTCAGTATGGAGAAAATCGATGTCTGTTCAGTCACAGAAACCTGGTTCAAGGCTCCTGAGAGCACCCCAGGTTATAACTCATACCATGCTTTTCGGCCCCAAAACTCGGACTGAAGCACAAAAGGAGGGGGAGTATCTATATTCATCAAAGATACCTACACCTCCAGGTTAGTGGCACTGCACGAAGCATTGGAAACCATCCATGTGCAACTAACAATGGGCAAAACTGCCTTTCAGTTTGTAGCCTGCTACAGATCACCCTCCCTTTCACAGGAACCCCACTTGGTATTCCTGAGAACACTGAAGAATATGAAGGTCTTTCCAAACGCTATGTTATTGGGTGACTTCAACTACCCAAACATTGACTGGGAAAACTACTCAAGCCCAAACACCCTCACCCAACGGTTCCTTGAATTTATAAACTGTAATGCGATGGAACAACTGGTCACCACTCCCACAAGAGGGAACAACATATTGGACCTGGTCATCACCAACATGGGGACTCTATGTTCCAGACCAGAGGTAAACCCCTCATTAGTAAGATCAGACCATAAACTAATTTCCCTGGACATCCATATCCCATCCCCACCCCCAGCCAAGGAAATCACTGTAAAGAATTTCTCAAAAGCTAACTTCACACTTCTCAAGACTGAGGTGGAATCTTTCAAAGCCCCCAGGCCAGAGGATAATACAGCCCAGTCTGCAGAATCCTTTACAAATGCATTCAATGAGCACCTGCAGGAATGCATGGATCGTGCTATCCCAAATAAAACCAAGACTCACTCCTCCAAAAACAGGAGACCGGTCTGGTGGACCCTGGCCATAAATAAGCTATACAACAGAAGGAGGAATCTACTACATGACAGAGCAAAATCCCAAAAAGGGAAGGCATCTCTGATCAGTATTAGCAAGAAACTACGAGCCCTCATAAAAATCATCAAAGGCCAGTTTCGAAAGAAAAATTGCCGTAGACACTAAAGATAATCACAAGGCCTTCTTTAGTTATGTCAGGAATATGGGTGGAAACTCCCAGATATGCTCTGAATTGTTGCATAACGGTATAAAATATACCGAACCTACAGACATAGCCAACATCCTGGCAGACAGATTCAGTGGTAACTTCTCTCCCACTTCCCCCTCAAAGGAGCAAATGCCTATCCCACCTGAATGTAACCTCCCTGACATCACAGATGCACAGGTAAAAGCTTCCCTCTCCAAAGCAAAAAACACAGCATCTATGGGACCGAACAGTGTCCCAGGCTGTGTCTTACACGAGCTCCAAGAAGAACTGATCCCTCACATTAAGTCACTGTTCAAACAGCCTTACTATAGGATATGTACTCAAAGAATGGCATACAGCTACAGTGGTCCCACTCCACAAAGGTGGCTCAACAATGGACCCCGGCAACTATCGCCCCATATGCCTGACTAGTCTGGTCTGTAAAGCTATGGAGCATATTATCATGGAACTCATAAACAAAGACATTGGGAGCCTCCAGACACTGGACCCTACCCAATTTGGCTTTGTTAAGGGCAGATCTTGCCTCTTAAACCTAGTTGATTTCTTTGAAACAGTTACCAAAGCCATAGGTGAGGGCAAGGTAGTCCACACAGCCTACCTGGACCCCGCAAAATCCTTTGACAGAATACCCCACTCGAGCATCATAAATAAGCTTACCAGCTTAAATATCAACCCCTATATCACAAGATGGGTTGCAAACTGTCTCAGGGATAGAACCCACATGGTCAGAATCGCTGGTGCCATGTCAGAATCCAAACCAGTTACAAGTGGCATCCCACAAGGCTCAGTTCGGGGACCTCTCTTATTCGGTATATACTTCTCTGAGGTTCAGGCTAACACGGGGAGACTATGGCTGACAAAGTTCGCAGATGACTGCAAACTGGGAGCCATAATCGACTCTCCAGCTGACACAAGCATCCTCCAAAAGGGTCTCACGGAGACGGATGCTTGGTGCCAGAACCACAGCCTCAAGCTAAATGCTAAAAAGTGCATAGTCATCCCCTTTGGGAAAAACAAAGTGCCCACAAATTACCACATAGATGGTAATCCGTTAAGTACGGAAGAAGTAATTAGAGATTTGGGGACCAACATAGATAGTAATCTCTCCTTTGATAATCACGTTGCCAAAGTGGTTAGAAAGACCTTCTATATAGCCCACCTTATCACAAAAGGGTTCGCATCTAGATCAAGAGAGGTCATTGTGCCCTTCTACTCGTCACTTATCAGGCCCATAATTGAATACAATGCCCCTTTTGGGATGAACCTTACCCAACACCTGCAGCAACTAGAGAGACCCCAAAAGTACCTCACCAAGAGGATCATGGGCTACAAACAGATGTCCTATGCAGCTAAACTAAAGAAACTCCAGCTCTACTCAGTTGCTTACCGCCTACTCAGAGGCGATCTATGCCTGACGTACAAAGCCATGTCTAACCCAGAATTAATGGACATGCTCCACCTCAAACAATCCAAATTCCTTAGAGCTACATGCTCCAGGGACTTAAACCTCAGCACAAAAATAAATAGGACATGCTGAAGGGACAGATTCATTTCCCAAAGGCTCCCCTCACTCTGGAATAAAATACCAATTCATATTAGACATAGCCCCTCGCTGACCCTCTTCAAGCGAAATCTGGACACGTGGATGGGAAATTGCAAATTCATCCCTGGGATCTCTTCTGTGTCCCTGCTCGACAGAGGCATGGTAAACTAATGTTAAAGGGCTACCTTCTGTGACCTACTATACAGAGGCACAGTAGGCTAATCTAATAGGGAGGCAAAAGCCAAATACACTCAGGCTAGACTTATAAATGCCCTAGGGCAGATAGCCTAGTATCTACCTATGAACCTATGAACCTATAAAGTGTTGTGTTTAAAATGAATCCACAGTGTGCCCTACTGGAAGAAAACAGAAATGTATGTATCCACAGTGTGTCCTGCTGGAAGAGAACAGAAATGTACATGCACTATTGTAACTGTTAAATGTATATGCACAAACGAAAGACAGTTGAACAACCAAATCCACGTGTAGACGAACCAGAACACAATAAGAGACTACTTCTTAAAATAAACCGGCGTTTAATTAATCCAAATAGAATGATGTTAGCGCTTTCGGCTAAATCGAATATTTAGCCTTCTTCAGACAAACAGCGGAATCTAAAATTTCATTGCTTAAAATACATTGTATGAACCAGTTAAAATAAAATGCATCTTGCAATTACACGTAACCATAGTTACGTTAAAGCAGAATGAAACCTTGCATATGTTAGTCGCAAATACAAATAAAATACTGTTACTAGCAGTGCGATAAGTGTTAAAAGCCATCCCTTGTTACAAGTGTCCTTGTTCGTACATTATTTAGCCAAATATCAAATGCCAAATACATATAATGCTTACCAAATCAGTCCATCTTACAGCTTACTTTATAAGTTTGTAAAATCTATTGAAACTCAACATGTGAAGCTAGTGCGAACCATGGAAAGTGTGAAGAAAACCTAGCACTCCAGAATGTTCCTGCATGAGTATTATATGTTGATTTGTTACAAAGCTGCTAATTTACCCTCCCTGCCTTGTAAATATGAAATATAAAGTACAAAAATGAACTTTATACCATCTATTCAGGAAAAAAACCTGGATGTTAACCTAATTACTACTCTGAATGAAAAAATGCCTAAAAAGTGTTATCTGTTATAAGATAACCATTTCAACACACATTTGATCGATAAGTTATCATTGATCCCTGGTATTAAATGTGCTCTTGTTCTGATTTGCCACATTAATTCATCCATCTCCAGCCTTATTTGCCAAGGGCCACCCCTTACATCCGGCAATCTTTGTTGAACTATAACAAAGCCGAAAGAATGTCCTATGTTGTCCTTAATGTGTTTAGCTAGAGCGTTGTTTTCATCTTTTCTATTAATAGCGTATATGTGCTCGTATATTCTGGTCTTAATTCTACGTTCTGTCTTACCAATGTAAAAAGCTTTACATTGGTTACACAGAGCAGCATATACCACAGATTTAGATTCACAATTATAATGGTTGTCGATTTTGTATGTCTTGTCTTTGATAGTAAATTCTGAACCTATTTTGAGAAATTTACATTGTGCACAAGCACCACACTTATACATCCCTTTTGGGCATTGAGAAGTGGATCCTCTTGGTGCTCGCTCCAAAATGGCTTTTAAATTTAAGCCTCTCCTATATGTCAGTTTGGGTTTGTCACCTAATAAAGAAGAAAGGGTGCTGTCGTGATTAATTACATCCCAGTTCTTATTAAGAATTTCTCTAATTTTTTGAAAATCTAGTGAAAAAGTATGTAAAAAAGATACCCTGTAGTTAATGTCACTGTGTCCATCGTCTCTAGACAGACTTGTGTGGATTAATACATTCCCACTATTAGGGTCTTCTTCATTGATAGTTTTGTTACTAAGAAGCGGGATGAATTGACCCGTCTTCCGTTTATTTACTACCTCCAAAATGATGTTTTCTATCAGGGTGCATGGGTAACCCCTTGCTAGGAACATGTTTTTTAGTTTATTGCATTCAAGCTGGAAATCATGGTCCTCTGTGACCATACGTGATGCCCTAACTAACTGGCCTTTTACAACCAATCTTTTCTGGTAATAGGGATGGCTACTAGAGAAATGTAACAAGCTATTAGAATATGTAGGTTTTCGATATATGTTGCTTTTTAATCTCCGGTTGCCAGCATCCTTTGTGAGAAGTATGTCGAGATAATTAATCTCGTTCTCTTCCATGTTGAAGGTAAACTGCAAAAAGTTGGTCATGTTAGTCATTCGTTCAATAAAATTGGGGATGAGTTCCTTATCTCCCTTCCACATACAAAAGATGTCGTCCTGGTACCTAGTGTACCAGGAAACATACTGTTGGAACATGACATCTTTAAATAGGAGTTCTTTTTCCCAATGTGCCAAAACAGCGTTAGCAAATGAACCCCCACAAGGGGAACCCATGGCTACACCCGAAGTTTGGAGGTAGAAACTATTCTCAAAGACAAAAAAATTATTTGCCAAAACCAGCTCCAAAAGTGTTTCAGTTAGGCAAATAATATTTTCTTCAACTTTTTTAGCAACCATAAATTCTCTCACCCAACTAAGACCTATATCCTGTGGTATAACTGTATATAGGTCTTTGATGTCTATTGTGAGGAAAGCCATATCCGTGGTATATACAATTTCGCTTATATTTTTCAAGAAAGACCAAGAATCTTTGCAAATATGTGCCTCCTGTGCTAATAAAGGTTTTATTATACTATCAACAAGTTTGGCACAAGCATAGGTGGCCGAACCTCTCCCGTCCACGATTGGCCTAAATGGTGGTTCATGAAGTTGTTTATGTAATTTAGGTGTGCCAAAAAAGGCTGGGATTCTCGGGGCCGGCATTTGCAAATATTTATATGTTTCTGGGTTGATAAGTCCTTCTATAAGAAGGTCATATAGTGTATTGTTGATTCTACTATAGGCAACATGTATTTCATTAAGAGATACTTCCTTGTACGCTGATGTATCCAAGTGTTTCATCATGTACTCTACATATTTAAAATGATCCATTAATACCACCCCCCCACCCTTGTCAGGTTTCATGACACGAATTTTACAATCCCTTAGGAGCTGGAGAAAATCCCACTCTAATGTGGTCATGTTGTGCAGATCCCTTTGGTTAATATACATGATCTGATTTTTTTATTGCCCAGAGATCTGTTTCACACATTTTCTCAAAAACTGCTAAAATAGGGTGGAGAGGTGGATTGTATGTACTTGAAACCCTTAGAGAATTCAGTACTACTGTGTTGTTACCAAGCAGTGAATTAAGATTAAGTTTTCTAACAAAAACTTTCAAATCTACAAGTGTTTTTCCTATTTCCATGTGTTGTCCTGGAACAAAAGACAAGTCCTTTGCAAAGAAATCAACAATGTCCTGATGGATGTCAATAAGCGTATAATTGTACACCATAAAGTCATTATTTGAACTTTTTAAGACTCTTGGTTCTGAGCCAAATATGGGAATGTGAATCATCTCCTCCTCCCCCCTCGTCTCTTGTTCCTCGTGTTGTGACTTTTTGCAGTTTACCTTCAACATGGAAGAGAACGAGATTAATTATCTCGACATACTTCTCACAAAGGATGCTGGCAACCGGAGATTAAAAAGCAACATATGTCGAAAACCTACATATTCTAATAGCTTGTTACATTTCTCTAGTAGCCATCCCTATTACCAGAAAAGATCGGTTGTAAAAGGCCAGTTAGTTAGGGCATCACGTATGGTCACAGAGGACCATGATTTCCAGCTTGAATGCAATAAACTAAAAAACATGTTCCTAGCAAGGGGTTACCCATGCACCCTGATAGAAAACATCATTTTGGAGGTAGTAAATAAACGGAAGACGGGTCAATTCATCCCGCTTCTTAGTAACAAAACTATCAATGAAGAAGACCCTAATAGTGGGAATGTATTAATCCACACAAGTCTGTCTAGAGACGATGGACACAGTGACATTAACTACAGGGTATCTTTTTTACATACTTTTTCACTAGATTTTCAAAAAATTAGAGAAATTCTTAATAAGAACTGGGATGTAATTAATCACGACAGCACCCTTTCTTCTTTATTAGGTGACAAACCCAAACTGACATATAGGAGAGGCTTAAATTTAAAAGCCATTTTGGAGCGAGCACCAAGAGGATCCACTTCTCAACGCCCAAAAGGGATGTATAAGTGTGGTGCTTGTGCACAATGTAAATTTCTCAAAATAGGTTCAGAATTTACTATCAAAGACAAGACATACAAAATCGACAACCATTATAATTGTGAATCTAAATCCGTGGTATATGCTGCTCTGTGTAACCAATGTAAAGCTTTTTACATTGGTAAGACAGAACGTAGAATTAAGACCAGAATATACGAGCACATATACGCTATTAATAGAAAAGATGAAAACAACGCTCTAACTAAACACATTAAGGACAACTTAGGACATTCTTTCGGCTTTGTTATAGTTCAACAAAGATTGCCGGATGTAAGGGGTGGCCCTTGGCAAATAAGGCTGGAGATGGATGAATTAATGTGGCAAATCAGAACAAGAGAACATTTAATACCAGGGATCAATGATAACTTATCGATCAAATGTGTGTTGAAATGGTTATCTTATAACAGATAACACTTTTTAGGCATTTTTTCATTCAGAGTAGTAATTAGGTTAACATCCAGGTTTTTTTCCTGAATAGATGGTATAAAGTTCATTTTTGTACTTTATATTTCATATTTACAAGGCAGGGAGGGTAAATTAGCAGCTTTGTAACAAATCAACATATAATACTCATGCAGGAACATTCTGGAGTGCTAGGTTTTCTTCACACTTTCCATGGTTCGCACTAGCTTCACATGTTGAGTTTCAATAGATTTTTACAAACTTATAAAGTAAGCTGTAAGATGGACTGATTTGGTAAGCATTATATGTATTTGGCATTTGATATTTGGCTAAATAATGTACGAACAAGGACACTTGTAACAAGGGATGGCTTTTAACACTTATCGCACTGCTAGTAACAGTATTTTATTTGTATTTGCGACTAACATATGCAAGGTTTCATTCTGCTTTAACGTAACTATGGTTACGTGTAATTGCAAGATGCATTTTATTTTAACTGGTTCATACAATGTATTTTAAGCAATGAAATTTTAGATTCCGCTGTTTGTCTGAAGAAGGCTAAATATTCGATTTAGCCGAAAGCGCTAACATCATTCTATTTGGATTAATTAAACGCCGGTTTATTTTAAGAAGTAGTCTCTTATTGTGTTCTGGTTCGTGTTAAATGTATATACTTTTAATAGTGGAAACTGGAATACAGGAGGTTAATCTCACTCCAGCAAATTTTAGAAAAATAACTGAAATTCAATTACTTTATAATCTACACCATAAAGATTTCTCAATGCAGCTAGAGACACAAAGTCTGTACTTGGATAATTTCTGTATTGTCTTAAGGATGAACTAATTGCTACTTTGTAAGCAAGAAGGTATTTAATTGCTTTATGACTTCCAACATCTGCCAAAGATCTGAGCAAAATCCCTTATATGAATATTTTTACAGGTAGATGTTAAATGTTACCAGCTGCCAGTAATGGGGGTTTTGGCCTGAGAACTAGAGGTAAGATGACCAGAAATTATGTAATTCTGCAAACTATCTCAGCAGTAATATCTTAGATATTATTTTGGGAAGTCTCTTAGTGAGACAGAGATTTCTGCATTCTGTCTTGGACCTGACAACAACAACAAGACATACCATTCACCACATCTGCCTTGCTCTAATATAGTAAGTTTTTAGGGAACTGTACTGTCTTAGATACAGTCAGGAATATAGTGAAGCTTAGTTTAGATTTTATTTTTCTTTATTTGTGCAAGCCTGTACAGCAATGCAATTTTAAATATTTCCTGTGATTTTGAACTCTGATGTGAATATATATTTCGTATTGTCTTGTTCTTTTATTATTTATTATTAAATATATTTAAACCTTTCATTGTAACTTATCTGTGTAGAGATATCAAAGTTTTAAGAGTACTTGTATATTTATTTCGTGACACAGTTTGGGCCACTCCTAATAGTCTTGCTCTTGGTCAAACTACCATTTGTATTAATATTAATATTAATATTACACAGTAAAATCAGACACCCTTTGTTAAGGGCGTTCAGGTAGCTGGCAGGAGTGACTGGTGGCAGTGAAAACTGCCTTATATGTATTTTATTTAACATTTGTTAACAGTGAAAGTCCTACTTGGAAAATAGCCAGTTTTCAACAGAGGCCCGGGGAGAAACACTCCAGATGCATGCCTTTGAAGGTGGGAGGAAATTGGAGCACCCAGACGAAAGCCACACAAATGCAGAGAGGACATGCAGACAGTCTGGGCAAAAGGGGGCATATCTAGTAAACCTGTGCCAGCCTTTCCCAGGTGCATGTGTGTGTGTAAATCAAACCTCAAAGAGTGTGTGTGTCAGCTACTTGGGCAGGAATGCAAAGCACTGCTTGGACAGCGAGGGTGCTGGAGGTCTTGGTTTGATCACTCATCTGAGATCTCAACTCTATAGCTGTGCCAGTGGGGAGTCATATTAGGGATCTAGAGGAAGAGGGAGAAACCAGCCCCAGACTGACTGTGGTCTCTGTATGGCTTAAGGGAAATTGCACTTGTAGAGAGCTGCATCTGGTACCTGTTATCCTCTCAGTGGACATCCCCCACCTGATAAGGTTGCACTCTACCACCAGGAATATGACTTAAAATACTAAATCCAAAAAGAGGATTTAATGAGAACTATTTGACAAATGTATCACCTATTTTTTAAGAAGTAGCAAGTTTAATGCAGTATTATTTTTTAACTCAACAGCTCTGCTTTCAAAAATTGTGAAAAGTAAATCATTGGACAAATAAATAAAATTCTTTGCATGGCTGAGGTTTTTTATTCATTCTAAAATACAGGATGTGGTAGCTGTTTGAATTTCTACTCCTCTTTTATAATCTTTAAGTATTCTGGTATCTGACACTGGAACTAGTGAAAGTCTTGGTTGATTTTTTTTCCCCAGGAGCTGAGAGAATACATACCACCTGGGATCAAGTACAGAAATCAAGGTAAACCAGTACTGAATGTATGATGGATAATGCAAGGATCCATAGCTATTTAGAGTCTGTTGAAAATTTAAGACAGCTAGTTTAATCTGCATAAACATAGGATACTTCTGGGTAGGCGTCGATACCAAGCACACAATTATAATATCCCAATGCACTTTATTATATTACTAAGTAACCCCTGTAGCTTCACACATTTATGAAAGAAATGTAAGAGATGGGTGAATTAAAACTGTAAATAATATGTGAGCATAGACTCCTCAAGTTAACTGCATTTCCCCAAAGATCTATTGTTTGGTATGACCTTAGGAGCTGTGTGATACCATACCTCCCATGATACCACTCGCTGAATTTATTCAGTCACGGAATGCAGAAAACAATGTATACTGGCAGTACACAGTAAAATATCTTTAGCTTCATGCAATTTAATGTGAAACAAAGTGCTCTGTTTGCATACTAGCCTGCACATATGCCTTAAAATGCATGTAGCATAAAGTCATCTGTTAACATGGACTTGTTTTTCTTATGGACAGCATTTTAGTTAAATTGCTTCATATCTTTTGACCAATGTTAACAGAAGAGAGAATGTTAAATTTACACGATTTTCATTCAGTGAGACAAAACAACACATAAGTGCTATTACTATGGCATTCACCTGCAGAAAATAGCTCGTTTTACATTATGAATTCTTAGAAATGAGTAATGTTATTTTCTTGGAAGAAAGCTTCTTTTATAGCAGTGGATACTCCAGCACAATTCACTCCATTTTGAGACTTTGGCTAAGAAATGGGTTTCTCTGAGAGAAAATTTAGAATGCATTGATTACCCCACAGATTATGGTCTGCCACTGGTGTGTTTTGCCTGTTGACAACATATTTGCCATATCTTATTATTTGTGACTACAGTACAGTTAATGATTAAAATGCATTCTGTAATTTGTATTTACATAGCAGTTTTCCATGCAGTGCTTAGGGATAGCACAGATGAAATGGTATACTGCATTTCCATATGCATCTTTGACTGCTTGAAATGTTTATCCCTCTCAGTAACAAAGAGATATATAGAGAACAACGTTTTTTAATTCCTCTTTTGTCGGTTTCAGTCTGCCTTTGTCTGTTTTCCTGCCTGCAGTCTACAGATCACTTGTTACTAACCTCAGCATTGACATCCATTGTCTGTCCTGATCAGTATGCTTATAAAATAACATATGCATCTTGATCTGTGTTTAGTAAACATTTGACCCTGCCTTGAATCCTAAATCTATCTCCAAACTCCATTTTTAAGACATACAGACTGCAGATGAAATGGGCACTAAATATTTATTTATTTATTATTTAATTCCTTTGTTAATTTTTGAATGCTTAGGTTACAGATGATATATCCAATCCCGAGTAATAAGGACGGACATATAATACTAAGAAAACAAATGTACAGTATAACATACACCAAACAAAATACAGGAACATCAGAAGCAGAAAAATATATAAGAATATTTAGCCCCAACCCCCCCCCCCCCAAGCCATGGCACACAACCAACAGGAAAAAATTTCCAAAAATGATAAGCAAATATCCCATAATAGGACTTTGTATTACCGAAATGTAAATTCAAGCATTGTGATATTGGCCACTGTGCAGCAGATACAGTGATGCCATTATGTAATGCTGTCCTTACAACTGTTCTAACAGAACAAAACAATGTTTTTATTAAAAAAGAAATCATTGTGTAACTTAAAATAACACTGTTATATGTGAAGATTTTAGCTCCTAACCCGCCATACCAGAAGTTTCCATAGTCACTTACCATATTATTGTAAATGGAGTTTTCTAGCAAGAGAGTTGATGCCCTTCATTAATTTAATAACAGAAGGTTTTGACTTCTCTTATCTAATCTTTGCAGCCAGACTGAAATGTTTGCTCATTTTTTGATTTTATAACTCCACCCTTTTCTTTACTGGGGATATATATTTCTTGTAATACATTTGTTTGAACCTTTTTTATGATACATAAGGTGCAAATCAACTAGTTTTGAATGGAACACAGTTAATTAGTAAATGGTCCCAGATGAAGGATGGATCTTCATTGTATGCCTAGTCACTTACCTTTGTCAATAACAGAAAAGAGGGGTTCCCCTTTGGATGGCTAGGGAGATGTTGTTAATAACAGTTTGCAGAGAATGTATTTATTTATTTATTTATTTATGTATTTATTTATTTTTCAAAGGTACTGAAATTATGGGGAGAACATATTCCAGATAAATCAGTAATTTCCTTTTTTTCTCTTTCGCTATTCCCAGTCTCCTTAGAGGAGAGGGAAGTGTGAAATCCCCCGCTCCCCCAAAACAGAAGTTTGTTAATTTAATACTTGTGATCTCTATGCCGTGTTGAAAATTCAAATTCTGATCATACCAGTTTCCAAAGTAGTGGAAGTGTTTATTTGTTTCCCGACATTCCTGGTTAGTAGTTACTGCAAGTTATATGCCAGCCATGAAGACTTGAGGATCAATCCGAACTGACATGTTATTTTTGTTTTGTTTTGTTTTTTTTTTTTTTGTTTGTTTTTTTTGAATTTAATAGAATTTTTTTAACTAGAAGACTGGTTGAAATGTCATTTTCTAACTGTTTCAAAATAATAGAGTGAATGTGGCTTGGATGGCTAATCACTATACCATCAGTATAAAAAACTGTTGGTAGGTTGGGAAGATCTGCAGGGAGTTTATTGATAAAGAATGCAAACATAATTAAAAGCAGTATACAACCACAAGGACCACCATTGGCAAGTGGAAATTCTGATAAGGAGGCGGACTACATTTGAATTTTTGAAGGTCTTGTTTTTGATAAAATTCTCAAACCACCATAGGGTTTGGTTATTAATGTATACTCTCTTTAGAGTTTAAGAGTGAAGGATTGACTAACAAGGATAAATGCTTTTGCTAGTTCAATGGACTTTTTTTGTGTATTAAAGGCTGTCATATGTATATACACAAAGAACCATCATTATGTTAGTTGTTTGTTTGTTTGCTTGTCTTTCGGCTTTTTCTCAGTTAGGGGTCGCCACAGCGGAACTCTGGTCCGCTAATGATTGGTAGTAGTTTTTTATGGTGCCAAGTTGCCAGCTCAATGCCCAACCTTCGACAAAGGCATGCCCATTCACGCATGTCTTTCGGAATGCCACTCAACCGCGGGGAGGACATGCAGACTCCACACAGAAGGCACTCCCCACACTCCAGCTGAGAATCAAATAGGAGAACCACTTGCTGTGAGGCAACAACGTTACCGCTGCACCACCGTGGATAACCATCATTATGTTACTACTTAGCCTAAATCCAAGTTGGTTTGGAGATAATACTTTCTTTTGATATACTAAACGAGCTGAGAAAATACTAGTTATTTGGATGTTTCACCTCAGGGAGTGCAGCAGAGATTGACTAAAGTCACTAGTTGTACCCGACTTGAAAAGGTTTTGAATTGCCTTCATTACACCTATTTTTCAGATTTGAGGTATGGAATTTTTTTTGTGTTTAAGTTTTCATGCTATTGCATTGTGCCTGGGTCATTTAAGAGCAGTGTCTCTTTAATCTAGACCATATATTTTTTATTGTCAAATTTCAAATAAAATGTTACATGATCTGAAGTTAGAACAGACAATTTAATAGAAAAAAAGGATTGGGTTAACCAGATTGTAGCAATAAATGCATCCACACATATATTTATAACTATACCATTCGATACTATGCCATTATAGACATGACTTTCCCTAAGTGCCTCCAGAAGGATAAGAAAAAAGCTCTTAGATGAAGGTTGCTGCACCAAAGCAGGGTGACAGATAGTGAAAATATATTTTGGACAGAAGGCATTAAACACCTAGGAGTCCATTTCATTCAAGCTTAGTTAGACCATAAAATAATAAAAACATACAGCTTAATGACATTTTGTTCATATCAGCACTGGCAAAAACAGTGTAACTGTTTCTACCAGGTAACTGTTGCTTTAAATATTGACATCTTTCATATCTTTAATTTTGCAAATTGAAGGCACGGTGGCAGCTACTGGAGAAAATGTAAGCTGAGTGGCCAGCACACAGTATCATCAGGATAATGAATCACCAATAATTTTAGAGTATAAATGAAAAACAAACTGTGATCTGTGCATTGTAAGTGGAACAGATGTTTAGGGTTACTACTGCTGCCCCGGCTGAGAGAGTGCATTGTAAGTGGAGCAGATGTTTAGGGTTACTGCTGCTGCCCCGGCTGAGAGATTAAGGGAATTACTGAGGGTCCATTCTATTACATGCTGAGTTACTTTGCACAGATTCAGACAGGCATGAAACTGTTTGAAGGACACGAGGCACCTGTTCTACTCTGCTAGCCTACAGTTTACTGAGAGCACAAGGCATGGTCTATGTCAGTAAAAGTGCCTAATAAAATATTTCACTGAAGAAACGTCCTTCGTCGTTTACAACTAGTACAACTGACCTGGCAACTTCAGATTTCCCAGGTTAAAATGCAAAAAGATGGTTTCTAATTTTACTTCGTATTATGAGGTAGGGTCCCAAAAGTCATGCATCTCACAAGAAATGTTCTGAAATGAGGATTACTGACCTCTCAGAATGAAGGACAAATATTCAAGAAAGGGAAAAGAATAATAAGTTAATTCACAGAAAGAGCGACTAGGGAAAATAAGTGTGCAATGATACTTGGGGAAGAAACTGAAAATAAGGTTGGTTGACATTCTTACCTTTATTAATTATTTCTGAGCAGTTATATTTGTCTTAGCATTCACACATTTTTATTATTGTTGATGTACTATTCATTCTGTTATTCTTCATTCTTACAAAATAGTAACACTTATATAAATATTTGCCCTGTTAAAAATGCTTTGATTTATGATTATTAATTAGCAATAGATTCACTGTATCTGTCATTACAATGGCTTTAATGAAGTCAGTTATTATTATTATTATTCACTGCATAACAGGTTTGCCTAGGGGGCTGTATTGCAAGGCACAAAAAGGTGTTTCCCTTTACGTGCCCTTGGAGCCTGTTGTCAATTAGTGAACAGCATGCAATTGTTGATGAGCAGCTGAAGGAACCAATGAAATGCACATACATCCTGCTGGGCTATGACAGCTCAGTGACATAGATAGGAAAGTGAAGTCTGGCCAGCAAAACTTGTAGACAACTGCAAACACCCAAGTTCTGAGAAATGAATGTTGTGTAATCAAATTACTACTTACTAGCACAGATCCTGTGTAGTTAAGGACCAAAACAAAGCTCTATTACATCTGTACGGTTACTACATGTCACACACACACACACACACACACACACACACACACACAAACACACACACACACACAGGCATGCATACACACTGGAAATACAGATAAGCCAATTCATTTAAACAGCCACAGTGTCAACTGTAGATTCTGAAGTGACTGTCAACACTGCACTCATGCTCATATTGTTCTTCCTTGCCAGTCATGCCCCCTGACAGCCTTACACCTGGGGCAGATACCCCTTCACTCTACTTTAGTTACTGTACTGGACTGACATTTTGAGTAATTCAAACTGCCTGTGAAGCTGATGCCTTATCTCACCATTCATCCCCAGCATACATCACTCATTTATAAAACACTGTAAGCCATCTTACATGACAAGCTGGTGCCCAGCTGTTTAACTTACAAATAAAACATACATCACACTTAAGTACAGCATAATACATAAATAACATCATAGCAACCACCCACTGTAGGTATTTGACTCTACTGAAGCCATTTTAATTAGATGTGGAAGAAATCAGTTCTTAGTTTCCATACAGTTTTCATGCAGACACATGTAGGTATTCATTCAACTGTGTTTGTCACCTGAAATAATGATGGATGCTTGACACTGACTGCAAATGTGATTTGTGTAAAACAATAAGCATTTGGTCATTACTCACCATGGCACTTCCCACTCCCATCTAATACCACATTTAATAACAAAAGTGATATGCTATATCCCAACGTCATTTCTCTCCATCATAAGCCTTGTAAGATGCTAGCTCTATTGGTAATTCTTTACTGTTTAAATGTTTTTAAAATTTTTGTAGAGCTTTCCTCCATTGGCCTTTGCTGAAAGTTGACCATTGGCTCTGTCCTGGTTGACAAAACACACACAAAAAAAAAAAAATACAAATAAATAAATACTAACTTGGCCTGAAGTAAAGAGAGCTGATCATCATTGTGTCTTTATTCTCCCTGGCCTCTTAAGGTATGTCTTCTGATTCTTTTCTCCATGCTAGTCATTCACATCCAAACAAATCGCTGAAGCAGAAACATGATATTGCTCTGAAGGAAACAATGGTAATGCTGTATCGCCACTTTAAATCTGTTCGGCAGGTATTGTCATTCTGGTGCGGATCAATGAATGTTTCTAAACAATGTCACAAATTGCCAATCCTTTTGAGGCTGGCTTTTAGCACCTCCTGCTTTAATACTGTTTTTGTGTATGTTCTTCTCGGAAAGTGATTTTGCACACTTGATAGCACATCACTCATTAGGGGGACATCATGAATTGCTGCTATCAGTCATAATGACATACTAAGGTGAGTATTCTTTGAAAATAAAAGACCCGTCTGACAAATATATGAACATGTGTTTAATGGGATAAGGATTCAGACATAAGTTTGCCAGTTTGTAATGTTTACCTTTGTCTGTATCCTATCAGCAGCCTAGACTTGCCTCATTAACCCAGATGTCAGTAGTGCACACTTCAGTTTATAGAAATAACTACATGCCAGCCTTAGTTTAGAACAGCAGTTGGGAAAATTGTTAAGGTGTTACCTTACAAACACAAGGTACAATGTTTTATTCTCAACTTTAAAGGGTGATTGGCTAGGCTTAAAATGGCAAGCAAGAGAATCAAACATGGTACTTACCTATGAAAATGAGGGGTTGGGAGTTGGCATAATGGGCAAGGTGTTTACATCGCAAACAAGAAGTTTGATTTTTACCAGGGGAAATTGCCTAGACTTAAAATAACCCATAAGGGCAGTTAGCCTAGTACTTACCTATGAACCTTAAAGGTGGTCTTGAGAATAAATTCCAGAATGACTGTTGTTTCTTGAGACCTGATCTTAAAGGAATCCATTCTGGAGTTAACATACATGCACCAAGGGCAAGCACAACACATTAATTTATGCAAATGTTGATGTGAGTGAATACAATTTTACACAAATGTGCTTGTAACTTAGCATGTTTAAATATTTTAATCTTGTATGATCAGTTTATTTATGATGACTAAACTCGTGAGCTGTGTACAAGATTTCCTCGAAGCTATTTCACAATGGCACCTCCTGTACTGAACCAACAGATATTGCCAATATATTGGCCGACAGATTTAGTGCCGGATTTACCCATCTCTCCCCTACCAAAGGAACAATCACAATACCAGTAGATTGCCAGGCACCCAGTATTACTGCTGCACAGGTTAAAACAGCACTGTCCAAGGCCAAGAATACAGCTTCTATGGGACCTGACAATATTCCTGGCTGTGTTCTACAAGAACTACAGAGTGTACTGGCACCTCACCTATGCCCCCTGTTCAATCACAGCCACATCTCAGGCTTTGTCACTACCGAATAGCGAACTGCTACAGTCATCCCTCTCCACAAAGGAGGAGTGACTACAGACCATGGGAACTATCACCCCATTAGCCTGAGTCTGATATGCAAAGCTATGGAACACATCATTATGGACCTAATAAACAAGGATATAGGGAATTTCCAACTCTGGATCCCACACAGTTTGGTTTTGAGAAGGGTAGATCATGCCTGCTCAACCTGGTTGACTTCTTTGAGTCACTTATCAGAGCTGTGGATGAAGGCAAGGTGGTTCATATAGCCTACCTTGATCTGGCCAAGGCCTTAGATACCATTCGCCACTCAGGAATCATAGAAAAACTCACTAAGCTAGGCATCAACCCCATATCACTAGGTGGTTGCAAACTGACTCACATATAGAACTCACAGTGTTAAAGTAGCTGACTCCAAGTCAGGCTGCCGATCAGTCACGAGGAGTCCCACAGGGCTCAGTCCTGGGTCCTCTCCTGTTTGGTATCTACTTCTCTGAAGTCCAGGCCAACATTAAGGGACTCTGGCTGACAAAGTTCACAAATGATTGCAAGTCGGGTGCCATAATTAACTCCCCAAGTGATGTTGACATCCCACAAAAAGGCCTCACTGAGACCAGCGACTGGTGTCAGAACCATGGCCTTAAGCTCAGTGTCAAAATATGTGACGTCATCCCCTTTGGGAAAAGCCCGGTTCCCATGAATTACCACATTGATGGTAGTCCACTGAACACAGAAGGTGTTATAAGAGATCTGGGAACACACAGACGTTGACAGCAACCTTTCTTTTGACCACCACATTGCCACCATGGTCAGAAAGTCCTTCTATGTGACACATCTCATTACTAAGGGTTTTGCATCCAGGAAGAAAGAGGTCATTGTCTCCCTCTACTCTTCCCTCATTAGACCAATCTTCGAGTACAATGCCCCATTTGGCATGTACCTCACTAGACACCTGCAACAACTGGAGAGGCTGCAAAAGTACCTTACAAAGAGGATCCTAGGCCTTAAACACTTGTCCTATATGGACAGACAAAAAAACTTCAACTTTTCTCTGTCTCATATCATCTACTTAGAGGCAATCTCTGCGTGACTTACAAAGACATGTCTAACCCAGCTCTGTTAGAAATGCTACATGTACAGTAATCCCAATCCCTCCGCACTACACACTCCAGAGACTTCAACCTCATTACCACAATCAACAGAAAAAGCTGGAGGGACAGGTTCATAACCCATCCTATGGAATAGACTTCCCTTACATGTCAGGCAGAGCACCTCACTAGCCCTCTTCAAGAGAAATCTTGATGAGTGGAATGGAAATAGAAAATTCACCCCGGGATCACTCCAGTGACTCTACTCAACAGAGGCACTGGGAACTAAGGTTGCATGGCATGATGCCAGCATAATCCTATGGGCTAGGCTTGCAAAGGCTCCAGGTCTATTAGCCTAGTACACATCTATGAACCTATGAACAGGGGAAAACACCCCAGAGCATGCCTACAAATATGATAAAACACCCCAAAGTCAGCCAACAGACATGGAAAGCAATCTTTAGTCTGCCAGCTAAAATAAGCAGCACTCTAAAGCCACTTATAAGGGAAAAACTCAAGCTACTTTTTAATGATACAGAACTGCTGTTCAAAAGTGTTTGAGATTGGTGTTAATCACTGAAAAAAGAGAACTCTTACAATTCAACATTGTAATGGAAATTCTTTTTTTCTGATGCTAAAAGATGTTATTTTAAAGGCATCATGTTTCTATACTGGCTGTCAGACTCTGACGTGCTTCATTTGCTATCTTACAAACTTGGAATTAGATGCAGACTTCCATGAGTTTGTTTGAGCCCAGTTGTATGTCTTAAACAAATGTCAGTAATGCACAATATTGCAAAATAAAAGAAACGTGTAGTCTGAAAGTTTCAGTTCAACTTTGAAAAACAAGCAAACCAAAAATTGTTGCAGGATGCTCATTTATAATAATTAATTGTATTTGCATGACAGAAATGTAGGTTATCAAGAAATCTGTGTCTTTGGATAAACTCAGGAGACCTTCATTTAAAACATTTCATCGTAGTTCCTCAATTAATTGCATCATCTATTTTTTTCTATTAAGCAACATGTGTTACTTGATGATTTTTCTGATTAGCATTATGGGCTATTTTGAAAGGAGATGAAAACTGCCTAGGAGAGAGGAAACCTGAAGGAAAATTAAAACTGGAGCTGAAACTCAAAGACAGAGACATTTTGTCTTTTCAAGTTTTTTTTTCCTTTTTTTTTTTTTTTTTTTTTTGTTGAACTCTATTTCCTCTCAATCTGATTTTGCTTTTGAAGATGTTTTATCACATTTTGGCATGCATGTGAGTATGAAAATGTTTTTTAGAAAGACAGTTTCGATATCAGACAACTTCAAAAATCAATTAATCAAATGTGCCCAGATCAAAAAGGCAAAAAAGAGAAAAACTGTTCTGCTCCATGTAATTGAAATAAACCATCCATTAACAAATGCAACATGCCGCGTGCTTAAATTACCACACACTGAGCACTTCAGCTATCATGCATGGTCAGAAGCCCGTTCTGCATTCACACACCATCGGCACTTACCAATCATACCCCCTAACAGCTTGGGCCTGAAGGAGCTGTTGCCTTCACCCCACCTTAGTTATAGCTCAGTACTAGAGCTTTTATCTTGTGAGATTCCACTGAAAAGTGTTTATATCAGACTGCCCTAGTTAAAAAATATAAATAAATCCCTTTATTAAGTGCATTAGCCCATTTTCATGACGGTCCAAAAGCTCTGTTTGGTTAAGTATCTGACTCAGAGTCACAATGTCGGTAAATGGAATTAGAAGAAAATAAAACCTTGTGCTTATAACTACAGAACAGAGCTCATTAATAGCTCAGTCTTTATTCTCAGCACTAAGGTACATGCTGATCTATCATTTGCTAGTTATCTGTAAGCATTGGACATTGTCGCACTGTTTAATAATAGCAAGTGCTAAAAGGCCAGCTACAGAAGGGGTAAATTAGAGTAAATTTCTGCATTGGCCATATAGGCAGTCAAGGTAGGTATTAATTAATTTGACTGAGACCTCACTAGCTAAGTATATTTAACTTTGATGATACCTTAATACACTAGGAGCAAAAATAATGCATAAGGTGCACTAATACCTTGTTATTCTAATAGTAAAAGCAATGCATAAGGCTTTCTACAAGTTCAGTTTGGCACAGAGGTTAAAAAAAAAACATAAAGACATCACAGTATAAAGTATGGAAGTTCTGGTAAGAATGCAGAACTTATAGTACCTACAACTTAAAAGGTAGAAACATTATCATTCACGGACAGCACAGTACAGGGATTTGACTGAATTGTCCATTACAAGGGGATTGGCTGAGATGCCACACAATATTAACCTCACAGAAATCATAGGCACAGATGGCACATAATATTATATCAATGAGATGGTAGGCATATATGTTATACACAATGTAGCAATAACTCATAAGGTCATTTTGAAGAGAGGTTTCCAACAGTTAGAGAACAGCAGATACAATACAGTTTAGAAAAATATCTTTTGTTTGTTTGCTAGGCAAAAGCAGGAAAAGCAGGTATAATGCAAAATACAGTAATGAATCTGGAATAGTTGTATTCTCCTTGCAGTAATGGAGTACAATAAGGCTCTATAGTATATCACACACAGCAGCAGGAGTGCATATCCGAGGGCAAAACTGGGGTGCTTCAGGTAATAACAAGCACGTCAGGTAAAAAACATAAGAATTTTTAGGGGTGATTCAGGATCACAGAAGACTATAAATTAAAACAGAAAACAAACCACTTACTACAATACAATGCTCCACAAAGTGGTGTTGTTGTAGACTTTTTGTGTAGTTGATGGTTCATTGTCACAAACAGAGCAGAACAGCTCAGCTTAAAGCAACCCAGTGGGGGAAAAGGCAATAAAGCATTAGAGTACCTTAACCTGTCAAAACAAGCTCTGCTGAATGTCCTTCAGTAATCAGGCATATACAAACAAAGATGGCTTGTTTCCTGTCACCAGGATAAAACTTGCTTCTTAATTTCTAGTTGAAAGACTGCCAAAGCATATAACTGTTTAAAGCAGCACAAGCCATCTGAAAAATAATACAGAAAGACTTTTTCCTGCTGTTACTGGCATCATTCTGCATTCAGTCCTTCACTTGTGAAGCTTCCAAATGCAGTTTTTTGGATACATAAACTAAAATCAGAGCTTAAATCATGTTATCTGTAAACTATACAACAGTCTGACGATACAGTTTGTTTTAATTCCATTCTGTTACACTGCCCAAAAGAAGATTATAAGAATTATCAACTGTGATATATGCGGTGATGACACCAAAATGTTTAACTATATAATAGTTGTAGAAGACAATTAAAGACACATCAACAATTTTAATCCATTGGGGACCAGAGAATTTTTATTTTCAAAGATTCATAGATTTTCTTCTTTCTTCATATGCAAAGTTTTTCAGAATACATTTTTTAGAAAACTTCAGTGTTTTGGTTCATAACTGCCAAGTCTTAGAAAGCATTACTTTATAACATGTTATTTGTTGCCTTCAGTTAGCTGATCACCAAATATACTGGGTATTTTTCATGACTTAATCTTTCATATACCCAATGAAACCTCTGACTTAGTGTTACCTTTAGTTAGGTGTGCTGTCTAAATGTTCAGTTCTTGGTTCTCTGACTTATATCCTGACTGGAGTACCTTCTCTGCAGACTATATTCCTTTATTGTGTCCATATGGCTTTTCTGTATGGGTCACTGGTTTCTTCCCACATTGCAGTGACAAAGCCACAATACAGACAATTAAAAAATAACCTCTTAAAATAAATAAAAAATGTATAAAAACGTAGAAAATACATATATGTATAATATATGCTTATATAAAAATACAACCTATTTTATGAAACAATAAAGAGTCCTGCTTTTTATCTATCTTTATTTCTTATTTTTTTTATTTTTGACTCTTTATTATTTCATAAAATAGGTTAAATGTTTATATCAATATATATTATATACATTTATTTTCTACATGCTTTTTTATTCATTTTATGCCTTTTTAAGAGTTTTTTTTTTTAATTGTCAGTATTGTGGCTGTTCATTCAGTTCATTGGTCAAGAATGTCACATGACTGTATGCTAATTATATTTATTTGGGTGGTTTTATAATGATATTTGTTTCTGAAGAAGTTCTAGTTTCATTAAATAGAACGAAAGTGCTAATTTTTTTGTGTCTAGTTTCTTCCGTTGTGGTCAGGCTGTTACTTTTTTTTATTATTTTATTCATTTGGTTTGTGAGTGTTTTTCTTGATGAAGTTTCATTCATCAGTTTGGCTATGGCTGGAGTGGAGTCTACACAGGACGCACTATTAAATCTCAACACCCACTCTATTCCTAAGAATCTTTTGGATTTTAGTGAACACATTTCTGCAGTTGTCTCTGGAGCTATTCATGACATTTTTCTTGTTTCCATGGCAAAGGAAATGGCCATGTTGGATTACATGAAAGTGGTGGAGATGTACGCCTAACATCTACACAGTGTTCTTTAGTTAATTTCTCTAATTCGGATGGTGGGGATAATAATTTCATCTCAAATAGTCATTCTTCCAACAGTTTTACACCTTTAGAGAATAATGATCTTATTTATTATGCGTTTAAAGACTGCGGAAATCCTTTCAGCATGGACAACAACATTTCTGGTTCACAAGTAAGTGAACCAATTGAGAATCTTAATGGCAGTGGTTTTGAGACTTGCAAAACTGATATTTTTAAACTTAAATGGCTTTTTTTAAAAACTGTTACCCTACAGTTGGAAGTGGCTTATTTGGAAGAGAATATTAGATGCGGAGATGTGCTACATGAATCAAGAGTGTATAAGTTCCCTAATTGTATTAAGTATGGTGACAATCTTTATTGGCAATTAGTGGAACTTTTTAATAATAGAGGTCTGTCGGTTATGAATTTATTAATTCAATACTACAAAAGTGAACTGGCTGCTCTTAGAATTGAAATGGAAGGTTTGGATGCAAAGATTAAAGCATCCAGCAGTCTTCAGTTATTGGTGACACTTTATTCTTCCATTTCTGCTAAGGTTGACAGACATAAGGCCTCCATTATTTCTAGAAAGCAGGGTAAATTGAAGTGGGACCTTGTTTCTTACACCAATAACTCTGCATATCGTATCACAACATCACATGGAGAGGCCTGGGTGATAATTAAACAGAGTCAAAGAAGTAAACTCTCTGCAAGTAGGACCCAGATGCAAGGCAGCAAACAGCATAAGTAGACAAAATTGTCAGCACCAAATGCAGTGTAAATCAAAAAAAAAAAAAGGCTAATAAGTTAAATACATAAGTATTTATTTAATATAACAAACAACCCAGACCAGTTTCAGCCAACAGGGTTTCCTCAGTGGGAAATGGAAGTAATAGCAAATAAGAAGTGACACACACACACACACACACACATATATATATATATATATATATATATATATATATATATATATATATATACAGCATGAGTCATGTATGGAAAATAAAAAGAGAATATAAAAGTTATACAATAAATCAACCACATAGTTACTGTCCATTGTAATTAGTAAAAAATAAAATAAACATTTAGTATTGTTATAAATGATCATTTAAACCAGGTGAAAACAAAGCACCCAGTTTAATGATCCAATACTTCTCTTTTTTAGTGAGAATAGAATGCCATCCTTGTTTATTGGATCTATCAGCTTGAATTCTGTCTATGATGCTGAACTGGAATATGGCTGAGTTGTGTTGTATACAATGTCTAAATAGAGCATTGGTCTCCCTCTTGGTTCGTATGTAGCTACGGTGCTCCGACATGCGTAATCGGAGTGGTCGTGATGTCTGTCCAACATAAAATGAACCACATATACATGTTACAAGGTACACCATCCAATCACTGTTACAATTGCCAAAAAATTTAATGTCAAAAATCCTGTCAGTGTTTTTGCTGGTAAAGTGTTTTGATGCAAAAATATATGGACATGATGAACAGTGACCACATTGGTAGATACCCCATAGTTTGTCACCTGTCATGGTTAGTTGATGGTGTATTGCTCCAGCCAAACTGACCTTATACCTGCTACGCAGGATACACAAATGCCTTAACAAACCTCCTGGAAGACCTATTGTATCTGGGATGGGTTCATTGATGGAACCATTATCTGTGTTCCTCACATTGTATCTTAAACCACTATTAAGCCTAATTTGTGCCAGAATACAGGACACTACACAATGTTTACACATTATTGCTGACAATCAACTAGAACCTGATTGGCTACTCTGCACCCTGGATGTCAAGGCTCTATACACCAACATACTACATTGGGCTGGATTGGAAGCCCTTAAGTTTTGGTTAGACAGAGCCCAAATCTATCCCATAGGCTTTAACACACTTCTGGTCTGCATGGCTGAACATGTTCTCAACAAAAATGTTTTTTATTTTTAGGGAGAATGCTATTGGCAGCACAAAGGCACTGCTATGAGAGTGTATTTTGCTCCCATATATGCAGATCTGTTTATGGGATACATTGAGGAACATCTCATTTATGACTCTGCACACAACTTATATATTGAGGAACTTGATATTTGGCGTAGATATTTGGACGATTGTTGGTTGGTTTGGTGTTCTGATGAGAAATATTTGGCAGAATTTGTATTATACCTCAACCAGAGCAAATGGGGTATTGAATTCACTTCTACTCATGACAAAAATGAAATTAACTTTCTGGATGTGACCATAACCAGAAATCCAGATGACACTCTACAAAGGAAAACTTTTTGTAAATACCCCCAGTACAACAACTTACTTCATGCAACGAGCATGAATCCAAACCACATCATCCGAAACATACCCAAATCTTAGTTCCTCCAGATTCGTAGAATTTGTTCCTCAGAAAAAGATTATGAAGAATCCCAACAGGATCTGGCCAACAGGTTTAGAGCTAGGGGTTACAAGAAGCCTGACATCCGGGGTGCCCAACAAATTGCTATCAATTCTACCATAACCTCCCTTCTTAGATACCGTGATAAGACTCAGATTGAACAGGATGTATCTATCCGGTTTATCACAACATTTGGTGCAACATCAACCTAATTAGGAATGTTATGTCCAAACACTGGAATATTCTTACTGCCAATGAAGAGCTTACACCCTAGATTGGTGATGCATGTAATTATGGATACAGGAGAGGGAGAACACTTGGGTCATTTACATTTTAAAAGGGTCAGTTCGGCTGGAGCAATACACCATCAACTAACCATGACAGGTGACAAACTATGGGGTAACTACCAATGTGGTCACTGTTCATCATGTCCATATATTTTTTCATCAAAACACTTTACCAGCAAAAACACTGACAGGATTTTTGACATGAAATTCTTTGGCAATTGTAACAGTGATTGGGTGGTGTACCTTGCAACATGTATATGTGGTTCATTTTATGTTGGACAGACATCACGACCACTCCGATTACGCATGTCAGAGCACTGTAGTGACATATGAACCAAGAGGGAGACCAATGCCCTATTTAGACATGTATACAACATAACTCAGCCAGATTCCAGTTCGGCATCATAGACTGAATACTTGGTGATAGATCCATATTCTCTTTTTATTTTCCATACAGAAAACAATTTGAATGTTGGGAAGATCAGATCACTTTGGGAAGAATGCTATTGGATGACTCATGCTATATATATATATATATATATATATATATATATATATATATATATATATATATACATATAATATGTGTGTGTCACTTCTTATTTGCTATTACTGTCATTTTCCACCGGTCTGGGTTGTTTGTTATATTAAATAAATACTTATGTATTTAACTTATTAGCCTTATTTTGTTGATTTACACTGCATTTGGTGCTGGCAATTTTGTCTACTTATGATAATTAGAACATATAGTTGATAATAATATGAGGGATGGTAACACTGTTGCGTCAGAAGTTGTTCAAGCAGGTCCAGGTGCAAATAAGCCAGGTAATCAAGTTAATGCAACAGTTGGTATGACTGCGCCATCTACTTCTTTAAGTTCGGCTTCTTCCACTGGCAATAGCTCAGGAGCTTTTTTAGTGAACAATTCGGGGAACAAAAAGACTCTGAAGTGGTCCAACAATGTCTGGAACAAAATCAAGAGCTGAGGGAGGAAATGGAAGAGGAATTGGATTTTCAGAATGACATTTTGAATTTAAGTTCATAGGTTCATAGGTATGTACTAGGCTATTGGCCCTAGGGTCTAAATAAGCCTAGCCAAAAAGGTACCTGGCTTTCACCACCCAAGAAAATTATTTTCTTGTGCCTCTGTCGAGCAGAGACACAGAGGTGATCCCCAGGGTGAATTTCCTAATTCCCCATCCAATCATCAAGATTTTTCTTGAAGAGTGCTAATTAGGTTCTGTTTATTGTGGTGACAAGGTTTAGGTCCCTAGAGCATGTAGCTCAGAGGGATTGGGATTTCTTTAAGTGGAGCATGTGCAACAGCTCTGGGTTTGACATAGCTTGTTATGTTAGGCAGAGATTGCCTCTGAGTAGGTGATATGCGATGGAGTAAAGCTGGAGTTTTTTGAGATGGTCTGCATAGGGCATCTGTTGGAGGCTGGTAATCCTCTTTGTGAGGTATTTCTGTGGTCTTTCTAGTTGTTGTAGATGTCTTGTGAGGTACATACCAAAACGGGCATTGCACTCTATAATGGGTCTAATGAATGATGAGTGGAGGGGAACAATGACCTCTTTTTTCCTGGATGAGAAACCTTTTGTGATGAGGTGTGCCACGTAGAAGGATTTTCTGACTACTGTGGTGATATAATTATCAAAGGAGAGACTACTGTCCACCTGTGTCCCAAGGTCTCTTATCTCACTTATGGTGATAAGTAGACTACCACCTATGTGGTACTCATGGGTACAGAGTTTTTACCAAAGGGGATGACAATGCACTTTTTGGCATTGAACTTGAGGCTATGGCTTTGACACTAGGCATCTGTCTCAGTGAGGCCCTTTTGAAGGATGTCCACATCGTTAGGAGTTTTGATTATGGCTCCTTGTTTGTAGTCATCTGTGAACTTCATTAGCCAAATACCTTCTGTGTTAGCCTGTACTTCAGAAAAGTAGATACCAAACAGGAGAGGACTCAGGACTGAACCCTGTGGTACTCCACTTGTTACTGGTCTGAAGTCGGATTTGGAGTCTGCTACTTTCACAGTGTGGGATCTGTCTGTGAGCCAGTTGGGAACTGATCTTGTGACATAGGGATTTATATCTAGTTTAGTGAGTGTATCTATAATTCTAGAGTGGGGGATGGTGTCAAAAGCCTTGGCGAGATCTAGAGAGGCTGTGTGAACCACCTTACCCTTGTCTACGGCTTTGGTGACTGCTTCAAATAAGTCTATCAGGTTTAGGAGACATAATCTGCCTTTTACAAACCCGAACTGGGTGGGGTTCAGAGTTTGGAGATTGCCAATGTCTTTGTTTATATGTTCCATGGCCTTGCAGACCAGGCTTGTTAGGCTAATGGGGCTGTAGTTCCCTGGATCCATGGTGGCTCTCTCTTTGTGGAGTGGGATAACAGTCGTTTTGCATCATTCAGTGGGCACAAAGCCTGACGTGAGGCTATGATTGGACATGGTGCTTAGGTGGGGTGCCAGTTCATTCTGTAGTTCATGTAGAACGCAGCCTGAGATGTTGTCAGGTCCCATGGATGCTGTGTTCTTGGCTTTGGAGAGTGTGGTTTTTACCTGTGCAGCCGTGATTACAGGAACTTTGCATTCTTCCTGTATAGAGATGGGCCCCTTATGGGATGAGAGTGGGGTAAAGATAGCACTGAACCTATCTGCCAGGATGTTAGCAATATCAGTTGGTTCTGTATATTTAGTGCCATTGTGCTATAACTCAGAACAGATCTAAGTGTTGCCATTGAGATTCTTGACGTAGCTATAGAATGCTTTGTGGTTTGTCTTTAGAACCAGTGGGCGATTTTGTTTTTGTAGCTAGCTTTGGAGAATTTTATGAGGGACCTCAGCTTCTTTCTGAGGCTGACCAGAGAGTTCCTCCAACCATGGGATTTTACACTTTTTTGCAACAGTTTCTTTCTTCTGTTGTAGAGTTTATTTATGGCAAGGGACCACCAAATTGGCTTCCTTTTTTTGGAGGATAGCATCTTGGTTCTGTTAGGGATAGCATGATCCGTGCACTTGTGTAAGTGCTTATAAAGTGCATTTATGTAGGATTCAGCAGTTGTACCTCTATTGGCCGTCTGCATGGGTGTTGTGAAGTTTGGAACTTCTGTCTTAAGAAGTGTGAAGTTGGCTTTGGAGAATGTTTTTACTGTGGTTTCCCTAATGGGGGGTGGGGAGTGGGGACAGGATGTGGATGTCTAGGGTGATTAGCTTGTGGTCGAATCTGACCAACGAGGAATTGATCTCTGGTGTAGAACACCAGTCACACATGTTGATAATGACTAGGTCTAGCATATTGCTTTCCCTGATGTGGGTGTGGATAAGTCGATCCAAGGCCTTGGAATTTATGAATTCCAGAAAACGTGGAGCAAAAGAGTTGGTACATGAGTAGTTTTCCCAGTTAATGGTGGGGGGGTTGAAATTGCCCATTATTAGAATATTGGATTGTACTCTAATTTTTTCCAGTGTATCAAGAAATGAGGAGTGGGAATCCTGGGGCATTGTGGGGGATCTGTAGAAAGTTACAATTTGGATTGTGGTCTTGCCCAGAGTTAGTGGCACTTGGATAATCTCAGATGCATTATGCTGAGCAACTATCCTGGATGTGTGGATATCCTTAATGAATATGGACATGCCTCCGCCTTTAGTGTTTCAGTCCAGGTTAAGTGGCCGAAAGTTGTGGTATGAATTATAGACTGGTAATGCAGGGGTGCTCTCTGGAGCCTTGAACCAGGTCTCTGTCACTGCACAGATGCCGATGTTCTCCATTTTAAGGAGTGCCTCGAGTGAATGCATTTTGAGGTTTAGACTTCTAGCATTGAGTAGCATTACCCTCAGATTTTGCTTGCTTGTACCTGTTACGGTGGTGAATTTTTCATTTGAACCTTGCCTAAAAAAGGCAATACAGGGGTGGCAAAAGCCTTAGCCGATATCCAGAATCCCAAGGGTGACAGGTGCAGGCCATCTCTGGCTAAGCATCATGGCCTGTCAATCATGTCATCCCAGGCAGACAGATACTGGATCCCCTTAGAATGACAACAGAAGCTTAGCCAATTGTTGAATCATTTTGTCCTTGTACTGTTGTATCATTCTGGGTGATGGCAGGATGTTACCCAGGGTTAGGGCCATACCTGCCTCGGCTGCAAGATTGAAGAGCTCCTCCATGTCTCTTTTCATGTAGTCCAGGGAGGTATGTCTGAGGTCATTCACACCAACATGGACAAGGACAGAGTCATATTTGTACTTGTTGTGGAGTGACCTGAGTGCATGCATTATTTGGCGGATCCTGGCACCTGACAGGCAGCTGACAGTAACTTTCTCCTTGTTTAGCCTGGTGAGTGGAATATTGGTGTGCCTTACTATAGAGTCACCTATGACTAGAGTGTTGAGTATGTTGTTATGCCTTATGGGCTGTGGTTGATTGGCACACTGAGTTTGTGGGCTATGTGTCATTTGGGTTGTGTTGGGGGGTGGAGACTGCTTGCGTTTTTGCTTTGGAGGTCTCTGTTGCTTGAGCAGATTTTTATTGAGAGGCTCCGTGAATGTAGGTGTGTGTTTTGTGTTGCTATGTGTGCGTTTTGGTGGTGTAGGTTTTGCGGGACTATGTGATGAGTGTGGTGTGGTGCAAATGTTTACCTTGTCCTCTTGACTGTCTAGTCCAGTCTTGGGTGAAGAGAGCTTTGCTTCCAGTTTGGCTATATAAATGCATCTCTCACAGGTTGTAGTGTTGGGTGGTAGAAGGAGAGAGTTGTCTTTGTACATGAGGCAATTGCTGCATTGCCCCAAGATGCCCAGATTCATCAGGTAGACAGCAGAAAACACCAAGAGCTGACCCTTAGACATGCCTGGATAGGTGCTTATTTATTAAGTACTAAAAATTGTTTTCCTCTAGACAAGTGAGGAAAGTTGAGTGCTGTAGTAATTTGTAGCTTATTTAGTGCTTACGAGTTCTAAACAAGTGCTGAGCTCAAAAAAACAAATTTGAATGCTAAAACTAAAAAACTGGCTAGTTCTAAGGGTAAATTTGAAGAGAAGACTTTTTGGTGCCGGGATTAGTTTAACCCTAGCTAAGCGGCGATGCATACAGTGGTGAAACTCTTACTAAGGACACTGTTTCTGTACTTAAACATGTGGCTTTTCTTTCTTTCCATTCAACAAAGTTGACATTACTAGGTTGATTATTGAATTTAAGTTGTATTTAAAAAAATTACTTAAAATACATATTTTATGGGATATCTGTCACTGGTCAACCAGTTGAGGGGTTCAAAGGGAGAAATACCTATAATCCCTCATTATGCTCCACTTTACAAGTGTTTGGTGGTTTGTGTGAGAATCATTTTAGAAATATGTGTTGAAGAAGACAAAGTTGACAAATCTTTCTACTGAAGAAGAGAATGTTCTACATAGTTTGGCAACTAATAATTTATGTGTCATGAAAGCCAGTAAAGGGGGTCCTATTGTTATCATGAATTCAAACAATTATAGTAGAGTAATTTTTGATTTATTAGATGAGAAATGTTATAAGTGTGTTACATCTGAGTACATTACAAGATGCTTTTCTAGAGTGGATTCATTTTTATTTGATTTGTTTTGCTAGGGTAGTATAAGTCATGCCAGTTATAGACACTTGCAAGTCGAGTATCCAAAGTTGGCTGTGCTTTTTGGTATTCCAAAAGTACACAAAAAATCAAGAGACTCCCCCATTGTTGGCTGTGCTTTTTGGTATTCCAAAAGTACACAAAAAGCAAGAGAATCCCCCATTTAGGTCAATTGTGTCTGCAACTTTTTCTAAGACAGAACCCATCTCAGTTTGGTTGGATGAGCTTTTAAATCCGGTTTTCCAAAGTACTAGGTTGTATTGACATAATTTCCTGGCATTTATTGGAATTGATTGGTGGTGTTAATGTTTCTGGAGCATCTTTTGTGTTTGCATCTCTCTTTGTAATGTTTTTGTGCACTAGCATTGACCGATGAAACGGGGCTTGAATATTTAAGAGAGTATCTAAGTGTTTACACCAATTTCAGTAATGATAAAATTTGCACAGTTTGTGCCCTGATGGAAGCTGTACTTAATAATAATTTTTTTTTAGATTTGAGAAATTGTTTATTTCAGCAGACTTCTGGCATTTCCATGGAATCAAGAGTTGGGCCAGCATTTGCCAGTTTTGTTATGGCCATGTGGGAGTTGAAACCCCTTGTCCAGCACCCCTTGGCTGAGAACATTTTGTTCTATAGATGGTATATAGATATTTTTTTTTTTTTATGGAAGGATGATTATGGAGCTTTTTTATCCTTTGTCAGTGATTTAAATGACACAACCAATTTTTTGAATTTTATTGTTGGGGAGGGCTGGAAAAGGTATTAATTTTTTGGATGTTCATTTAGATTTTGACTTTGGCAAGTATGTTTTTTAAGTAAAATCTTTAAGAAATCCACTTTTGTGAAACAGTATTTACATAAAGATAGTTTACATCCGAAACATATGAAAAGAGGGGTGGTCAAAGGTCAGTTTATAAGTTTGAGTCATTTGACAAGTGACCAGTCCATTTTCATGTTGGAACTGGCCAAGCTTATTAATTTTTTTCTCCAGAGAGGATGTGATTCCACCTGACTTGATGGGATTGCCAGTGAGGTGTCAGTACTGCGGGACAGTGCGGCATGTCCTATTTTGACAGTCCCGGAATGTTTTGATGTCGTCTGTAACAGGGGTTCTGACATTTATAGGTTGGCTTTTTCAATTCCCATTTCTAATGAAATGAGTTCAATTAGGCACATTGTTATTATCGATAATTGGAAAGTTTTATTGGGGAACCCAGATTTGTTGAAGGTGTTAGGCAACAAACCACTTTTTACATGCAAAAAAAATGTTAGTTTTACTATCCTCAGAAGGGAAAGAATTGTTTATTCACAGGATGGATGAATACTGTCAGGGATGTTTTCCTGTGGACACTGTAGTCAATGTAGGTTTATTGTTAATTCTGCTTCTGTAGAGCTTAAACATGTCCACAAAGTCATCTGGGTGAAGGGCCATTTCAGTTGCGACACTACTTTTGTGGTTTATGTTGCACTTTGTAATTCCTGCAACAGTTTTTTGTAGGCAGGACCATTAGAACGTTGAGCAGAATAATATATGAACATGTTTTGGCCATAAAAAACAAGGACATGACAAATGCTTTGGAAAGACATGCTGCTGTGTGTAATAATTTTAAGAAATTTTCAGTTTTTGTTCTTGATACAGTCAATTCAGATATTTTTTGTGGTAATTATAAAACTTTGTTGGAATGTCATGAAAGCAAGTGACAGATTTTTTTAGCAGCTGATCAGCCACCAGGTCTCAATGAGACCATCAACATTAAATGTTTTTTACAAATGCAGAGACTATAACCTTATTCCTGCATTTGGTTGTATCTATTTTTTATTTTTGACTTTTATTGTTTCATAAAATTGGTTGCATTTATATATAAGTATATATTATATATATATATATATATATATATATATATATATATATATATATATATATAAATATATATATATATATATATATGTATGTATATATATATATATATATGTGTGTGTGTGTGTGTGTGTGTGTGTGTGTGTTTTCTACAAGTTTTATGCATTTTGTATGTATTTTTAAAAGGTTATTTTTTTAATTGTCAGTATCGTGGCTGTTCAGTCAGTTCATTGGTCAAGAATGTCACATGATTATATGTTAATTGTATTTATTTGGGTGACTATAATGATATTTGTTTCTGAAGTAGTTCTAGTTTCATTAAATAGAACAAAAGCGCTGATTTTGTTTGTCTAGTTCCTTCCTATGTGGCCAGGCTATTTGCTTTTTTATTTTATGCCAGTATATTTCTTATTTATTTCGATTTCCACAATGGTACAGCGGTAGTGTTGTTACCTCACAGCAAGAGGTTCTCCCGTTCAATTCTCGGCTTGGCTTGGGAGTGCCTTCCGTGTGGAGTCTGCATGTCCTCCCCGCAGTTGGGTAGCTTTCGAAAGACATGCGTGCGTAAATGGGCGTGCCTTCATTGAATGTTGGGCGTCGAGCTGGCACCTCAGCGTTTCGTAAAAATCTACTGCCAATCATTAGCGGACCGGAGTTCCGCTGTGGTGACCCCTTACCGGGAAAAAGCCGAAAGACAAACAACATATTTCTTATTTATTTTATTTGATTTCCATGTTGACAGGCTGGTCCATGGATCCTTTTCATCTGCAATGAGAGCCAAAAGGAAGTCCAATGGTAAAAACAGTGTATATTAGACCATTATCTAAAAACAATTCAGAATCATTGATAAGTTGTAAAGATCAATTGCTGCAAAGATGACAAGTCAAACTACTTAATATCTGTAATATTTACAGTTTGCTTCCATATCTCCCTGGTGGGCATGAGACAACAGACAAGTAATACATTGTTTACAAAAATAGCGATATATATATCAAATTGCTAAGAATCGGTAGTATGTAGAGCAGACTAGCAGGCTTATCTAGTGTCTGGTGCCAGTCCCCAATCTGGCAACCTGCCCCCTCAGCACTTAAGTCAAAAAAAGGAGGGCTTCTTCATTCTTCTAGTTCTAAATTGTAGCAATCCAGTTGCTAAGCTTGTAGTAAATGGATTGTTACAGCTTCTTACCTCACAAAGAGCAGAGGAATGCCGGTACATAAAAGAGTGCAGGAACTGCACTTGACAATCATGCCCTCTAACATCTTGTGCCTGGAGCGGCTGCCCCCTTTGCCCTAACCTTACTACAGTTCTAAAACTGAGTAGAGAAGCAGTTTAATAGAAAAATTATATAATTTCAAAAATAAATTTTAAGGTGGGTGATATCTCACAATGATTTTCTGGGACTTGTAAGAAGGACCTGGGTAATTTGAACTGTATTCATACATTTACCTAAGGCTTGACTGGCTATGTCTTCCTTGGGAGGGAAGATACAGCTTTTTAAGTAGGAAACTGACAAGGCATAACGGTTGAAGACTCCGCTTTAAACTTCCTATGATTCCAACGATAATAGGAGTAATATGAAGGAAAAGCAATTGTGAGAGAAGAGAGGAAAAGATGTGGATTATTTGTGGGAGAAAATATAATATTTTGAATACATTGTACTATCTGCTGTTTGGTTTGGAAGGTAAGAGAAAAATGATAGTGTTGAATCACTGACACTGTTAAGGTTTTAGCACATGAAAATTTCCAACTACATATAAGGTAACATTAATTTCTGAATGAAGTCTCAGACATAATTTCTGAATGGATGGAATTCAACAATTTTGTTACATGTAGTGAATATAAGGGATCAGTATTGTGATTACTTTAGCAGAACAGTAGGGAATTTAACTTCTGCAAAATGCCACAACTTAGATTTGGAATGTTACCATGATTTCTTCACAGTTGTTCTGTTATTAAGGAACTGCTTTATCTGCAGGTTTGTTTCAATATCATTTGCAAAGAAATGCTGTTGGCCTTTCTAGTCTTACACATTTAGCTGTTATTTTTACACACTATGGGATTTTTGAAATCAGTGCATTTCTATCCATATTAAGAAATATATTCACTGTCATAGTGGAGGTAATGTGTAAATATTGTCATGTCAGATACACTGATACACTGAGCACAATTAGTTTTAAAACCAGTTCTGGCAGTATGAACATTTTCTGCTTCTGTGAAACTTTTTTTTTTTTTTGGAAACCTGAAAACAAAAATAATGACAACTGATAAAAGGCAGGTATACAAACAAACCTCCTTCGGTGTAATTTAATGTTGTCTTTCTTAGCTGAAGCTTACTTTGTCATTTCATAATAATATTACAGATATCTAAATGTGCCTCTTTTCATCCTCCTTGTTTTAATCCCATCACTCCCAACATCTTAAACCTAACCAGACAACCTCCACTACAGTGCTCTCTAACACATGGGCACGCTGAGCAGTTGCCTAGGGGCCCCACGTGCATAGGGTCCTATGCTAATATATGTGTGCTGTGACTTGGTGTCAGTAAATAAATAAACACTACATTATACTAAATTATAAATATTTGAAGAATAATGAAAATTATGAAAATTATAACTATTAGAAAGCATTGCACAGTAGAGCATCAATCATCCGAAATATCAGTTACCTGAACACAGCATAAACTGTCCTTCCTACTGTGTGGGGATGTAATTGGGAATTTAATGCACCATTCATTACTGTCTTGCTACTTCCAGAGCTCCACTTCAACAAGTAAGTGTTGTATGGATTGTGTGTGTAAAATGCCCCATTTAGGGATAACTGGTGTTGTCTGGATAGTCTGTGTGTGTCTAAGTGGTGGTTAATGTTACTTTGCTCAGTCTCAATCCCTGTACCTTAAGTACAAGAACCAGAATTCTCTACCCCTACCACCACTTGTGTTTCAAGAAGTTAAGTGCATTGCTCTCAACTGTCCCGGTGTTCAAAGAATGTCTGGAATTTTTGGCTCATACTTTTGGTCTGTTCCACTTAAAATGTCTGTTTTTCTGGCAAGTCAGTGAGGACTGAATACACTAAATAAAGTATTGACAGCCATTTAAGTTTCAGTCTTCCTATCTTTCTGGAAATTCATGGTAACACAAAACCTTTTTATTCTATTAACTTTCTAAGATTATACAAGCAATATTTAAAATATGCCCCCCCCCCCATAAATTTTGGATTTTTCCAGATTTCTTGTGCTACAAAGTTGAGAGATATGGTTGAGTGTCGTGTGATTTGCAAGAAAGTGAGTGTCAAGTCCATTTTACAAGGAGATGAGAGCCTCTGGGAAGAGAAGTTTAGTGCTGTTTATACCAAGTCTGTTTACAATGTGCAACTGTTGTTTAGCAAATGATATCACTATTCTGCTAAAGTATTTAAAAGCATTGTTCATACCACAACAGGAAGTATACTTTCTTCTGATGCAGACGGCTGTGAGTTCTGCTAGGGATGCCAACTTTCATTGTGGCTAAAACCAGAGTAAGGACACACTCCTTGCATCACCGTAACCCCGCCCATTCCCACCCTTCCCCTGCCCACATTCCGCTAATTTTGTGACATCACTATGACATCAGTGGATGGGGGACGCTCTCTTTTTCCTTTCCTGATTTCTGCTTTCAGCTGATTTACTATGCTTTTCTGTAAAATAGCATTGTAAATCAGCTGATTTAACAAACTCCAATGTTTTTCCTTTTCTGAAACAGAATACCGGAGTTTGTGCAGTTTTTTTCTGGACTACCAAAGAATCAGTTTGATTTCCAGATAATCCGGAAAAAAAAAAAACAGATAGGTGGCAACCCTAGGTTCTATTCCCACAGTTCGTAGACGGATTGCCGATATTGTTTTTTTATCAGGTTCAATTATATGTTTGATTATCCAAACAGTCTGATTATCTGAACTAGCCTAGGTCCCAATTAGTTTGGATAATCGACTCTCTACTATACATGAACCGTGAACTGAAATACCTTTGCCGTTCCATTAAAATCACATATATTTTTAAATATTGATTATAATTTTTTAACAAGTGCGGCAACTTTTGTAGTCATATTTATGGATAGGTCCTATTTGTAGGTAGTGGTAGTAGTGGAACACTACTGTACATACAGCATTTTAAAAGTGTTTACTTTTCTCATTGACCTAAATTTTCTACAGCTGAAACTGCACTAAACTGTGTTTTAATTTTTTACATTTTTTTTGAATCCCGATGAATAACCCATTGAGAAGAAACGAAAAGTAGTGTTTTCAGTGGAGCACAGAAGAGGAAAGAGCTGCAGAGGAGAAGACAAAAATGTACAAACTTCAAAAAGTAACATCCTGGTTGAACCCAAGTGCAACATCATCAGCCACTAATATTGCTCCTTTAAATATACCATCAACATCTAAATCCACTCCTGCATCCAATAATCCAGTTCCAGCAGACATACCAATGGCATAATTACCTGTTCCTACTGCTGGGGATATTCCACAAGAGAAAATATCCAAATGTATAACAGTAAGGGAGTTTGCAATCCAAGACACAGATTCGAGGTTATGGAACACTAACAACACTAACACAGTGAATTATTGGATTTGTAATGGGCCATCATCATGTCAGAATCTTGATAGCAACTTTTCATACTCACACAGAGTATATAAAGGAGCTGGAAGAGAGAATACTCAGACAAAGTATTTATCAAAGAAAGTGTTGAGACATCAACTGTGGAGTGTATAAAACCTGAATGGCTACTCTTTTCACCTTTTCAAGGTCATTTGTATTGCCTTGTACGTCATTGATTGCCCAAGATAGAGTCTCCCTTTGCTACATTAGGATTCAATGACTAGAAACACATAAATGTTATTGTATAATATGAAAAGAGAGAAAAACATCATGAGTGCATGACGGCATATTTGATCTGACATAAAGAAACTGGAAGTGTAGATTCTTTGTTAGTTGAACATCACCGCTGAGAGCAACAATACTGGCATAAAGTGTTGACATTTTTTTTGTAATTTGCTTTCTTGCCTCTAGAGGTTTGCCATTTCATGGAGAAAATCAAATTATTGGGTCAGCAAAAAATGGAAACTATTTAAGTATTCTAGAGCTCTTGAGTGAATTTGCCCCTTTTATGGAAGAGCGTCTCAAACTGTATGGAAATCATGGAAAAGGAAAGCCATCATATTTATTGGCAAACATTTGTGAGGAATTTATTGAATTAATGGGATATCCTGTTTTTGTGCTACTCTTGAAGAAATAAAAGAGTCAAAGTATTACTCAATAAATGTGAATTCCACTCCAGACATCTCACACACTGATCAACTGACATTTACTGTCCGGTACAATCGGGAATGTGAGCCTGTGGAAAGTTTCATTAAGTTCATCCCTATTTTTTCTAATTGAGCAAAGAATCTAGCAGACACTGCTGCAGATTTTCCTAATGAAAACAAAATTCCACTATCAAACTGCCGTGGTCAGTCGTATGATAATGCATCAAGTATGTCTGGATGCTATACTGGATTGCAAGCACAGATTCACCAACTGAATGAGTTTGCCCACCATGTCCCCTGTGCTGGACACAGCCTGAACTTGGTGGGAGTAAAAGTGTGAAAATCTGGCTAATGTGTATCATAAAGACCTTGATTATGCTAACCTTTTAAATTAATGTGTTCATCTCAAGCATTAAATTGCTGTTGGTGAAAATTGTGAGACTCTCCCTGCATTGTACAGAAAAATTATTTCAGGCAACTTGAAATCTGTGTTTCCCAATGTTAAAATTGTACTCGCATCTTTTCCAGGGTCACTATAGTGGGTGCTGTTTTTTTGATTCATGTGTCCTTTGTCTCACACAGACATACATACACACACACACACACACACACACACACACACACACACACACACACACACACACACACACACACACACACACACACACACACCCTTCCACCCTTCTTCACTTCAGCTCATTTTTTTTCCCTTTATACTGTTTTAGTTTATCACTCCTTTTGGAAGGATCTTGTTGTCACTTTAGTGCTAAATTGTCTTTATTGAAGAGAGTTTTATGACACTTTGTTCCTGTCTGAAGACAGACTAGGAGTTAATTACTAGTTGTGCATTTCAGTTTATTTGGACTTTGTTTTTTTAGTACTCCTTCTGTTTCTTACCTTAGTTTGGATTGTACAAAATAGCTTTCAAGTTGTAGGCTAGGCTCATTACTATGTATGAGGTGGGCAGTCATGATTTATGATACTTTATGCTTTTTGTGCATATATTAGTTTTCCTTTACTTAAAGCTGTTATTGAAAATTGATCTGATGATGTCCAGTTGGAGGACGAAAGTGTTTATCATGAATTAAAGCTGAATTATTCTGGTGCCTAAGCCTGTTTGAGTTTGTTTCTTCAGTTCCTACATAGAATGCAATTAACAGCTGAAGTTTTGGATGGTTTATTACTGTTGCTTAATATTGTAATGTTTAAGTGTTTTTATTTTTCTTGTTTTACAAATAACAAGGAAGTGAATAATCCTAAATATCAGATCCAATAACTATTTGTATACTGCATTACATCTACCTATCCTGCTGCTTAAACACTAAAGGAAGCAAAAAAGTTTCCAAAGGCCTACACCAGTCTCTGCACAGACATACAGTATAATACTTTGGGAAACAAATTTGTCATTCTGCAAATTTACAGTCTTCTTCTTCTTCTTCTTTCGGCTGCTCCTGTTAGGGGTCGCCACGGCAGATCAACTGTCTCCATTTCTTCCTGTCCTCTGCATCTTGCTCTGTCACACCAACCACCTGCATGCCCTCTCTCACCACATTCATAAACCTTATCTTAGGCCTTCCTCTTTTCCTGTTACCTGGCAGCTTCATCCTTAGCATCTTTTTCCCAATATACTCTGCATCACTCCTCAGCACATGTCCAAACCAATATAATCTTGCCTCTGTGACTTTGTCTCCAAAGCTTCCAAACTGGGCTGACCCTCTAATATACTTATTCCTAATCCTGTCTATCCTTGTCACACCCAGTGCAAATCTTAACATCTTCAACTCTGCCACATCAAGCTCTGACTCCTGCCTTTTTGTCAATGCCACTGACCCAACCCATATAACATAGCTGGTCTCACTACCCTCTTGTAGACCTTCCCTTTCACTCTTACTGGTACTCGTCTGTCACAAATCACACCTGACACTCTTCTCCACCCACTCCATCCTGCCTGTACTCTCTTCTTCACCTCTCTTCCACACTCACCATTACTCTGAACTGTTGATCCCAAGTACTTAAACTCATCCAACTTTGCCACCTCTACTCCCTGCATCCTCACCATTCCTCTAACCTCCCTCTCATTCACACACATATATTCTGTCTTAGTCCTGCTGACCTTCATTCCTCTTCTCTCTAGAGCATATCTCCATATCTCCAGGGTCACCTCCATCTGTTCCCTACTCTCACTATAGATCACAATGTCATCTGCAAACATCATAGTCCACGGGGACTCCTGTCTGATCTCGTCTGTCAACCTGTCTATCACCATTGCAAATAAGAAAGGGCACAGAGCTCATCCCTGATGTAATCCCACCTCCACCGTAAAGCATCCGTCACTCCCACCGCAGACCTCACTGCTGTCACACTACCCTCGTACATATCCTGTACTACTCTTACACACTTCTCTGACACTCCCGACTTCCTCATACAATACCACAACTCCTCTCTAGGCACCCTGTCATATGCTTTCTCTAAATCCACAAAGGCACAATGCAACTCTTTCTGAACTTATCTGTACTTCTCCATCAACACTCTCAGAGCAAAATCACACCTGTAGTGCTCTTTCCTGGCATGAAACCATACTGCTGATCACTAATCATCACCTCCCTTCATAACCTAGCTTCCACTACTCTTTCCCATAACTTCATGCCGTGATTGATCAGTTTAATCCCTCTGTAGTTACTACAGCTCTGCACATCACCCTTATTCTTAAAAATAGGTACCAAAACACTTTTACTCCATTCTTCAGGCATCCTCTCACTTTTCAAGATTTCATTAAACAATCTGGTTAAAAACTCCACTGCCATTTCACCTCAATACCTCCATGCTTCCACAGGTATGCCATCTGGACCAACAGCCTTTCTGTTCATCATCCTCTTCATAGCTATCCTTACTTCCTCCTTACTAATCCACTGCACTTCATGATTTGCTATCCACACATCATCCTACCTTCTCTCCCTCTCATTCTCTTCATTCATCAACCCCTCAAAGTACTCTTTCCATCTGTTCAGCACACTGTCCTTGCTTGTGAGTATGTTTCCCTCATTATCCTTTATCACCATTACCTGCTGCACATCTTTACTAGCTCGGTCCCTCTGTCTAGTCAATCAGTACAGGTCCTTTTCTCCCTCCTTAGTGTCCAACATTTTATACAACTCTTCATTCGCCTTATCCTTAGCCTTCGCCACCAATCTCTTTGCCATGCACTTCATCTCCTTATACTCTTGTCTGCTTTCTTCATCTCTTTGACAATCCTACTTCTTTTAATCATGATTATTTCAAGGTACTCTAATGGAGACTTCAAGAAGCCTATTATGAATACAGAATACAGCGAGGCCCCATTTTTGAGGGGACAGAGCCATTTTTGTTTGTTCTCCTTAGCTCACGTAGGCAACAAATGGACTTTCAGAGTATTAAGGAACATGTGCTAAATACTTAGCCCTGGCCACTGATGATACCTCTGAACTGTCCAGATTTTTTCAGACTGTCCAGATTTTCACCTCACAAAATTTGTGGTTTTCTGGCAAATCAGTGAGGACCGAACTCATTAAATAATGACATGCATTTGCTTGTTCCAATTTCATTTCCTTCAGAAAATACACAATACAAATCATTTTTTTTCTAGGAACTTTCTAAGTTTAAACTTTGTTTATTTATTTATTTGTTACACTTAAAAGCAATATTTAAAATCTGTCCCACGTTTGGATCCCGTTATTTTAGGCTTTTTCTAAATTTCTTGTGCTATAAGGTTGAGAGGTATGCCCCCCTGAAAATGCTTTCATGAGACAGTCATATTTTACTTTTGTTTTTCCAATAACCAAGAAGAGACCAGTAATATAAATCTGGAAGTTGTGGGTGGCTCACCCCCATATGGGGGATAAAGGAGAGCCTGCTCCCCCCTGCAAAAACAGTTACATTTCAGTGAACCTGATCATCAAGGGGTTTCATTTCTTTGAAAGTTTTTACTAGATCCATGTCTTAAAATCAAGAATATGCATTAAAATTATGTTTGGTATTGCTATGTTGCTACCTATCAAGCAGTGTAGCTGCATTGTTTGTTTTCTTTACCTAAATGTCTTGCCAATCCCTTCAGTAGTTTGTTCAAGTATGCCAAAGCACTCAGGTAAATTAAACATTTCCCTGAAGGACCCCTTCAGCAGTTTGTTTAAGTATGCACACTTATTAAAATGAAACAATTCCCCCAAAGATCCCTTCAACAGTTTGTCCATATATGCAAAATCAGTCAGATGATGCCAGATGAATAATTTCCCCAGTGATCCATTCAGTAGTCTGTGCATGTATGCACAAGACTCAAATGACACCAAAATGAAATATTTTCCCCAAGAACCCCTTCAGCATTCTGACCAAGTATGTGCAAGCACCAAAATGAAACATTTCCCCCAACCACCTCTGAGCTGTCTGCCCAAGTACAAACAAGAAGCATCCCAGTAAGTAACCCTATTTACTCAGGGACTTGTTGGTTTTCTCTGCCCAGGTATCTCTCTCTCCAAAACACAAAATGCATCCACAGCGAGTGATTTAGGTTTCTAAAACACTATATCCCTCAACTCACTGTGGGTGACAATGATATAGCCCAAAACACTATCTTTCTAGCACCTCAGTACAATACCCTCTACCTGCACAGATAATCACATGTCTTTCATGGGCAGTGCCCAAGCAAGATTATGTAAACAGGGTGGGATTTTCACATGAGAATCTTGGATGTCCATTTAGGATGTATACATTGATATATCCCTTAAAGGGAAATTAAAAAAAATGTCTGAAATGTTATATGAATATATATATATATATATATATATATATATATATATATATATTTTTTTTTTTTTTTTTTTTTTTGTATTTTACGTCAATGAAATGAACCCCATTCTATCCACCCTAGCTACACTACTATTCAAAATGCAAAAAAAAAAAAAGAAAACCTCACACCAGCAAACTCTCAACCACTCTCATTTCAATGTCTAGTTATGTTAACTATATCCTGCACATGAGACTGGTAGGAAAAATTAATGTGTTGGAGATATGACCATCACTGGAAAAATGTATGGCTTTATGGTTGAATGTTGGTAGTGTGAGGGTTGTGGTGGTAGTGACTATGCCAGGATTTAGGAATTTGAATAGTGGCACACAAGAGGTGTATTTTCTGTATCCAGAACTCTTCTGTGTATTCGTCTCAGACATACCAAAAGGAATAGAAAAGAGGATCAGCTTCTTTGTGAATGACACAAAGACAGGTGCAGTAATGTGTCTAGTGAATAGATTGTAGAACTGTGGGCAAAGGGGCTACACATCACTTGTTTAGTGAGCAAATAAAAAAGTATTGTGCTTAGTCCTTGACAATCCTGCTGGAAAAATCACCTTGGAAGAGCGTAACAGCTGGCAGAAGAGCAGGAAAGGAATCTTGGGTGTTGATCACACCTGGAATAGATCACTCAAAGCAGACTGAGAGGAGAGTGGCAGCAGCAAATAGTATGCTAGGATGTATCCTCAGTAGGATATATTCCATAAATTATGAGGTAATGCTTCAGGAGAAGCCACATATTGAATACCATGTGCAGCTCTGGTGGCTTTGCAGGAAAAGAATAGCAGTTTTGTGGACAGCATTAAGAGGAAAGGTATTAAACAGCTATCAGAAAGGTTTATGTGACAGAGGGGAAGAGATATGTCCAGAGTATATAGAAGCCAGAGCTTTATATATGTGAGAACAGAAAAGATGGGGACTCATGATATTGGTGTTCAAGATTATACCAGGAGAAGTGAACTGAACAGTAGGACAGAGGGAGAAGGAGGAGGCTGAATGAACAGACTGGAGGGGGAAGGTACTACCTGGATCTCTGAAAGTAGTTTTTGATGGACAGGAAGATGTGGGCCTGTCAAGTAGACTACTGGAATAGATGGCAGACATAAATTCCAAATTGACATGCAAAAGGATGTGAGGCAGGAGAAAATGGGGTAAGGGATGGTGTTTGGGAATCAGTGGGTATAGAACATTAACAGCATTTAGGTCTGAATCAATAAGTTTACTGCTTTCTTTTTCAATTAAACAACTACAGTGTCATATAGAAAAAAATAGACACAGGATTGAAAAACAGCATCTTAATACTGTTTGATTGCAATTTGTTTGAAATTCCAATGCTCACAAGTTGTATCTGAATCCTATATGACCTTAAGAACAGTGCTGCCATCTATAGTATTTACTAGGCAATTATTGAATGGAAGTCGATTACCAGGCCTTTCTTCTGTATCATTCACGCAATGCACACATTTATAAGAATTAAGAAAAGCCTACTACATGTCTTTGAGAAGTGGTAAAAAACAGAGTACATGGGAGACATAAATACTCTGCACAGCAGCTGACCAGGTAGGAATCAAGTTGAAAAAAAAATTATTTCTTCAAGGCAATAGTGGTATCCATTACACCACTTCAGTACCCACCTTAACGTGCATCTAATCTAGATATTAGAATTCTCACTCTAAGTGCATGGATAATAATTCCAATCAAAGTACTTAACACCATGAAACAAAATAATCCTTTCCTTTTAACTGACCCTACAAAACAAAATCAAGAATATTTGTTCAAGGGAAAAAATAAATAAATAAATAGATTCAGAAACATGCAGAGATGACTTTGTCACTAGTTCTCCTGTTCTAAAAATGTTCATTCTATTTACATATTCTTTCATTATGCTGTCTATGCCAACCTACAGTAAAAGAAGAAATGGAGTGTTACCAGCCCATCTACTTGAGAAGTCACAAGGCATATTCTTAAAAACATAAGTGGTGTAGAATGCAAATAATGAATAACTATGATTCCAAAACAGCTTTTTGTTAAAGCCTGAATGTATTCCTGCTTCCTACTGCAAATAAATAGGACTGCTGCCCAAATTCTAGCAACTGCACCTGTCATTACTGAATAAACAAAATGTTTTTCCTAAGTTTTCTTTTGCACATGGGAAGAATCCAGGCTTACTTATGTTGCTTTATTTATTGAGCTTTTTTTACCAAGAGACCTATTTTAACTGCTCTGATAAAACACCTGTGGTGCTGTGCTGTGCAAAATAGTTTGCTGAGTTTGCTCCTTTGGACAAATCATTTTGACTGCAAAGATGCAAATGAGAAAGGTTTTGACTTTAAGTCATAAACTAGTTTCAAGAAATCATGTGTCCTTCTTTCCTCTTTTAGAAAACTTCCTAGCTTCATCACTGAATTATAGGTCTTAATTTATTATAAAATGCTTTATTAGAAGTTTCCCAGAATTCCAAGCTCATTTGTCCTTCCAAGTTAATGCTGCAAGAAACTCAGAGGAAATACTCTTCACAGAAGTAAATATACGTTGCTGTCATTTCTGAATATGTAACTATCAATAATTAAGTGCTGTCTCTTCAAAGCTCTTGCCTTCTGCCTTAGCAAGACCTAGATAGCTATCACTGTAATAAATGTCAGTTGTCCACAGCAGATACATCTAAAATAAAGCAAGAAGCTGTCACAGTGCCAACATTTTGTAGGTTGTTTTGTGTATTCTTGTATTATAGTCCCACATGCATATCATCTGATTTATCTCCAAACTCTTCTAGTTGTATTCTGCAGATGGGATGTTTGGTGCAATGCATCCAGAAAAAAAAAGAGCTAATGCATATTCTTATAGGCACTTACTATTACAAAGCATTCCACAATGGTAACTTGTCTTTAACATATATAATGAGTACTGGCTAATATCTTAGTATTAAGTGTTGCATTGCTTAATGTATTGAAACAAATGTTTAATTTAGTTTGTCTTTTTCAGTCAAGTAGCTGTTTTTCTTCTGTAAACTCTGTCTGTTCTACTTTGTTACTGACGTGGATACGCAACATGCTAAATGATTGACTTAAATAGGTCAAAGAAGAAAATCTATTTGAAAGAGATTTTGCTATATCTTCTTAAATCATGCTTGCTCAGAAAGGGAAAACAATCTGGTCTGTTTAGGAAAAGGTTTTACTTTAATTTAAATGAACTGTCATCAGACAGTCTTAGGTGAGTGGATGTAATTTATTATTAAATATAGACAGATAAAAATCATATTAATGTAGTTAGAGCAATTAGGTTTGGTAGAGTAAAAATAATTATTCAGCCCTTAAAACATAACTTCATTCAAATATCTTTTGAAAATGCTGGATAATTTTATACTGCAGTAAAATAGACTGCATGGTGACGGGTACATTTGGAGCACTGTGGTACTTCTCAACTATCTAGATTTTTGGAGACTGTCCAGATTTTTGCCTGATATTTTAGACTGTTTCTCATAAACGTTGTGGTTTCTGGCAAATTACTGGGGCTGAAGTCTTTAAATAATTATAGGCATTTGAGTTTCAGACTTTATATTATTCAGAAAATGTATACTAACACAAAACTTGTTATGCTAAGAATTTAAGTTTATAAGAGCAATATTTAAAATGTGTTTCTATTTTGGTGCCTTTACCTACCCTTTATTTTTGGCTTTGTACATATTTCTTGTGCTAAGAGTTTTAGGGGTGTGAGCACTGTTCATTAAAGTTTTAAGAAAATGCCATTTCCTTTGACCGCAGTTTAACAATATGACGTTCCTTTGAAAAATCAGCCTGATAATTTCAGGCATACTGTGAACAGAGGAATTACCCCCATTCTCCATGCATTGAGAGCATCTATCCCAGTATATCATCTGGGAGGCGCAGTGGTGCAGCGGTTAACACTGTCACCTCCCAGCAAGAGGTTGTCCGGTTTGATTCTCAGCTGGGGTGCCTTCTGTGCAGAGTTTGCATGTTCTCCCTGTGTTTGCGTGGGTTTCCTCTGGGTGCTCCAGTTTTCTCCCACATTCTAAAGACATGCTTCTGGAGCATTTCTCCCTGGGCCTCCACTGAAAACAGGATCTGTGGAACCTAGTCGGATTTTCCCAGTCAATAAATGTTAAATAAATAAAAATTATTAAAACAAAATGACTCCAAGGTCATCATAGCTTGAAAAAAAAACAGCAATTGCCCTGACAAGGCATTTTCAGAAATCCGTGATATATTAAGATGCATTTGATGAAATATCAGTTACTGGAAGGTCCTTTGAATAATGGTTCTGAACCTGCAGTAAGGATGATTCATTTAGGACTTACTGAGGTTGATTCTGATTGCGAGATACAATGATATATTGGGCTATATTGGGCTTGTCAACAAGAAAGATCATACATAGAATGTTGCTAAGGGAAAATAACATACCTCTCAATGGTCCAGATTTTTGCAGAATGTCCAGATTTTTGCCTTATATTTTTTGTTTTTTTTCCTCATAAAATCTGTAGTTGTCTATCATATCACTGAGGACAGAAGTCATTTAATAATGAAACACATTTCAGAAAATGCATGCTAATACAAATACTGTTATTCTAGCCAGTTTATAAGATTATTAGAGCAATATTTAAAATGCGTCTCTCATTTTGGGCTTTTGTCCCAAATTATGTTAGGCTTTATCCAGATTTCTTGTGCTAAGAGGTTGAGAGGTATGGAAAAAGACATACAAAGAAGGTTAGGAGGAACTACATAAGAGGGCAAAGACAAAACTGTAGTGATTTCTTAATAATGGGACAACATTTTTGGCAGGATAGCATTTCTTAGATAGAATGTGTTGCAAAGGAGAATCTGAAATGACAGCATATAGTCTTAAGGATGGGCCATAGCTTACTTAGCATATTAGATGCTAGTTTATCAGATAACAAATGCAATAGGTTATTCTTTCAGACACAATGCAGCTGTGGAGTCAGAAAGTATATAGTCTATGCACTAATGAGTATTGTTAAATGGTATATTATTTTACAGTGAAAATGACTTCTTAATGGCAGTGCTACAGCTCAGAATGACATAAGCACTGTCTTCTCCATGAAAGTAATGAGTTTGGGTTGACATTCTAATGCCATTTTGTAGCTTATCCCCGAGACATCATTCACTGATAATTATGGTCTGAAACTAAATGTAAAAAATGTGTTATTGTATCATCTACCCCATGGAACTACCATATTGACAATATGCCCCCAAGAGCTGATCCAGTTATTCAAAATTTGGGAACTTATGTTGAGTGACCTAACTTTTGACAAACATGCATCTATTGTTGTAAGAAAGGCTTTCTGTATTGCACAGCTTATAAGCAAAAAGATTTTGTCTAGATCTAGGGATGTCATTGCCTCCCTTTATTCAGCCATCATTAGCCCAATCATTGAAAATAATGCTGCTTTTGGCATGTATCTGTTTAGATATAAACAACAACTGGAATGCCCTCAGAGATACCTTACTAAAATGATACACGGACTAAACAACATGTTTTACATGGACAGATTCAAAGCCCTGTTACTATATTCATTATCCTACAGACTGTTAAGATGTGACCTGTTTCTGGCATACAATGCAGCTTCTGACCCATTACTGATGGATTTATTTCTCATCAGCAAGTCAAATGGCATCAGAAATACTCAAGTCTATTGATCTAAACCTCTTCTGCAGCATCAGCATTATAGTTTGGACAGACAGGTATATTTTGCAGAGGACATCACTGCTTTGAGAAAAATACTCCCCATTTACATAAAACTAAGTTCATTCATCCATTTTCAAGCACAACTTAGATCTATGGATTAGAAACATAAAATTTAACTCAGGATTGCTCCCTGTACTACTAATTGACAAATGCAAATGTTTTATACCATGCATGAGTACATTCAAATTATCTATAGCATGATCCCAATTATTCACATTAGGGGTAATATAGAACTATTGACCATGGGATGAGGATTGCCAATATATAACCAGATGGGATAGGTTATTATGAGCACAAAATGGGAAACTGGATAGGCTTAAAATGGCCCACAAGGGAACCTGTAATATTACCTGAAACATGTGACAGAGTGGCAGGAATGATTTTGCTGCCAGTCTTATCATTTAGCACTCTGAAACTGGAAAGTTTGTCTTCAAGTAAACTACCAATGTAGCAAGAGTGATAAAAATGAAAACGATGACAACGGTGTCAACAATCAGTGATATATGCAGGAAACACGGAGGATTTACGAAAAAAACAGCCATGAAAGTCACCATTAATGCATGATATAGCCATTTGGAATGGAATGCCACTACTACTATTCCCAAGTGCCACCGATAGATCCTATTCCATCCGCATAGCACAAATAATACCTTGGCATGCATCTTCAAAGCACAATGTTTAACATGCAGTGTCAGACTCACACATAACCAGCATGAGAAGCACATTGCAACCCAAAAATTAACTTAATTTACCTTTGCCAAAGAATGGCTTAAAGCACATTTTGGTGCCCTTACTATTCAGGTGACAGTAAGGGCCAGCAAGATTGGATATCAGTACAAGGACTGTAGGTGGAAGGTAGCATTCTCTGAACTGTTAACACTTGCAAACAGTTTGCACATTCAAGAAAGACAGGATTAGGGAGGAAAGCAGCCATCTTTTGCAGTGGACAAAGGAGAAGGACTTGGGTTTCATATTAGGATGGAAGAAATCTGACAGAGACCAACTCTATGCCCATGATAGGCACCATCTTAGCCTTGTGGAGTTGGGATGGAAGTTACATCTTAATGATTGTTTACTTAAAATAAGATGAAAGTGGGTGTCACAGTTGCAAAAGATGGAGTTTAGTAGTAGGCAGCAAGAAGAAGGAGAAACATGACACAAAACATAAAAAAGGAAAAACAGCAGTCAGAAGGGCTGGGTAGCATTGCATTTCACTACAAAGGAATATGGGAGAAATGTCATGTAGAGCTGCAGGAAAAATAGAGGGGGAAGAGTAGATATTGGTGATATTATAAACCCATAAGCCATTGAGGAGAATATATGGGGTGTGTGGGTAATGGGTACTGGTTGCAAAGGAATGACAGAGATGGAGAAATGGAGGAAGACTTGTGATCCAAATAAAATATGGCATCAAATGTGAGGTCAACAAGGAAGAACACCATTAAGTGGAAGGAAAAAGGGGAAAAGCAGATGTAGAACTTAGGGGAAGGGGCAAGTAGAGACAGAATGTCTGTGTGATATATAGAGCATATTAGCCTCTTGATGTGGAAAATGTAGAGAATGAAATATGGAGGCAATAAGTAAGCCTGCTGATTTTCCACATAAGTTAACTGCAATCCTTAGAGTAACAGAACTCTAAGCAGGAATGTTGGGAATGTACTCAAGTCCAAAGGAGGCAGTATCTTGGTATTCCTCCATGTCTAAAGTACAGCAATCAAAGAATTTATATATATAAATACAAGGAGTATCTGGAGCCCAACCCTCCATGTCAAATTTACATATATAAATACACGGAGTATCAGGGGTTCAACCCTCCATGTCAGATTTACATATATAAATACACGGAGTATCTGGAGCCCAACCCTCCATGTCAAATTTACATATATAAATAGAAGGGAGTATCTGGAGCCCAACCCTCCATGTCAGATTTACATATATAAATACACGGAGTATCTGAGGTTCAACCCTCCATGTCAGATTTACATATATAAATACAAGGAGTATCAGGGGTTCAACCCTCCATGTCAGATTTACATATATAAATACAAGGAGTATCTGGGGTTCAACCCTCCATGTCAGATTTACATATATAAATACAAGGAGTATCTGGGGTTCAACCCTCCATGTCAGATTTACATATATAAATACAAGGAGTATCTGGGGTTCAACCCTCCATGTCAGATTTACATATATAAATACAAGGAGTATCTGGAGCCCAACCCTCCATGTCAAATTTGCATATATAAATACAAGGAGTATCTGGGGTGCAAACCTCTCTGTCAGATTTACATATATAAATACACGGAGTATCAGGGGTTCAACCCTCCATGTCAGATTTACATATATAAATACAAGGAGTATCTGGGGTGCAACCCTCCATGTCAGATTTACATATATAAATACAAGGAGTATCTGGGGTTCAACCCTCCATGTCAGATTTACATATATAAATACAAGGAGTATCTGGGGTGCAAACCTCTCTGTCAGATTTACATATATAAATACACGGAGTATCAGGGGTTCAACTCTCCATGTCAGATTTACATATATAAATACAAGGAGTATCTGGGGTGCAACCCTCCATGTCAGATTTACATATATAAATACAAGGAGTATCCGGGGTACAACCCTCCATGTCAGATTTACATATATAAATACAAGGAGTATCTGGGGTGCAAACCTCTCTGTCAGATTTACATATATAAATACACGGAGTATCAGGGGTTCAACTCTCCATGTCAGATTTACATATATAAATACAAGGAGTATCTGGGGTGCAAACCTCCCTGTCAGATTTACATATATAAATACACGGAGTATCAGGGGTTCAACCCTCCATGTCAGATTTACATATATAAATACAAGGTGCATCTGGGATGCAAACCTCCATGTCAGATTTACATATATAAATACACAGAGTATCAGGGGTGCCACCCTCTATGTCAGATTTACATATATAAATATAAGGAGTATCTGGGGTGCAAACCTCCATGTCAGATTTACATATATAAATACAAGGAGTATCTGGGGTGCAACCCTCCATGTCAGATTTACATATATAAATATAAGGAGTATCTGGGGTGCAAACCTCCATGTCAGATTTACATATATAAATACAAGGAGTATCTGGAGTGCAAACCTCCATGTCAGATTTACATATATAAAAACAAGGAGTATCTGGAGTGCAACTCTCAATGTCGGATTTACATATATAAATACAAGGAGAATCTGGGGTGCAACCCTCCACGTCAGATTTACATATATAAATATAAGGAATATCTGGGGTGCAAACCTCCATGTCAGATTTACATATATAAATATAAGGAGCATCTGGGGTGCAAACCTCCATATCAGATTTACATATATAAATACACAGATTATCAGGGGTGCAACCCTCCATGTCAGATTTACGGGTCTACTGCTTTTCATCGAATACCACTTATTCGAAAAAGAGCAGTAGACCGCTCAGTTACGCAAAAGTGCACTTATTCGAAAGTGCACTTTCACAAACTCAGCTTCTACGAACGGATCGCACCACAGTGGATGACAGCAAGAAAACATGCTATGTCTACCGCACTGTGGTGCGGTAGTTACGGACCTTAGGGTTAGGGAGTGGGTCATGGTAAGGGGATAGCTAATAGGGCTATCCCCTTACCATGACCAGCGCCCTAACCCTAAGGTCCATGACTACCGCACCACAGTGGAGGATAGCCTGTCCTCCACTGTGGTGTGGTAGTCACGGACCTTAGGGTTAGGGCCCGGGTCATGGTAATGGGATAGCCCTACTAGCTATCCCCTTACCATGACCCATGCCCTAACCGTAAGGTCCATAACTACTGCACTAAAGTCAGCAGTAGCCCATTCGCTGAAGCAGGTTTCGCGAAAGTGCACTTTCGATTAAGTGCACTTTTGTGTAACCCAGGGTCTACTGTGTGAGTTTGAAGAAGTGTATTTTTTAACTTATACAGTAGAGCCCAGATTTGCACATATAAATACAAGGAGTATCTGGGGTGCAAACCTCCATGTCAGATTTACATATATAAAAACAAGGAGTATCTGGGGTACAAATCTCCATGTCAGATTTACATATATAAATACAAGGAGTATTTGGGGTGCAAACCTCCATGTCAGATATACATATATAAATACAAGGAGTATCTGAACTTGTGCTTGGTGTAATGATCAACTGCTTACATTTGCACAGTACAGTTTCATACCAGTTCACAGTACCACTACTGCCTTACTATCCTTTATGGATATAGTTAACTAAGCAAGAAACTTATTTCTTCTCTACTTCTTGAGTTATCAAAGGCCATTGGCACTGTTATATATTGTATATATATATATATGTATATATATATATATATATATATATATATATATATATATATATATATATATATATATATATATATATATATATATATATATATATATATATATATATATATATATATATATATATATATATATATATATATATATTAATTGAAATATTGCTTATTGTGTATGTGTATGTATATATATATATATATATATATATATATATATATATATATATATATATTTATATATATATATATATATATATATATATATATATATATATATATATATATATATGGGTCTACTATACATGATCGAAATTTCAGAAAGCGAAACCCATATGGCCGAGACCATATGTTCGACTCCTGAATTTTCAAACATGCAAAAAAATAAATAAATAAAAGCAGCAAAACACTACATTATTTTAAAGAAGCTAGCAAGGGGGCCCTGCACCCCCCGTGGGGGGCACCCCCCTTAACTTTAATATACCAACTCCAAGATCGCACTACAGTGCGGTAAATGGAAATTCTCCCATTCCGCGCAATGAGGAGATGTCCGTTCAGAGCATTCGAAATTTTAAAAGTCGAAAATATAGTCTCGACCATATGGGCTTTGGCTTTTTGGAATTTCGATCGAATATAGGGGATATATATATATATATATATATATATATATATATATATATATATATATATATATGTTTTTTTTTTGTTTTTTTTTTTATTTCATGAGAGCTTTCCTGTCTGTGCCTTCACTGAGAATGGGCATATGTCTTTTTATTCCACCTTGAACTTTCATTTATATAATGTTACTTGTAATAATATCTAAAAAGTACTAATTGTATGTCTTGTTATACATATTATGTTATTTATTACAATATTGGATTAGTCCTCATTGTATGCTTTGTCATAGTTTTGGAAATTTTCTCTCCCAGTCCTCCACTGAAGATGGACTTATTTTTGCCCTGATAGACGTTCCCAGTAAACAAATATATATATATTCTAAGAAGACACATTGTGGCAATAATATCTCATCTGTTTTTGGCAATCATTAGTATAACATTCTGTGACCATCTTTAGGCTGTTACAAGTTAGAAGGTGGTAGTTCTGCTTTGAAATAGTTGATAGCAGTTGATGGGGTAAAGGGCAGCTATCTACTAGGGAAGCTGGTGGCCATCTGAGCAGGCATATATTACAATTCAGACTTGCAAGCTGAACTACTTTAACAAGTGTTTGTAATATATATATATATATATATATATATATATATATATATATATATATATATATATATAGAGAGAGAGAGAGAGAGAGAGAGATGTGTGTATCATTTTTACAATGTGAAATCATCTTTAGGCTGGCAATATTTCTCTTATTATACATTTTCATCTCCTTTACTCACAATGTCAGTAGCAATCAGTTTAAAGACTTTGTTAGCTTATATTTTGATGACAGTAGTGTCTTTCTGAGCTGTGGTCTATTTTCCATAAAAAATTATGGGAAGAAAATCTGATTGCAGACACTTGTATAGTTTCATAAAACATAACAATATACACACTACCACAGTAACATCTAGATAACTTACGTGAGCACAATAACAAAGCATTTCACATCTCAATAAAGTAAAATAAAAAAGAAAAAATGCACACAGCAGTTCAGTTGCACAAAATACTGAGAGTGGGGAAAAAAAACACATACACACACACACACACACACACACACACAGACACACACACACACACACACACAGACAGACACACACACACAGACAGACACACACACACACACACACACACACACAGACACACGCGCGCACGCACACACACAAACACACACACACACACACACAGACACACACACACAGACACACACACACACACACACACACACACACACACACACACACACACACACACACACACACACACACACAGACACAGACACAGACACAGACACACACACACACACTTACATATATATATATATATATATATATATATATATATATATATATATATATATATATATATATATATATATTTATATCTATATAGATCATTATCATCAACCCCACTTCTTCCCATTTTTTCTATATGGGATCAGGGTGGCATGTTAACTTTCACTCTTTCTCTCGAGTCAATGACACACTCCTGCCTTCTTCGACACATGCCTGATTGTCTCAGATCTTCTTTCACACAATCCATTCACCTCTTTGCTGGATTCCCTTGTTTCCTCTTACCTTCTTCCTGTCTATCCCAAATCCTCCTCACCAAATTGTCTTCTGCTTTTCTGCACGTGTCTGAACCACCACAATCTTTTCTCTTTGATCTTTTCTGCAATTGGAGCTACTTTGGCTTCTGCTCTTATGTCCTCCTTTCTTCATCTGCCCCACAATGTGCATCCCACCACCCTTCTCAGGCGCTTCATATCCATCACTTCCAGCTTTCCATTTGCTCTGTCTTTAGGTTTGAGTACCATACAGTAGTACTGGTCACACAGCTGTTTTATATACTTTACTTTTCAATTTCTTTGGCAATCTTCTGTCATACACTACCACTGATACTCTATGGCAGTTGGCTGCAGCCCCTTTGATTCTAGCTTTGACCTCTTTATTCAGAATTATCTTCTTTCAACCACAACCCCCAGATACTTGAAGCTGTTAACCTGTTCCACTGTCTTGCCTTCTATCTCAATTCTCAGCTTCTTCTGATTTCCCCAATTTGCTGCCATTACAGCAGTCTTATCTGTACTTAGTTTCATCCCATGTGCCTTCAGTTTTACATTCCTTCCCCCTATCCTTTGTTGAAGTTCTTGCTCAGTGTCTACCTGTAATGTCACATCATCTGCATAGAGCAACTTTGTTGATCTGTCCCCTCTGACCTGTTTGCTAATGTACTCCATCACCAGTATTAACAGAAGTGAGCTCAGAGCTGAACCCTGGTGCATGCCACTCACACTGGGACCACTTCTGTGAGAGCAAATACTGTTCATTGGTTCCTTGTGCATAGCCTGCCCTAATTCTACCAGTGTTTCTGGGACATAGATCTACTGCAGTACTGCCCAAATCAGCTTTCTTGGCAGCTTGTTACATGCTTTCTCCAAGTCTAGGAAGGCCCAGTAGGACTCTTTCCTCATCTCTACCTATTTCTCAGCTATCAGTTGGGTCAGTTGTGCTGCATCCTGATCTGAATCTGAACTTCTCTTCCTCTGTACTGCCCAAAGTTGTGGATGTCCCCTTTGTTCTTGTACATTGGCATGAGTAAGCTTTTTATACAGTCATTTGGGATATGCCTTTCTCTCCACATCGCTATGAGTACCCTCAGGAGCCATATCACTCCTATCTCAACCAACATCTTGATCATATCTTCTGAGACCTCATCTGAGCCTGCTGCTTTCCTGACTTCATTTCCTTGGTGCTATTCTTACTTCTTCTAGGGTGGGCTCATCTTCTTCTCTCATTGTAGGCTGTGTTTGGGGCAGTACAGCTTCTGTGTGGTTTTCTTCATTCATAAGCTGCTGGAAGTACTCCTTCCATCTGCCTTTGATGTCCTGTGGACTGGTGAGCAAGTTCTTACTGGCATCCCTTATGAAGGGTGGTTGACTATCTTCTTTATCTTTCTTTCTTTGTCTTTCAACCAGATACACTTTCTTTGTGCCACCTACTGAGTCCCTTTCCAGAAGCCTGTAGAGCACCTGCGATTCCCTATTCTTTGCTATTGCACCTTCTTTCTTAGATTCTTTGTTAGCCAACCAGTATTATTTCCTAGTCTGGTCAGTCTTTTCTAGCCCCCACTTTTTCCTGCACTCCTTCTTTATTTCTTTCGATGACTTCCTGGATTTCTGCATTCCACCACCAGCTTTCCTTATGTACCTTATTTCCTTACCTGGCTCGATCACATATCTGTTCTGTAGTCCTCACACATGCTATTTTGAGGCTCAGCTTTTCTTCCTCAACAATTCTGCTGTATGAATCCACTGTTTTCCTCACTATCACAACCTTGCCGTGGGCCATAGGCTGAGATT
>NC_056733.1:1964523236-1964605736 GCF_019279795.1 Protopterus annectens
CTCAGTATACTTTAGACTTTTCATTAACAATGAAAAAAAAAAAAAACAGCCCTGACTTGCAAGTGGGACAACTACAGAGTAACTGGGGTTCAGCAAAAGCATTGTAAGAGTATTTGAATATGGCCCATGACTGCAATAACCATTTTGTCAGGCATGTCATTGAGCTGAACCTGATCACCCAGCTTAATTCAATGCCAACCTAATAAGTTAAGATCTCATATTTTGATGCCTATAGTACATAGTAAGCACTGAAATCACAAGGAATAAGCAGTTTTGTAGGGCCATGCCTCTCCTTGCGATACACAGGGAGGACTACATCTCAGTACATCCGCTGCTGCATGTATACACACACACACACACACACACACACACACACACACACACACACACACACATATATATATAGATAGATATAGATATAGATATAGATATAGATACAGATAGACAGATATACATAGATATATTTCTATTGCCAAGGTCATACCATCACAAGAACAGCTCAGTCTGTATATAGATAAATATGATCTTCATACAGAAAACTGTCTTGCCTTTCCATGATAATGCTTGAAGAAATGAGACCAGACACATTTACTGAGTCAAAAGCTGGGGAACTCAATAAAATCAGCTCAGCTAAAAGGATCTTGAGTTGTCTCCCAATTAAATGAAGTACAGCTTGTTATTTTATAGTATTGTGTTTCCCAGCATAGTTTGTGGCCAGGCATGCATAACAGTAGATATCTGAATGAAACACTGTTGCAGTAATAGTAATAGTAATAATAATAACAATAATAATAATAATAATAATAATAATAATAATAATAATAATAATGCATTTTTGTTAACTAGGTAGTCATACTGGATACACAGTCCTTTTTTCAGGGATGACCAGGGAGCAATTGCTGGTTAAATAATTTTCTCAAGGTAATACAGTAGGTAAAAGAGGGCTGAGAGAATCAACACCCTATACCACAGGAACTACAGCTCACAGCCATAGTCCTCTGCACCAACTGCCAGACAGTAGCCTAAGTTATATGGGATGTATCCAACCAATAGCCTAAGCTTTAGGCTACTTTTCACATGCCAGTGCATTCAATGAGTCATGAGAGCATGCCGATATAAAAGTAGAAGTGTGAGTGCAAAAATTCAGAACTGTTTTGTCCCCCAGGAAGGGAAATGTCAAGCTATGTGCTAGGAGAAAAGGGGAAAACAGGGATAAGGGGACTCCATACTGACAGAAGGAATGCATAGAAGAATGAGAGCAAATGGCAGGAACCCCACCAGAAAGTCTAGTAGGATGGTAGTAGGGAGGTTGATAATACTGCAACAGTAATCTATTTGAACATCTACTGTTACAGTAAGTTTACTTACACATCTCTACTATGTTCTTCATTAGATCCTGGCTGCAGTAGCCTAAGCTATATATGATGATTAAGAAAGCTATGACAGTTAGGAGGAGGAAAACTCAGAGTCCAAAAGCCCTGGGAGAAAAATTCTAGCAGATCCTGCTCTTGATCTGGAGAAGGAGTCATTGTATAATTCTTTACGAAAGTGTGTAAGGATGACCATGTTGCTACCTCTGAAATACTTCTAGAATTCCCCATATTCCAAAAGCTCTAAAAGTAGCCATAACCCTGGTAGAATGGGCTTTGAACTAGAAGGGAAGGATCTTTCCATGATGAGAATAAAATGTGATAGCATGGGATAATTGCTTGGAAAAAGTCTATTTTGACATCAGTTATCTTCTTACCTTCGTAGGCAATAAACAGACATCTAGAATTGTGAGTAAGTCCATCTTGTTGCAAACTTTGTGGTAATTGTATTTGGCCATTTTCATGAGAAGGGAGACCCAATATCATCTCGGTCAAAATAATTACCAATATTATCTCTGGAGACTCCTTTTTGGTCTTTAAAAATGCTCTTTTTATCAGAGGAAAGGGGCATGGTATACAGGAACATCCACATCCATGGGAAGGAAAAGGCATCTGTGTTCCAGGATTTTCTGCAAGGAGTTGTAGAACAGAACCTTTTAAACTGTCTTTTGTGAATGGAGGCAAAAAGATCTACTTAGGGCATTCCTAACAGATGGATAATCTCCAGAAAGACTCCCGTGTGTAATATCCATTCACAGGAGTCTGTTCTGGCCACACTCTGGTTGTCTGCCACTGTGTTCTGCTCTGACAGAATTGCAGGTAGCCTGCATAAAAGTGTTGTCTTTGCAAGTTCCCAGGCTATAATAGCTAGTCTGCATAGGGTGTATGACCTGCTTCCCCTTGCTTGTTTATGTGCCACACGATAATGGTGTTGCCTATGATTATCAAAAGAGGCCCTGGAGTGCAGCAGTGGTTGAAGGTTCTGAGTATACTTACCAATACCATCATTTACTTGCTTGTTATGTGCTTCCTTTTGAATTAATGGTCCCAACGACCTTGTACTTTAACTACCTTGGATACAGCAGCCAGGAAAATTCTGAAGTAGCCATAGTTATAGACTGGGGAAGGGCTGAGAGGAGATTTGGAAGACCTGAATTTATAATCTGATTCCTTTAATAAAAAAAACAAAATAATCAGCACAGGTATTTGGAAAGGCAGAAGGTGCTAATGCTATCGCCAGACTGACTAGGGAAACAATTAGAATTTTCTAATGTATAATCTGGATGAATATTGTAGAAGACATATATCTTAATATCTTGAGGAATTCCCTTGATGTCAGAATATGGAGTGAAAACTGAAGGAATTGCTCTTGTAAAGAGATGTTTTCTCCTGAGGCAGGAATACCACGATGTTGTGAAGTCTTTAGCAGGTATCCTAGAAAAGTTATTTCTTAAAAGGAATGGGAGATGACTTTTCCAAATTGAACTGAAAACCTAGGTTATGAAAAAGATTTATGACAAAAAGCAGAGACTCCTGAAAATTTTGAATGCAGTCTGCAAAAATAAGGCAATCACCGAACCTCACTGACATATCCTGAAGACTTGTAGCCTGTACTTTCTTACTGCCATCTCTCCTCTATTCTCTCAGTCTTCACTAACCTTCACATCTCATAATTATCCAGATATGACCAGTGCTATAATAAAATAGCCAAATGTGCAGAAAACTATAACAACAGAACACACCACTGCCTAGCCCTCAAAGAATTAAACTGGTTAGAACTTCCACATCACCTAGCTTTCTCAGCTAACAATCACAGAATTTTCCACAAGCCAGAAAATTGCCCAGCCCATAACAACTTAATACAGCCCTTAACAACTTAAGCAAGCAAAATCTGAGGGTAATGCTACTCAATGCTAGAAGTCTAAACCTCATAATGCATTAACTCGAGGCACTCCTTAAAATGGAGAACATCGACATCTGTGCAGTGACAGAGACCTGGTTCAATGCTCCAGAGAGCACCCCTGCATTACCAGGCTATAATTCACACCACACCTTTCGGCCACCTAACATGGACCGAAACACTAAAGGTGGAGGTGTGTCCATATTCATTAAGGATATCCACACCTCCAGGCTAGTTGCTCAGCATAATGCATCCGAGATTATTCAAGTGCAGCTAACTCTGGACAAGACCTCACTCTAAATTGTAACGTGCTACAGATCACCCACCATGCCCCAGGATTCCCACTCCTCATTTCTTGATACACTGGAAAATATTTGGGTACAACCCAACACCCTAATAATGGGTGATTTCAACTACCCCACCATTAACTGAGAAAACTGCTCATGTACCAACTCTTTTGCTCAACATTTTCTGGAATTCATAAATTCCAATGCATTGGATCAACTTATCCACACCCCCACCAGGGGCAGCAATATCCTAGAACTGGTCATTACCAACATGGGCGACTGGTGTTCCACACCAGAGGTCAATTCCTCGTTGGTCAGATCCAACCACAAGCTGATCACCCTAGACATTCACATCCTGCCCCCACCACCCATTAGGGAAACCACCATAAAAAATTTCTCCAAAGCCAACTTCACGCTTCTTAAGACAGAAGTGGCAAACTTCACGACATACATGTAGATGGACAGTAGAGGTACGACTGCTGAATCCTACACAAATGCACTTTATAGCCACTTACACGAGTGCATGGATCGTGCTATCCCTAACAGAACCATGATGCTATCCTCCAAAAAAAGGAAGCCAATCTGGTGGTCCACTGGCATAAACAAACTCTACAACAGAAGAAAGAAATTGTTGGAAAAAAGAGTAAAATCCCATGATTGGAGAAACTCCCTGATCAGCCTGAGTAAGAAGTTGAGATCCCTCATAAAATCCCCAAAGCTAGTTATGAAAACAAAATTGCCACTGATTCTAAAGACAACCACAAAGTATTATATAACTATGTCAAGAATCTCAATGGCAATACTCAGATCTGTGCTGAGTTACAACACAATGGCACTAAATATGCAGAACCAACTGATATTGCCAGATAGGTTCAGTGCTAACTTTTCCCCCCTCTCACCCCCTAACGTGCCCATCTCTATACCGGAAGAATGCAAAGTTCCTGTAGTCACGACTGCACAGGTAAAATCCACACTCTCCAAAGCCAAGAAAACAGCTTCCATGGGACCTGACAACATCCCAGGCTATGTTCTACATGAACTACAGAATGAACTGGCACCCCACCTAAGCACCATGTTCAATCAAAGCCTCACTGAATGGCACACAGTGATGGTTATCACACTTCACAAAGGGAGAGCCACCTCGGACCCCGGGAACTACCACCCCATTAGCCTAACGAGTCTGGTCTGCAAGACCATGGAACGTATCATCATGGAACTTATAAACAAAGACATTGGTAATCTCAAACTCTGGACCACACCCAGTTCAGGTTTGTAAAAGGCAAATCATGTCTCCTAAACCTGATAGACTTCTTTGAAGCAGTCACCAAAGCCGTAGACGAGGGCAAGGTGGTTCACACAGCATATCTAGATCTCGCCAAGGCTTTTGACACCATCCCCTACTCTGGAATTATAGATAAACTCACTAAACTAGGTATAAATCCATATGTCACAAGATGGGTTGCCAACTGGCTCACTGACAGAACCCACACTGTGAAAGTAGCAGACTTCAAATCTGACTTCAGACCAGTGACAAGTGGGGTACCACAGGGTTCAATCCTGGGTCCTCTCATGTTTGGTATCTACTTTTCGGAAGTACAGGCTAACACAGAAGGTATTTGGCTAATGAAGTGTGCAGATGACTGCAAACTAGGAGCCATAATTGAAGCTCCTAATGATGTGGACATCCTACAAAAGGGCCTTAATGAGACAGATGCCTGGTGTCAAAGCCATGGCCTCAAGCTCAATGATGAAAAGTGCATTGTCATCCCCTTTAGTAAAAACTCTGTACCCATGAGTTACCACATAGGTGGTAGTCTACTTAACACCAAAAGTGTGATAAGAGACCTTGGGACACAGGTGGACAGTAGTCTCTCATTTAATAATCACATCACCACAGTAGTTAGAAAATCCTTCTAGGTGGCACACCTCATCACAAAAGGTTTCTCATCCAGGAAAAAAGAGATCATTGTTCCCCTCTACTCGTCACTCATTTGACCCATTATAGAGTACAGCGCCCCTTTTGGTATGTACCTCACATGACATCTACAACAATTGAAAAGGCTGCAGAAATGCCACACAAAGAGGATTACTGGCCTCAAACAGATGCCCTATGCAGACCGTCTCAAAAAACTCCAGCTTTACTCTGTCGCATATTGCCTACTCATAGGCGATCTCTGCCTAACATACAATGCTATGTCAAACCCAAAGCTGTTGGACATGCTCCACTTAAAGAAATCCCAATCCCACTGAGCTACACACTCTAGGGACCTAGACCTTGTCACCACAATAAACAGAACATGCTGGAAGGATAGATTCCTGTCCCAGAGACTTGCCATACTCTGGAACAAACTACCAATCTATATCAAACAAAGCTCCTCATTAGCACTCTTCAAGAAAAATTATGATGATTGGATGGGAAATAGGAAATTTACCCCAGGGATCACCTCTGTGGCTCTGTTAGACAGGGGCACAGGAAAATAATTTTCTTGGGTGGTGAAAGCCAGGGTACCTTTTTGGCTAGGCTTGTATAGGCCCTAGGGCTGATAGCCTAGTACCTACCTATGAACCTATGAATACAACACTGCTCCTCCCAATAGAATTTTATACCCTAGAGAAAAATCACTAATCACTATAACCAAATCATGTAATATTGAAGATGACTCTCTGTATTCAAACAGTGTAGCTAAACTATGTAACCACTTCCCCCTACCATTGAAATCCACTCAGAATGCAATTAAAACTTCACTTATTAAATCAATGGACCTGCTTCTGTATATCTCCAGGATAAATGCCATTGTTATCTTCATATTCTCAAATTTTCAAACCATCTTTATAACATTCTTTGCACTTTTAAACTGTTTGCAACTGTTTTGCCACCTACTTTAAACTGTTCTTATTGTTTGTGACTGTGTTTTATGCACTGCCTTTTTACAATACTTGAACAATTTATAGCATAAGCTAGATTCAGACTTATTGAATATACACTGTTTGGCATTTTCTGAGCACTAAAGCCAGCCATCTTGCATTAGGAGGTCCCTCCTGCACCCTTGTGGCAGAAGAGTGCAGTCAAGGGCCCATCTGAGTTTGGGATTGCTGGAAGAAGGCTCAGTCTTGGGCTTTCCTATTGGCTGGATTGTTTGAAAACTGTTTAACTTAGATGATATTTAAACACAGCATTTGCACCTAGCTGCACACCATGCAATGAGGGTTACCACTGATGTGTGTAGATGCAAATGCTTAAAAAGGCAAATTTTCTCTAGATAACTGATAGGAAACCCCCCTAAGCTTCCCTGCTTCTCAGCGCACAATGTTCCTGTGCACTGCTGCCCAGAGAGCAACCCAGCTGTTTTTGAGGTGATGGCGCAAGTTGCTACCTCCCACAACTTAGCTGATTTTACTAGTTCTACAGCAGAACCTCGTCCATCTAGCACACCCTCCATCCTCCTGCCAGTGTGATTGACATGGGCATCCTGATGCAATGTAGTAATTGCCTCATGTATACAGACAGCCTACTACTCCTAAAACATGCAAATACAATATGTGAGATGCATCTATACTATGAATATGGGATCAATGCTCTCTCTCTCTCTCTCTCACGTAACAACATACCAAATACCAAGTAGGTTGTCAGCACCCACACTCAACCTCCTGCACATACCAAGCACATAACTCATAATTCCAGATACACGGAGGTGATCACTAGAAATATTTCAAATGGGAATGACTTCCCAAGTGCAAACCTTTTGCACTAAATTCGGCCCCAACATCACCCACAACACATAATGAAATGTGCATCAGTGTTTCAACCAATAAGTCCCCTAAGGTAGAACATATCTAAATCAAATGCCTTAGTCATAGGTGACTCCATAGTGAGACACACAGATGTCCCCCTCACTAAGCTGGACAAGGAGCAGGTCATGGTTAGCTTCTTTTCTGGTGGTAAGATCCACTAAATCATGCACACACTCAAGTCTCTCAACAAGTACTGTTATGAGTCTGTCATAGTCCATGTTGGAGTGAATGATTTGAGATGTACCTCACTGGACTATATGGAGAGAGACATTATGGAACTTTCAGATTATGTGTCCCAGCCAGAAATGTCCCTAGCCCTAAGCATCATTCTTCCCTCATCCCACATGATGCCAAAATGCAAACAAAAAAGTTTTACTTAAACAGTTGGCTTAGCTTCTGGTGTCAATCTAAGGAGATGCAGTATCTGACAGCCTGGGAATATAGTCGACAGACCATATTGCTTTGCCAGAGATGGTCTTCACTTGTCGCTTCTAGGATTTAGGTTTTTGGCAAAGTTACTTGCCTCCCCCATAGTGCTTTTTTTAGGCAATGTCATAAGAACAAATTTCCCAACATAAAAATATCCTCCAGAGACAAACTCAGGGTTATGCTGTATAATGCTAGGAGTCTAAATCAGAAATTGCACTCACTTGAAGCACTTCTCACAATAGAAGATGCTGATGTTTGTGCAGTTACAGAAACATGGTTCAAGGTCTCAGAAAGTATCCCCACCATACAGTGCTAGAATGTCTTCTACATGTTCAGACCACAAAAAGAATGTGAAAAAAATAAGGGAGGAGGAGTATCCATCCTCATTAAAGACAAATATACCTCTAGACTAGTTAAACAGTATGACTCCCTAGACCAACTAACTGTAGGAAAGACCCCACTCCATGTCATTTTTACCTATATGACCCCCACCATGAACCACAAAAAAAAAACACTTAGCCTACCTGGACCTGCTATAGTCACTCTCAGTACAGTCAAATGCCCTGGTCATAGGCAAATTTAACTATCCTTCCATTGACTGAGGTAACATCTATGAGCACAAACGTGCTCACTCAAAGGTTCCTGGATTTTGTTAACAGAAATGATCTAGATCGGACAGTCAGCTCCTGCACAAGGGGTTCTAACATCCTTGCCATAGTGCTCATCATCATGGGGGATCGCTGCTCCATCCCATGTGTGGGGCCCACCCTAGTAAAGTCCAATCATAAATCTGTCTCATTCAAAGTAATGATTGTACCTGACCCACTCTGAGGAGCACAAAGGTTAAAAAATTTCTCCAAAGCAGAATATAGCTTACTGAGTTATGACATCATTAGTTTTTCCCCCCTCCCAACACTAACAGCAATGATCCATATACTGAGGTGTAGACAAATTCCCTGTATAAACACCTGTATAAATGTATAGATTCAGCCATGCCATAATGGATTAAATCAAGATCCTCACAAAAATAAACTACCCTGGTGGACATCCAGCATAAATAGGTTATGCAATAAGAGAACTAAACTTCTGTCAAAAAACAAGAAGAAATGGTCTGAGCAAAGGAAAAGCTCCCTCCAAAGCATAAGCAAGCAGATTAGACATATTGTTAAGAAAAATCACAAAGCATTCTTTAGCTATGTCCAAAATCTTAAAGGGAAGGCCCACCTTTGTGCAGAACTAGCTGGGGATGTTAAGACTTATACTGAACCTGAGGACATCGCCAACCTGCTAGCAGACAAGTTGGGTGAAAACATCACCCCCATGTCCCCACCAATCATACCCCATAATGTACCTGTCACCAGTCCTCCCCTAGTATCTCCAGGGAGCAGGTTATAGCCGCACTCTCCAAGGCCAAAAACACAGCCTCTATGGGACCAGACAACATCCTAGGCTGCTTATTAAACAGGATTTAGCAGAACTGCTGAGCACGCTGTTCAATATCAGTCTAATCCTTGGCTTTGTCCCAGCTGAGTATAAAACAACTACCCTAATCCTCTTGCACAGCGGGGGGTTCTCTCAACCAATCCCAGGAACTATAGACACATAGGCCTAACCAGCCTTAGCTGCAAGGGCATGGGTAGAATCATTATGGATCTTATCAACAAGGATATAGGTGACCTTCAAACTGTTGACCTGACCCAATTTGGTTTCGCTAAGGGCAGATCTTGCCTGTTAATCCTGGAGGACTTCTTTAAGAATGTCACCAATGCTCTGGATGAAGGAAAAACAGTTCACACTGCATATTTCAACATAGCAAAAGCCTTTGACACAATCTCTCACTCAGGCATCATTGAGAAACTCACCCAGCTGGGGATTAACCCTTACATCACCAGATGGGTTGCTAACTGACACACAAACAGAACACATACAGTTAAAATTGGGGATGCTAACTCTACTAGCAGACATGTTGTTACCAGTGGTGTTCCAAAGGGATCTGTGCTAGGTCCCCAGTTGTTCATCTATTTTTGAGAAGTCCAGGTGAAAATAGGTGGCCCATGGCTTAGCAAGTTTGCCAATGACTGCACACTGGGTGCAATCATTGAATCCCCCAAAGATGTTAACATACTACAAAATGGGCTTACACAGACAAATGATTGGTGTCATAGCCACAGACAAACTAAAAGCAAAAAAAATGCATTATCATCCCCTTCGGCAAAGGATAAACCCCTGCTAATTACAACATTAATAATACCCCCCCCCCCAAGTTCAAACTAGTGGTGAGGGATTTAGGATTTAGGAACACAAGTTGATAGCAGCCTTAATTTTGATCTTCAGTTGTCCACAGTACTAAGGAAGGCCTTCTATGCTGCACACCTCATAAGCAAACGTACAGCATCCAACGCTAACAAGATTATAACTCCCGTGTACTTGGCTTTCATCAGACCAATAATAGAGTACAATGCTCCCTTCTGTATTCACCTCATCAAACATCTGCAGCAACTGGATAGAGCTCAGAAGTTTCTCCCCCCAAAAAATTCAGGGCCTACAACACATGACCTACATGAACAGACTGAAGGCCTTATCACTTAGTATCATAGGATCATAGGAAGTTACTAGACTATTAGCCCTGAGGCCCTTATAAGCCTAGCCAAGAATTTAGCCCATGTTTAGATAAATCAGCACAGAAAGCCCCTGTTCAGCATGGAAACAGCTGGAATCCCAGGGTGTATTTTCTGTTTCCCCTCCAGTTATCCAGGTTGAGCTTAAAAAGGGATAATGAGGTACTTTGCTTGACATGGAGAGGGAGTCTATTCCACAGATGGGGGAGTCTCTGGGACACAAATCTGTCCTGCCAAAAAGTCCTATTGATGTCAAAGACCAGGTTGAAGTCACGAGAGCGACTTACTCGAGTGGTGCTTGACTTGCGGATATGCAGCAGTCCCATCAAGGCGGGGTCTGAGATTGTTTTGTATGCTAGACAGAGGTCACCTCTGCAGAGTCTTATGAAACGGAGCAGAGGGACAGGGCTTTTATCCTATCTGTGTAGGGTAGACGTTTGAGGCCCTGGATTCTCCTGGTGAGGAACCTCTGTGGTTTCTCCATCTGCTGCATGTGCTTTGTGAGGTACATGCCAAAGGGGGCAATGTACTCAATAATTGGCCTTATAAGGGAAGAATATAGGGATGTTATGACCTCCTTGTCCCTGGAGGAGATACCCTTCCTTATTATTTGGGCCATGTAGAGAGCTTTCTGTACAACAGAAGCAACATGGTGGTCAAAAGTCAGGTTGGTATCAACCTGGGTGCCCAAATCCTCACAACTGATTGTGTGCTTAGCACATTGTCATTAATGTCATAATATGTGGGGACATCACTCTCCCCAAAGGGGATGATGATGCATTTTTTGGCATTCAGCTTGAGGCCATGTTTCTGGCACCAGTCATTTGTTTGGTGAGACCCTCTTGGAGGACATACACATCACTTGGGGAATTAATGACCATGCCCAGCTTGCAGTCATCTGCAAACATGGTCAGCCATAGGCCACTGGTTTTGACCCGCACCTCAGAGAAGCATGTCCTGAAAAACAATGGCTCCAAGACTGATCCCTGGTGTATGCCACTCATTATGGGTCTACTGCTTGAGGTGGCTTCCCCTATTTTGATTAGGTGGGTTCTATCAGTCAGCCAGTTTGCCACCCATCTGGTAACACATGGACTGACACCTATTTGAGAGAGTTTATCTATTATGCCTGAGTGGGAAATAGTGTTGAAGGCTTTGGCTAGGTCAAGGTAGGCAGTGTGTACTGTCTGCCCCACATCCTTGGCTTTGGTGACTGTCTCAAAGAAGTCAACTAGATTTAACAGACATGACCATCCCTTGACAAAACCAAACTGTGTAGGGTTGAGTGTTTGGAGGTTGCCAATGTCCCTGTTAATGAGATCCATGATAATCTTTTCCATTGCCTTGCAGATCAGGTTAGTTAGGCTGATGGGTTTAAAATTTCCTGGATCGGTGGACACTACACCTTTGTGTAAAGGGGCAACAGTTGCTGTCTTCCACTCAGCTGGGACAAAGCTGGTACTCAGGCTTTATTTGAATAGGGTACCTAATGGTGCTCCAAGTTCATGTTTGAATTTATATAGGATGCAGCCTGGGATGTTACTGGGTTCCATGGAGGCTGTATTTTTTTCCCTTTGAGATGGCAGTGATGACCTGTTCCCTAGAGATAAGGGAAGGGGGGGCAGGTACTGGGCATGTCCTGATTTACTGATGGGGGAGACAGGGGGGTGAAGTTTTCACTGAATTTTCACTGAATCTGTCAGTCAGTAGGTTGACTGCATCTACAGCATTTGTGTATGTGGTGTCCTTTCCCACCAGTTCTGAACAGATCTGGGTGCTTTCCTTGAGATTACGGACATATGTGAAGATTGTCTGTAGTAGATGTGGCCAATTTGGACTCGAAGCTGGCTTTAGAGGATTTCACTAGTGCTCTTTTTTGCTTGTTCAGGCTAAGGACAGATTGCTTCTAATTGGGCATCTGCTCATTCTTGGACCTGGAAAGCATTTTTTTTCCTTTTGTTATATAGTTTATGTATTGCAGATGTCCACTAGCCAAGTTTACTCTTCCTTGGGGAGGATGATTTTGTCCTGTTGGGTATTCTTGATTCCATGCATTTATATAAATGCTTGTATAGTACTTTGGTGTAGATTCGGACATTGGTGCCAACTCCTACAGAGGGGGAGGGGTTGTGAAGCTGTTTATACCATCCCTCAGGAGGTTGTAATCAGCTTTGGAGTAGTTTTTTTGTTTGACCCTATTTAGAGGGGGTCAGAGGTGATGGTGACTTTGAAAGTGACTACTTTATGGTCAGATCTTACCAGGGAGGATAATATTGTAGGGGTACTGCAGTTATTACTCATGTTGGTTAATGGCAAGTCCAATATATTATCACCTTTCATTGGAGTATCGACTACCTGTTTCAAGTCATTTGCATTGATAAAATCGAGGAATCTCTCTGAGCATTTGTTTTCTGGCATGAATAGTTTTTCTAATCTATGGTTGGGTAGTTAAAGTCACCTAGGATTAGGGTAAAGGGTTGAATCTTGATAGATTCGAAGAGGTCCAGATAGGTGGAGTGGGCATCTTGCTTGAATCAAATTTTTGTCAATATCGTATAGACTGCTTAGAGGCAACTTGTGCCTGGCCTACTGAGCAGTCTCAGATCCTACCTTGATGAAACATATCCGCAAATCCAATGGGACAAACTTCACTTGCTCTAGGGATCTTAACCTAGTAACAGGACATGCTGAAGAGATAGATATGCCTCCAAGAGTTTGCCACTCTAGAATAAACTTCCAAATCATGTAAAACAGACCTCCTTAATGACCGTATTTAAGTGTAATTTGGACAATTGGATAGGATACCCTAAATTTGCACCAGGAGTTTCACCTATGTCCCTCTTAGACAGGGTCATCTGGTGCTGATCTTAGATTCTTGTGCAAACATAGACTATATATCTTGGTTCATAAGGGAGCAAGGATATAACATGGCTAGGCTTGTAGAGGCCTTAGGGCCAATAACCTAGTAACCTCCTATGATCCTATATAGAATAGCTCATCTCCATCTCTGTACTTTTAATATAAACCTTATGATAGTCAAATATAGAATTATATACATGCCTGCTTTATACCCCACTTTTTAAATACAATATCAATATTTTCTGCTTTAACTGGTTCCTTCCCTTGGCTCCATTTCTTTGAATTTCTATACAGATTAATACACCTCTTCAAATGCTCAGTGTTCAACATTTACTAATGCATAAGTGTTGTTTATCCTGTAACAGTTGCCATTATTTCATATGAATGTAATCTAATTAGCAAGTGAGCGTGTGGTTGTTAATATATATATATATATATATATATATATATATATATATATATATATATATATATATATTACTTAATCTGTAGTCATGTGTATTGCTGAATGTTTGTAATGATTTGGAGGTTTTCTCCCATGGGACTCCACTGAAAGGATATTTTGACTAAACCCAGACAGGCAAACCTAGTAAACAAAAGCCAACTATATAAATAAATAAAACTGTAGAAATATGGATGTCTTGTACTCAGCAAAAAAAACAATCATTCCTGCTTAGCACTTTCTGAATACACTTAATTGCTGTGAACAACCCAAAGGATAAAGAAGAAAAATGAAAATGTGAATCAGAAACCTTAAAAAGCAACTTGGTGGTAAGCATCTTTTAGATCTATGGTTACTAAGACACTTAGAAGAGAGATCAGGGGTAAAAGAGAGTGTGGAGTAATCATTTTAAACCTTGGATCCTTGGGGTCTATATTATAACATCGAATTTTATAATGTTTGAATGTTATAATATCGAACCAGTTTTGTCGAACGCTGAAAACAGTGAAGGTGCAGGACACTGAATTCTTTCCCAGGGAAAGAATTTGGTGGGCCGTTGCTGTGGCTTCGCTGTTTGCAGCGTTCGATATGTTGGAGCATTACAGGTCGGGTTCAGGTAAATGTGCGATTGTGTGTAGGTTAGGGTTAGGGGGCGGGTTAGGTGAGTTAGGGTTAGGGCGTGGGTCAGGTAAGTGTGCAGTTGTGTGTAGATTAGGGTTAGGGGGTGGGTTAGGTGAGTTAGGCTTAGGGCGCGGGTGAGGTGAGTGTGCGATAGTGACGGACCTTAGGGTTAGGGTCGGATTACGGTAAGTGGATAGCTAGTAGTGTATGTAAAGTTTAGTTTAGGTTTAGGTGTAGGATTTTAAGTGTATGTGTGTGGATTGCTACTTTTTGTGTGTGTTTGTGTTGTGTGTATGTTTCTTGGAATAGTGATTTTTTTCCCTGGGAAAAAAAATCACTATTCTGACTGTTCGATGTTTGCGAATTTCAGTGTTTAGGGTTCGATAGTATAACATTCAATCTTTGTAGATTTCAATGTTATAATATAGACCTGGAACCTTGACATGGACATTTAGAAAATAAAGGTCCAAAACAGGTTGTCAAGTTCCCTCCTTCCTGGGTACCATAACTATTCTTGAATGGTGACCTTTTCCTTTTTGATCTTCTGTTATGGGTTTTATTACTGCCCATGAAGATATGTGAGCAGTGATGTGGTTTTCAGGATCTGGCAGAATTCGTAGGATTTTTGAGAAGAAACCCATTGCCATCTGTATCTATTCTGAATGATTCTTAGTACCCAGGAATCTGTTATAATCTAATGTAGAGAAGCATTCTTTGAAAAATGTAGAAGCCTGCCAGTATAGAGAAGGAACTGGGGAGAAAGAGTGGCATAGTCACTCATTTCTCTTTCACTGACACTGGGCTTGAGCAGCCACCCCCTTTTTCTTGGGACTGCTCTGTCACTTCTTCATAAACAGTTGCTTTGTTTGGCTTTCATTTGTTTGTTTAAAGTCTTTTCTCTAAAATAATTCTAGACTAAGAAGGAAATTTCTGCTGTATATTTGTATAGGGTGTTGAATCAGCTACTGATGAGGTATCAGAAAAACTCTCTATCCAAAGGGAAAAAGTGCATATTGATATCTTTAGGTACATTTTGTGTCCAGACAATGTAAACTTATGCATCACTTATTCAGTTGCTGCAGCATTAGACACAATATGAAGAATTTGTAGGTTAAGGTAAATTAGACACCAATTTTCCTCTGTGAGCAAGTCCATCCTATTGGAAAGTGTGTGATAATTATCTTTGGCCATTTTCGTGATATGGGAGAACCACAATTATCTAGGCCAGAAGAGAGTTAACAGTATTATCGTTGGAGACTCCTTTGCTTCACATCTCATGAAGTGTTTGGCATCCTGAGTGACTGAAGAGAACAAAGTAAGCAAACAAGGTTTAGATTCGTAACTAGATAAATCAGCAATAGCTTTTTATTCATGTAACCAAAGGATGCCTAAAGAAATCTATACATATGAGCATGACAAATGGCAATTCTAAAGGTAAGGTTGAAATGCTATAAACTTTTTTTTTTTTTCACATCTGTCAATGGCTCTGCCAACCTTGACAGAGGGAACTCTATTCAACAAGACAATTTACAAGCAGCTAAGAGGGGTAGCCTTGGGATCCGCTGAGGCCCCGGCTTATGCCAATCTAGTTCTTGGGTGGTGGGAGCATAGTGTTCTCAGACCTATTATGGAACAATGTCATGTAGATTTTTTATGGCAGATATGTGGATGATTTGTTGTTTATCCTGGAAGGTGGCATAGACCGGGTTCATTCTTTTTGTGATAGTATTAATAATTCCAGTGATTTTTTTTTAAATTTGTATTGGGGAATGCTGGGCTATCAGTGCACTTTTTGGATGTTACCCTGACTTGGGATACTTCTGATAATTGTTTTACGAGTGGAATACATAGGAAGGAGACATTTGTTAACAGTTATTTGTATTATTTGAGCAACCATCCTGTTTTTATGAAAAATAACATACCGAAGAGTCAGTTTGTTCGTGCTTCATGAATGATTTCTGAAGAAGCTGATTTTGAATCAGAAGACAGCTTTATACAGAATATGTTTTTGGTTAGAGGTTACCCCTCAGATTTACTTGGCAAACTAGCTAATGAAATAAGAACAAGAAGGGCTACTGATTTTCCACCGATTTTGAAAAATGGTTTTACTACTATTACAAATAAGCCACATGGAGTCATAGGTGTTAATAATTTAAGTTCTAACAACACTAACACAATTAATGTTGGTACTTCTTGTATTTTGGATATGTCTGTTGATGCATTTAACATCAGGTCTATTATTATTAGAAACTGGAACATCTTATGTGGAAATAGCAAATTAATACAAGTTGTAGATGATAGACCTAATTTTGTATATAAAAATAATTACTGTTTAAAAAAATGTTTACAATTTGACTCCATATATAAAAGTATCCCTGACAACAGCAGATACTGTAAGGGGATGTATAAATGTGTTTTTTGTTCTTCATGTTGTTTTATTTTAGAGGGACTCTATATTGATCTACCATGTTTGAACAGGACACTTTCTATTGATGGTGTATACAACTGCAATACTAGTGGCATAGTCTATCTTGCTGTTTGCTGTGTGTGCAATGCATTTTATGTAAGTATTCTCACACAACCACTTAGTAAAAGAATTAAAGAGCACTATTATTGTATTAGAACTAAGAATATCAACAATGCTCTATTTAAACATTCTATTACATGTAGTGGTTTTAAAAAGTTTCTGTTTGCTGATTTGGAACATGTAGTTAGAAATATAAGTGTGGGGGGGGGGGGGCTATAAGGACCAACTGGAAAAAAGAGAAACTTTAGGCCAACAAAAAACTTGGTATTAATGACTCAGTGAATATTAAATGTTTTCTGAAGAGTAAAAGACTGAAGACTTTAAAATGAACTGCTTCATCCTTGGGACTGTTGTTTTACCTAGACAAAATTGTCAATTCCCTGCCAGCACACCCAGTTTAGGAGGCTGCCTCTTTCACCTCTGATATTTACCAGCACCTAAAAAGCTGAGTCAACATATCAGTACCTATCTGTCAAAAATATAATAAATTCAAGAATATACCACCCTGGTGAAATTCTTGAACTGTTCATATATAACAAAAGACAGAAAATAAAGAAACGCTTCTATCATCCCTAACAGCCTACTTCAAGACTGCAGAGAAACATGCCAGCAAGGAAATTCTAGCGGGTGAACTTAAAAGTCTTATCAAATGTCAAAGGAAATTACAAATCTTTATACAATGAGGAAATTAAGGAATACTGTCTAATAATAAACCAAGCTCATCTGCTATGATGTCACACATTCCAATTTAATGGATATAGCTAAAATGTTAGCAATTTTAGTGTAAATGCTACTAACCTTCCAACATTGTTGCACCCATTATCCCGGAAAATTGACACAACTTTCTCTAAGGGGAAAGTTTAGTTTGCTTTTGATTTCTTGTATTTTGTATTACTTTATTGCTTTATTCTATGTTGTATGCTGTGATTTATTTTCTTTACTGTGTTTTACTTGTATTCTGCTTTCAACTGCATATTGAAACTTGAAAAGAGACCATAGCTATGTCCCTTATGAGTCAGGCAGAAATTAGAACAGGTCAATTAAGGAATCACACATAAATCAGAACAGGTCAGTTAAGGTTAATTATCTGTGAATAGATGGGTGGAGCTAGGAACTAAACATTCTATTTAAAGGGTGAAATAAAACATTTGAAAGCTGTACTGGAAAAGCTCACCAAGACACTGACACAACTTGCTGAAAGGGAAATGTTAGTTTGCTTTTGATTTATTGTATTTTGTACTATTTGGGAGGGTGACCTAATGGTTAAGGTATTTGCCTTACAAACACAAAGTACAGGGTTTGAGTTTCACAAGGGATAATTGGGTAGGCTTACAATGGCTCGCAAGGGCAGTTAACCTAGTACTAACCAAAGAGTTTTATTGCCTTCTTCTATTTTGTATATTGTGATTTGTTTTCTTTACACTGATATTTACTTGTATTCTATTTTGAATTGCATAATAAAACTTGTAACGAGACCACAGCTGTGTCGTTTGTGAGTCACACAGAAGTTTTCCCACCCACCTACCCTGTTGCTGTTGTGTTCTTAAACACAACTGTCTTTCTAGTTGCCTGCCCCTTATATTAATTTGACCACACATCTCCTCCTCTGTCCCATTTCACTGGCTGTTGTGAGTAAGAACAAAATTATCATGGTACTTATGTATTAATGCAGCCAGGAGATAAATGTTTCTACAAAACTGCTTTCTGGGCTACAACAGCAGTAGTCACAGCTAATATTAGGTAATGCGGATTCAGAGTTGTGCCAAGGAGGATTAATGCATAATAAATTATGGGAAACAGAGTATTTTTATGCACCACATACCCCCCTATATTAAGTGAGCTCATACACGATTTCAGGACTCGTAGTTTACCAGTAGATACCAGCATCCTGAAGGCCAGGCAGCATCTGCAGGTTCAGAAACTACATTGTTCACAATACCAAGCAACTTAGCAAATGGTTACAGTGTACTGAGGAGAAATCCTTTTCAAATGTCACAGTCAACACAACTGATTACAGTAACCAGTGAAATAGTGCCGCACAATGACACCCTGCCATCTACATCTGTAGTTTGAAAACTATCTCATTTCTACATGACGAAACCATTTGAGCAATTTATTTACAACAAATCCACCAATGAAATTTAATGCAATGTTATTTTCCCAGTTAACTGTAAATGATAGGGTCTGTCTGTCTGTCATCCCCCACCCCAACCACGCACATCCACCACCCACATTCAGAAGCTTACGTTTTATTCCAGAGTCCTTCTCTACTGAATTTAACTCTTAAGATGTTTAATGTACCCCACTAGTATCCACCACAAGGTAAAGTAAACCCAAAATAATAAGGCCTGATTTGAGGAACAATTTTTAATAACAGTAGCTCAAGTTGCATTCCCTACTCACATGAGTGTGAGGTGCAACTGTACTCAGTTTGAAACTTGCAATACATTAGATCATTGTGGTTTGTTATCTTTGTAGTTGTTTAGGCATTTTACTCCTACAGACTTATCATTTGAGTACTGGGGAAGGGTGTAGAAGGATGGTTGTTATCTTTGGAATAGAAATCAATAATTTGGTGAAGTATGAAACATTTGTCTGGATGCATTAATACGTAAGTATAGTAAACTGTCAGTTAACCAGCACTCGTGAGGATTGGTAGATGACAGATAACTGTAGTTTCTGGTTGCTTGAGAGCTACTGTTAAAAATAGGCCTGAATAATACTGTACCCTATACTATTTGTTTGGTTTGACTTGTTCTTAGGTTGGAGAGAGAGGGAATTTTTTCTATATTCCTTTTTCAAACTCTAAAACTAAAAATGCAAGTTGTGTTTCTGCAGGGCGAAAACAGAAAGTGTAACACATGAAAATTGTACTGCATTTCTAAGATTTGTTTTGCTGCTTGCTTGAGTTCTGGTTAACTGAGAGTTTACTGTACCATTATCATTTTGTGAAAACACTCCCTTTCAACTGTTTAAATTTATTGGCCATCCCACTGTATTCCATTGAGCCAGATATCAAAAGTCGCCATCCCCTTTTAGTCTGTTGTGCTCTTTTAAAATTAGTGGCTCTCCGCTTAGACAGCTAAAACATTAGTTAACCACTTTTTTATATCTAACTGCTTAGTGCACACTGCAGTGTTTATAATATTAGCCCATGTTTTCATCTTACCTTTAAACATCTATTGCAAGACCACCAGTTATTGGAGACCTCACATTCTGATGCTCAGTAGCCATCTTGGCATTAGTGCTTCTGTTTTCTCTTGGTGAGAAAAGGAGCACAGGAACATTATTTCCTGGAGACTGCTGATCACCAGAAAGCCTAATAACTGCTTCATAGGTGACAGCTTAGAACATGTGCTTTTATTTTACTCCAGTTAAGAGAAGGAGCAGAGTGCATTGATTGCTGACTGTTTCTGGTTGGACAGTGAGTGTCTGTGCTTAATGGTCCTGATTGGTCTGATTGCTGTTTAAAGGCATCTAACAGGTAAAAGCTACAACTTTCCTACAGACCCTTGCATCATCTGTGACAATACAGTAGATCACCAAACAGGCGGTGGCCTGCTTCTCATCTGGGATAGATGCTAATGTTTTACTTCTGGTGACAGAAGAAGCAAAGGAACATTGTATCCCAGCAGAGTGAAGCTGTGGTGAGACAAGCACTAGTAGCAGCCAAGCAATAGCCATTCATGTGATTCCCCTTTTTCCATCATTCTTGACAAGCTAACTCTTGTTTTCAGTAAATATTGCTTGATTTGTTTATAACTTCAGAATATCTGCCTAAATACTTTATCTTTAAATTTTCAGGGTCTACATATTAGTTTCCCCTCAAGTGTTTGGCCGTGCCCTGTACAGACTCAGACACCTTGAGTTACATTTTTCCTGTAATAGCACAATTGAAATTTCTCCAATACCTAGTTGCACACAGGACAACTATTTTACACTGACAAGCACTGTTCCCAGAGTTGCATAGCAAATACTCCTGACATTACTTTATATTCTCACTCCAGCTATGTAATCAATGAGAAAGGGTCTGTTGCCATGGATATGAACTTTCCCACTGTCTCCCTCACCAGGCTGAACAAGGAGAAATTCATGATCAGCTGTCTTTCTGGTGCCAATATTCTTCAGATCACACAGTCACTCAAGTCTCTCAACAAGTGCCATTATGATTCAGTCATTGTACATGTTGATGTGAACAACCCCCTTGGACTACATGAGGAGAGACATGATTGAACTCTAATTTTTGTCACAGGCAGCTATGTCCCTAGCCTTGAGCAGAAGCTAACTTTTGCCTAGGATGATACTGCAATATAAACAGAAAATCATTGACTTTAATAATTCGCTTAGTTTCTGGTGTCATTTTAAGTGGATCCAGTTTCTGTCAGCCTGGGATGGCAAGACTGATAGACCTCGATGTTGTGCCAGAAATGGTCTTCATCTGTCAACCCTGGGATTTCAGCTACTGGCAAAAGCTCACAAGGACATAATTCCTGACATAAAAAATTTATGTAACAACAACCTCAAGGTTATACTGATAAATGCTAGGAATCTAAGCATGAAACTGTACTCACTGGAAGCAGTCTTCACCTTGGAAGACACTGATGTCTGTGCAGTCACAGAGACCTGGTTCAAGGCAGTGGAGAGCACCCCAGCCATACAGGATTACACCTCCTAGCACATGTTCACAGCATGAATGGAAGGCATGAAAACAAAAGGAAGCAGCGTATCGATATTCATTAAAGATAAATATGCCTCTAGATTGGTTAAACTGTATGATTCCCTGGAGACACTTCAGATGCAAGTAACTGTTGGTAGGACACCTACTCAAGTCATTGCCAGCTACTTGGATCTACTGGAATCCATCAAGATACATCCAAACACCATGCTTCTGGGTGATTAATATTACTAATCCATTGACTAGATAAATTACTTATGCTCAAACTCACTTGCCAAAAAGTTCCTCGTGTTCATTAACTCCAATGCCCTGGACCAGCTGGTGGACACCCCAACTAGGGGGGAAAACTTCTTGGATCTGCCGCTTACCAATATGGGGGACAGCTGTAGCACCCACACTGTGAGGTCTTCATTTGTCAGATCTGACCACAAATCAGTCTCATACAAAGTAACTATCATACCGGACCTCTCCACCAACAGCAACTAAACTACAAAACTTCTCCAAAGCAGATTGTATCCTTCTAAGGGATGGTATAAATACCTTCACTGCACGTTCCCCTCAGATGTAACTGGAAACTATGCTGAGTCCTACACCATGTATATCTGCATTGATAGGACCAAAACAAGCTCTTCAAAGAAGAGTAAGCCTGCCTGGTGGACTACTGCCAGTAACAGGCTTTACAATAAGAGGAAGAAATTGTTGTCCAAAAGTAAGAGGGACCATGCCCTAATATGGAAACCCTTCCTACTCAGCTTAAACAAGAAAATAAGACTTCTTGTGAAGTCCTCCAAAGCAAACTATGAATCCAAATTGGCATCCTTAACTAAGGACACCATAAGGCATTCTTTACTTACATCCATAGCCTAAAAAGCAAGACCCAGATTTGCACTGGACTGGTAGTTAATGATACCACACACACTGAGCCTGTGGACATAGCAAACCTGTTAGCCGACAGGTTCTGTGAAAACATCACTCGCCTGTCCCCATAAGACATACCCCATGACATTCCTTCCACCTGTCCCCCACCTTGCATCTCTGGAGAGCAGGTTGTAAATGCCCTCTCCAAGGCCAAAAACACAGCATCTATGGGACCTGATAACATCCCAGGCTGTGTCCTACATGGGATCCAAGAAGAATTAGCAACATTATTGAGTACTCTTTTCAATCACAGTCTAAGCACCATCCTCATCCCAGCTGAATGCAAAATGGCCACTGTTATCCAATTAACAAGAGTGGCACTTGTACTGACCCTGGGAACTATAGACCTATTAGCCTGACTAGCCTTATCTGCAAGGCCATGGAGTGAATCATCAAGGACCTTATCAATAAAGATATAGGTATTGTAATCTGCAAACACTTGATCCTACTCAGTTTGGATTTGTCAAAGGGAGATCATGCCTGTTGGACTTCTTTGACACAGTCACCAGAGCCCTGGATAAGGGGAAAACTGTGCATACAGCCTACCTGGAATTGGCCAAGACTTTTTACACTATTCCCCACTCAGGCATTATTGAAAAACTCACCTGGCTAGGTATCAACCTGTACATCGTTAGGTGGGTCACTAACTGGCTCATAGATAGAACCCATATAGTCAAAATTGGGGAATCTACTTCCACCAGTAAACCCATAACCAGTGGTGTTCGACAGGGATCAGTCCTGGGACCTCTACTGTAGGGAATCTATTTCTCTGAAGTACAAGCAAAAACTAAAGCTCTGTGGCTGACAAAGTTTGCTGATGACTGCAAACTGGGAGTGGTCATAAGTCCTGGGACCTCTACTATTTGGAATCTATTTCTTACAAGTACAAGTAAAAACTGAAGGCCTGTGGCTGACAAAGTTTTCGGAAGACTGCAAACTGGGAGCAGTCACAGAATCAACAAATGATGTCAACATCCTAGAAGAGGGTCTTACGCAAACAAATGATTGGTGCCAAAGTCATGGCCTTAAACTCAATGCAAAAAATGTATTATCATCCCTTTCAGTAACAGCGATGTTCCTGCTAACTTCCACATCAATAGAAACACCCTAAGCATGCACTCAGTGGTGAAAGACCTGGGCACATAGGTTGAAAGCAACCTTACTTTTGATCACCAGGTCTCCACAGTGGTAAGAAGTGCATTCTGTATTGCTCATCTCATAAGTAAGCGCATTGCCTGCAGAAAAAAATAAGTTATAACCTTTCTGTTCTCTTCACCCATCAGGCCAATAATTGAGTACAACACCCCTTTTGGTAACTACCTTTCCATGCACCTGTAGCAATTGGAGAGACTAGAAAAGTTCCTCACAAGGACAATTCAAGGTATTCAGCATTTATCCTATGTGGATCAGCTGAAATCACTGTCACTTTACTTTGTTTCATACATAGTACTCAAAGGTGATCTCTGCCTTGCGTATAAGGCAACCACTGAGTCTTCTTTATTGGAAATGCTGCATATTTGTAAGTCCAATGACTCACAGGTTACTTGCTCTAAAGACCTTAACCTGGTATGTGACATTAATAGAACCTGCTGGAGGGACAGGTTTGTCTCCTAGAGGTTACCGCACCGGTATAACAGACTCCCAATTCATGTCAAGAAGAGCATCTCTTTGGCCCGCGTCAAGCACAATCTGGATGATCGCATGGGTAACCATAAATTCGCACCAAGGGTATCACTTGTGTCTCTCTTGAACAAGGCAATAGGTGCTGATCATGGAAACAAGGGCAGAACTTGGCTAGGCTTGTAAGGGCACAAGGGCCATTAGCCTAGTAACTTCCTATGATCCTATGATCCTATGAAATGGTTCCACAATGATGTTAGTTATACCTAATTGTACTAAAAAAGTGGAATCTGTACTTTACTCAAACTATGCCACTGTTATGGAATACATTGCTGTATATGATAAACTCTACCAAAAGTATTAATGAGTTAATGGTTATAAGAAGTATAGTTACAACATTTGGGATTCAGTTTCCCTCAACAACTCGCAGGTCTGATCACTTGTGATTTAATTAAAAGGTTTCTACGAGCATTCAAGTTCAACCTGACTTCACTAAAATTTAGAGAAGAAAGTCAAGGCAGCATTAATTGTTAGACTCTGGGACTTGGATCGTTATAAAATAGCTTATCTGATAGAAAATCACTGTAGAAAGCTTGTGCTGTTATTAAAAAGTAGGTGACCAAAATCTGTAAAGGAACACTTTGGCTAAATTAAAAGTCAGCTGACCTTTCAAATCATCTTTCTAAACCCTTTATCTGTACCCACTATCTTTTTCCCCATTATTCCACCTAAGTGGCAGTTTTTTCTCCCTTTCCTTTACTAATATATATATATATATATATATATATGTTTGTTGCATGGTCATTCCATTTACTTTTCAGTAAAGTGAACAATCCTAACCTCTCTAGCCTGTTGTCAAATTTTAGCTGATCCATTCCTCTTATCACACTTGCAATCATTCCTACAGTTTCTTCAGAAGCAAAAATTATAATTGTTATTATTATTATTGCTATTACTATTACTATTTTAGCTAAATCGTCTCCTAAAGTACAACAATATTTTAGAAAGAACTTTGGTAAAGTCCTACAATTAAAATTATAATCTCAACATGCCTACATTATTCCTTTTAATCTATATATCCCAGCATTCTGTTGGTAATTGCTCATATTTTTTTCAGTTTTCTCCTGGTAATTCATTCTAATTGTGCTGATAACTCCAGGATCCATTTCCTATTCTGTGATTGCTGGCAAATATACATCCATGCTGTAATTTAGCTTTATTCTAAACAAGTGCATAACATTCACTTGCTCATGTTGTAAAATTAATGTTCTTTGTCTTTCTACTCCACCTGTCACTACTGATCACTTTTCAGCCTTTCTTTCACATTTTCTACAATTGTTCCATTCTTAATGTTGTCACCAAATAAATACACAATGTCCTCAGTCCTGTTGTTGAAATCTGTCACATATCTGTTAAAAAAAAACAATGACCTCAAATCTCAGTTCAGAGTTACACATTAAGTTACTGCTCCCTCATCTAACTTCACACCATTAGCCACCACTGTCTGTTTCATCACTGATAGCCATTTTCTATGGTTCCTTGCCATGTATGGGTCTGCGTGACTGTATCAGTTAGAAAAACTGCTAAATTAAAACTATATAGATATATATATATATATATATATATATATATATATATATATATATATATATATGTATATATATATTTCATATATATGAAAATGGAACCAGCATTTAGAGAATTGGATGACAAAAATACAAAATGTGAACATCTCTTTTAAATGCTAAGTAAGTCATCAGGTAAAATAGTAAATGATAAATGAGGACGAACATGAGAAATATATTATTCATTTAACATGTTTACAATATTTGGAAAGCCTTCTGCAGAAACTTACATGAGCATGTATTTTAACAGTCACTGTCCATCATGGTAAAACAAAAGTTGTATGATTAGTTATAGATAAGATGGATACACAAACTGGCTCATGGTAGAGCTATAACTTTATTCATTATTGACAAAACAACACAGACATGTAAGGGCCACTCCTGCTTGGATAGAAATTTCAGAGAAATCATTAATTACTAAAAAAAGGCTGATTTAAAGTGTAAAGACAGCAGAAAGCTGAGAAGAGCAACACAGAATGGATTGTTAGACTCATAATATTCCGCGACAAAGATGTACACTTGGCACTGATCTATAGAGATGGGGGTTGGGGAACCATCAAAGGAACTCTGGTGATAGCCAAGCAATCCATATTCATTTTTGCCTGCGGTCTTTTGTCAGCAGAACACTAGAAATGTGTATGGATGGCAAAATCCCACTAGACATACTGGAAGAAAGAGAAATTGCTAAAGAAATGCCTGTACTTAGAAGCCAGAAAAAATAATGCAAGGAAGCTTTAAATTCTTTAGTATGCTTAGTGAGGTGTGTAGCCTCACCACAGAGTGATCAGGAGAACAATAAAAGAAACAATCATTATTATAAGTACTGAAGTCAGAGGTCATGCGATTATAACATGACATTTTGCTGCCAACATAACAGCTGTCAGATTTTGATAACATCATATTAATATTGCTTTGCAGGGGGAACACCTAAGGGTGCTGCATCAACAAACCAAAAACAAGCAAATAAAACAGGATACAATTAATTACATCATTATTTCCCTGTAAAGCACAGTCAGCATGGGGCACAGATGTAAGTTTAGCACTGCTTGATAACCTCAACAATCCTCCTTGATTGTGAATGAGATGCTCTCCAATCCAGTTGTTATACTGTGAAAAAGCACATTGATTTATTTGTATACTTCACTAGCTATGCAAGGTCAGCCAGGTACATATAAGTATTTTAAAAAATGTGGTGCTGGAATTTCTGAATAGTTACACAACTTACAGATGGTCCCACAGTATGCAAACAATATGGAGGGATTCAATCTTTTGTCATCTTATAATATGTCATTATTAATTATTTTTCATACATCTGAAATCAAGTGAGTTAAGCAAGCACAGCTGCCTCTTTTCTAGTGTGAGCCAGAATTGGAAGACTGTACATCTATGAGATTTATATAGTATCATCACATAAGAGGAACAAATCCGGGATCACAGGATGCTGCTTATTTGCAGCTGATAGATGGTCTTCTGTTTTGCACCAACTCCTCTCACTACTGGGAGATTATTCTGTTATTCTTCTCTGGCTATCTTAACCCTTGGCTGGTGTAATAAAGCATCAGTGTGGCAGATATTACCTAGCCTAAACAAACCTTTTAATGAATCAGTTGTTCATGATGCCAGCTGTGTGCCATGCACCTTCATATGATATTGAGGTCTGATTTTACAGAAGGTCTATAGTCTTCTGCCCTGTGGCACAAGAAAAATGGTGATAAAGAACAAATTAGAAGATCCTAGTATTCAAAATGAAACGCTGTACAACAATGGCCAATGAAGTAAAGTTCTCTTGGAGAATAGGTAGTGTGGTTAAATGATATAAAACTTAAAAGTGCAACATATATAGCAAAAAACTTGCATACATTTCCAGTACTTAAATTAAATGCACTTACAAGATATTCACGCTGTGAATGCAGTTATACCATAGTGAAATGATGGCTCCAAAGTATCCAGTCTTATGATGGCTTCAAAGTATCCAGTCTTTTTGGTCTGATATACAAAGTATCCACACTGAAGATGTAGTAGCTGCTATGTGACTGTGATGAACTGTGATAACAGCTTAACCAGTCTAACAGATCAAATAAAAGCTTCTAGCTTTAATGGCAGTTAAAAATCCTTTTATTGTAGGAAAAGTTAAAATCTTCATGTCAAGTTAAAATCTTGATGTAGAATAAAACAGTCCCTATGTATTCCAAACGATACGCGCTTTCGGTATCTTCTTCAGATCGTAGAGATTGGGACTGGAAGTTCCTTTTTATAGTGCTTGCTTCCTTTACTGTTGAGACGATCATTCAATCATCACACTGTCAATCAGCTGTTTAAGCGCACCAATCCTCTTTCCTCTCAGCTGGGGGTGTTCCATTTCCTATACCTTTTGCTTTTGAGGGGTGTGACCAGTCATGAATTATTAAGCCAGACACACCTCCATGTTAGCTGATAGTTGGTCTTCTAGCTTTTAGTATAGGTTTCAATGGAATGATGTTATTCAAGCCTGGCTCAATATCAGCACGGAGGTTCGCAATCCACTTACTCTCCCTGCATTCAGTAATATTTTCAATGTCGCCTTTCCTTATTCCACTATATACATTCTCTATCACCTTATAAGTGAAAGAATGACCGACATTTCTTTCAGCATGTGTTGCTAAAGCATTATGTGGATCTTTATTGGTAATGTCTCTTTGATGTCTCAAAATGCGATTTTTAAACATCTGATTAGTTTTTCCTACATATAATGCAGGGCATAGTTTACAGGTAGCCATGTACACCACATTGGGGGTTATACAAGTGGCTTTGACATTAAAGGTGTATTTCTTCTTTGTCCTTGGATGTTCAAATTCATTATTACAGTCAATCAGTGGGCATGCTGTGCAGTGGCCACACTTGAACGTGCCTTTATGTCCAACGATTTTATGTTTGCTAAACCTATCCTTTGTGCAAAGTAACCTCTTTAAATTTTTCTTATTGTTGTAGCCAAACCATGGTGTTTCACCTACAATGTCTTTTAGCTTGGCATCCTGGGTGAGGATTGGCGAAAACTGGCTTATTATGGATTTAACTTGTGTGTTGTCTGTGCTGTAAGTTAACATCACTCTGGTGGTTCTGCCCTCTTTCTTGTTTTTCTTTGGGATAGCTTCTTGAACATTCACATCTTTTTCATTATAGCCTCTCTTTATTAGGTTTTGTTGTAGAAATAAAATTTACTTTTCTCTTGTCTCATCTTTGCTACATCTTTTATGTATTCTTTGTGTTTCATTTCGCATAATATTTTTAGTGACATGTTTAGGATGCATGCTGCTTTTCAACAAGTAATGATTTTTTCCATGTATTTTTTCGGTGTAATTCGGTTTCCAACATGTTTTCATTAAGAATAACATTCACATCCAAAAATGCAACTTGATTATGAGAGTGTTCTGCTGTAAAGCTTAAAAAAGCAGTAGTCCTATTTAGATATTGATGGAATGATTCAAATTGTGGTACGGTTCCTTCCCATAAAATAAAAAGATCATCCACAAATCGGCCATAAAATTTGATGCATTCATACCATGGATTATTTGAGTTCAATACATGCTCCAACTCCCAGTCTACAATGTTCGCACAAGGGGTGCCCATGGCTACCCCCCATTTGTGCCAATAGATTGATGTACCATACACAAAATAATTATTTTCCAGTATTAAATCTAATAAAGCACAAATCCTACTGGTTTCATTAACAGTTTTTTTCTGGCTTAAGATCTTTCTTACAGCATCTACGCCTGCTTCGTTGGGAATGGAAATGAATAAACTATTCACATCCAGGGTGGTCACAAGTAGGTGGTCATAATCCGTAATGTTATTCATGGTGTGATTTATCTTTCTTAAGAAGTCATCAGTATCCTGCAGAACTGTATCAAAATATTTTAAAATAGTTCTCAATTCTTTCTCCACAAATAGTGACATTGTTTCTGTCACCCACCCTTGTCCTGCTACTATAGGCCATAGTGGAGGGTTATGAAGGTCTTTATGAATCTTAGGAAGTCCATTAATATTCGGAACAGTGGGTTTTGTGATGTTCAAAAAATTGTAAAGGTCCAGATCTACTTGGCCTTCAGTCAACATATCCTGAAGTAAAGAAGACACTTTTTGTATGATTCAATTTAACTGGATTGGTGTAACTCTATGGTATGTCTTTTCATCTTGTAATATGGTGGTCATTTTCTTCTTATACCAATTAGTATCCATAACCACTATAGTACCTCCTTTGTCTGCTGGTTTGATTACCACATTCTCATTTTGTTGTAAGTTGCACAGGGCTTGTCTTTCTTCATACGTAATGTTTTTATAATGTTTAGTATGCGTGTCCATTCTTAACTTCTCCACTGCATTATTACACAGCTGCATGAATAGTTCCACAGCAGGATGGGCTACAGGTACAAATGTATTTGGTTTCCTTAAGGTTCTAGCTTGTTCTGTGTTTGTGTCATAAATATTTCTTAATGTCACATTACATCCAAAATGCTTTATGTCTATAACAAATTCATTCAGATCGGATCTTAAAGAGGGTATGAAAGTTAACCCCTTCTGTAAAACAGAAGTTTCTGCTTGGGTCAATTCATATTGAGAAATAGTCACCACTATAGAACTGTTTCATTCAGTATTTTCTTTCTTTTTCTGTCTTGACTATGAGTTTGTGGGTTCTTGTAACTGGTTTGATTCAGAAAAACTGGAAGTTGTGTGGTGATGGGGAGAAATGTACTCCCTTTCTTAGGAATGGTTCCGGTTTCTGAGGATGTTTCAACAATCCTATGTGCCGTAGTGGCCACAGGTGTCCCTGTAATATTGGTAGATGTATTCAATGTGCCAGATGTTTGCTCCTCAGTCCCAGTGTGGTTTCTAGACATAGATGTGTCATTCCTAATGGATGCAGGATGTCTGGTGCTAGGGTTAAAATGATTTATAGTAGATCTTATTTCCTCCCTAGGCTATTCAAAGATCCACCCTTGTTTGAAATCATTAATGTCTCTATTTAGTTTTTTTATTTTCTGATCTTTTATTTTTGATTCATACACATTGAGATTGAATTGTAATGTTTCTAATTTGCTGGTGTGATAAGTATTCAAATTAATTTTCTCTAGTTCTACTTGTTTTTCTTTGATTTGAAGGGCGAGATTGTCTTCCTCTGGTCTAAAATAATCCATGATTAGCTTCATGTATCGGAAACTGGTCTCTAAATTTATTGCTTGCCATTTAGCTAGGAGTTCAGGATGTTGATTCCCATAGCTTGGCATGCATTTCACTCGCATTCCTCTAGGTATGACCTGATGGTGTAAACAAGCTTCCAAATGAAAACGTTGCCAAGTTAATCTTTTTTAGTTTGTATGGTGCAAGTTCTACTTCTTGTAAAATATAATCAAAGTTTCTGTAATTTGTGATATCTTGAATGTCTGATGATTCAATGCCATCAAATTGCATATGTAATAATGGATTTGCTTGTTTATCTGTTTGTTCAGCATTATTATGCCGTAGGAAATCAATGTTTAAGCCTTGTTTTTTATTTGCAGTGGTAGCAATGTTGGCCATGTGCAAGCGTTTCATTTTGAATACTGTTTTTACTTGTTACTGATAGCTGTACTTTAGCATTAGGAGGTACCCTTTCTTTATTGTAATTAGAAGATCCTGGTCTTATGTGCACTCCTTTCTTTACAAAATGTCTCTCAAAGCACAAAGCTTTCATACTCCCAATATTATTAATGAGTAAATAGTTGAACTGAATTTAGTGTAGTATTTTATTTGTTTCACTGACAAAGTGTTGACAAATATACAGAATCAACAATTAACTGCTACTGACCTATAATATTACAAGCTAAATGTATTTAAAAGTGCCCTCTTTAACCAGAGATGCCTACGTAGGAATCCAAGACACTTGGATGTTCATAGGCTACTTAAGGAGAAACTACACCCTGTCTGACGAAAAATATAAACCATTTATGGAGGCGGTTTCTGCCTGTTTTAAGAAACTCCAAATAGTACCTAACTGTGACTTAAGCTAACAACATAAATCTATAAACCTCTGAGCTTTAATTCTTTCCTGTCCTTCTAATGGTCTTGTCATCTGATGCACTATTCCTTAACTAACAAGACAATGCATCATGATTGTGTTTAGAACATCAGTCTGTTTATTCATCATTTTTACTATAGTGTTTATTTGCAAAAAGTGGAAAGTAAACTATACAGCTTATTGTACCAGTAAACAAGCTAACTAGTAATAACAACATTATTGTATATATCAGTTTAAAAATCAAGAAGAATTTAGTCTGGGTTACCTAATGCAGTGTAATAAAAGTATTCTTTATGTTAAAAGTTTACTCTGAATACATACAAGTAATTTGTCTGTATGTAATGATTCTTCAGTACACTACACTATCCAAAGGATATAAGGCAGTAACAGTGTATATTGTTATAATGTCCAGAAGAAAATAAGACATTAACATTAAATAATAATATTATAGTAACAGTAAATACAACAGCAATAGGAATGCAACACATCAAAATCACATTAAATAATATTAAGTAGGCAGAACAAAAAGTAGATAGATAAGGAATGGTTTAAGGCACATATATTTTAATTAAATGAAGTTCAAAATGCAATCAGCTTTCAACATGGGGACACTGAAAGTCCAGTAAAAGCAACTGTAACAAATTGTGAAAGCATCAGTACTGTGAAAAGAAGAGAAAACAAGATTTAAAAAATCCAGGACACCCACAATGACTTGGTCAGGGCACAACACAGTCAAGAGGATTTAAGCATGTACGAGATGCAAGGTTTCTGCGGCACAGATATGGATGAAGCAAAACAAAAACAGATGATGAATGAAGGGGTGATGTTTATTCAGGTGAAGGTTTAGATTTATAGTCAAAGATCAACAAAGGGGAATGCAGTGGCTATGATCCCAGCAAAACAGGTACAGTGGAAGACAGCAGTGGTTGTGTTTGATGCCCAGAGGTCACTTAAGAACACATTAGAAGAAAATAGAAGGACATATGGGTAGGGGGTGTAGTGCAAGAGATTAGCTGGGAGGGCACACAGGTAGTAACAGTATGCAGGAAAGCAGTAGTGATTTCTAGAACAATACAGCTATAGCTAACAGAAAAACATAGTTGACTGCTATTTAGTATGAAGCTCACAAAGTACAGAGACAGAGAGAAACAGCACAGTTCTCAAAGCCCTCATCACTCAGCATAACAAGGACAGAAAAAGGTTACCTCCACTAGAATTAAGCTTTCTTCTACCATGAAAACCACCTGCTCTCTCTCAGTTTTCTTGATCCTTAATATAGACAGTCTCCCTCCCCTTAATGAGATTGGAATATGAGAAGTGCAGGAGATGGGAGATTTCACATGTATAATATTTCTAAAAATGCACACAGTCAAAAAGCATTCATCACAGATCCGACCTAGGACAATGCCACTCATGCTTAAAAATAACAATGCCAGTTTCAATGTTTTTACATTGTATTACTCATTTTTCCTGGCTATTACAATTTTTTGCAGTTGCAGACATGTATTTCATTCCCCTTTCATTGTTTCATACATGTTATAAAATACTGAAATGGATACTTCTACTCAATACTTTTCAAAGTAAACAGACAAGAACGTAGCAGAATTTCATTTCAGAGCAGAATGATCTTAAATTACACATAACAAAGAAAAAGTATGGTTAAAAATGGAAATTTTGTAGAGGCCATTAGCATTTCTGACTAATTTTAGGGCATCTTGTGTATCTCAAACTGATCATAGGCCAGGTTGATTAAGTTATATATAATGTACCTGAAAAAAGTAAAATATAATATTATTAGTTCTTTATCTAAATAAATAAGATATGAATATGTAGTAGGTCAGATGTGCTGCTAGGATGCTGTATGAATATAATAACAGGTATAATAAATACATAAAGGAGTAGTACCATTATTAGGATGCTGGCAGAGCAAACACAAGATATGTAGTGCCTCCAAACTTAATTCTAGGATGTGGGCTTGATAAGGTAATCAGTACAGTCAATGCATTGCAGACATGCACATGGGAACACATACATATATAGATACAGTTATCTAAGTTTAGTATGAAGCAGCCTTTGTGGGATTTGAACATGTAAGTCTTGGTTGCATAGTGTGTGTGTGTGTGTGTGTGTGAGGTCTCAATTTTGGATCTTGCCTCAAGATCACACTTGCTGAGTACCACAATACTGAGTTTCAGCAATCAAATGTTTGCAAACTTACTGAAAGCTAGCTTATCAGGGTACCAGCTCTTTAGCTGTTGAACTTTATGCAGAGAACTAGAAAATCTCATAAAGTAACCATTTTTGCAAGTATGATGCTTCCTAGCACCCCATGTCGAGACATAATCCAGGACATCACCTACTACATATACAAACCAACCTTAAAAAGATGATGGAAAAACAGGTACAGTCTCAACTCTCTAGGATTGCTCCTCTCGGTCTGTGGGTGTCCGATTGTATGCCACTGCTATATCTTAATAAAGGGATAGTCTTCACGAGGAATTTGACTAGCTACCACTCAACCAATTACTCAGTGATTATGTGAACTGTTCCTTCTTTTTAAGTGTGAATGGAACAGATTTACAGTGGTGGAGAGCAGTATTGCAGCAGCTGATGAAACACAGAGAATGTTGATCAGTACGTATTTCCCTTCAAGGGTGTGAGATTAATTTACCTGGGTTTTAGCACAAAGTATGAGTTTGGTAGCTTAGTGATGTGTTTTCCTATTTCGGTTCGCTTATTTCATGTTAGAACAATATCTGCAGAATCATATTTTAGTATATTATTATTACTGCAAGTACATAATGTCACTGAGAAAGTGTGTCATTTTTTCTACTTTTTATTACTTGAGTTGCAGAAAATGTGGAGAAATATAGTAAAGTAGTGTGAGGGAAGCAAAGCCTTCCACATAGGGGTAGAGTAAAGCTTGCCCCCTGAGAAGCAAGTACTTTAATTTGTGAGAGTTGTGCATTCATGCACAGAAGTCTATTTTGTCACGAGCACTGCTGTTTCAGTCATTTGAGTATTCACAAGAACAATTTTGTGCTATTTTCTGTGGTGAAGATGGGGAGAATGAGTTTCAGGGAGAATGGGGTAGGGGATGCAAATGGGAATTTAATGCTTGTTGATACAGATAAACTAGTCTGAAAATATAAACATTGCACACACACACACACACACACACACACACACACACACACACACACACACACACACACACACACACACTATAGATACATATGTAATTGTTATGGTTCCAGATACACAGATATAGATGTGTATATGCGTGTGATAGAGAGCGGCGTTATATGCATCTTTTGTGTGTATGCATGTGTGTTAAATATATGTAAATATATATTGTATACATGCATATATATTTATATACATACATATAAATGGATGGGAGATAGGAAATTCACCCCAGGGATCACTTCTGTGGCTCTGCTTGCCAGGGGCACAGGAAAATGATTCTCTTGGGTGGTAAAAGCCAGGGTACCGTTTGGCTAGGCTTATATAGGCCCTAGGCCAATAGCCTAGTACCTACCTATGAACCTATGAACCTATGTGTGTGTGTGTGTGTGTGTGTGTGTGTGTGTGTGTGTGTGTGTGTGTGTGTGTGTGTGTGTGTGTGTGTGTGTGTGTGTGTGTGTGTGTGTGTGTGTGTGTGTGTGTGTGTGTGTGTGTGTGTGTGTGCTTGTGTGTGTTTATGTATGTATGTACACTCCTTCCTGTCACACTTGGAGTCCCACAGGGTTCAATCCTAGGGCCACTCCTCTTCAGCATATTCATAAATGATCTTAATACTGCCTCCAGTCAAGCATCTGTCATACAATAATCAAATGATTCAGCCCTCATATGTGCAGCATCCACAATAACTCAACTTCTTACAATTACACAAAAAGCCTTCTCTGATATTGAAACGTGGCTAGCAAACTCACAACTCATTCTCAACCCTAATAAAACTAAACTTATGATCTTTTATCCATCTAAACCTAAAAGCCTCCCAGCTAATTTTTATATCACTGACAGTAATAATACTAGGATTTTCCCAGATTCCCAAACAAAGCTATTAGGCGTCATAATTGACAGCAGACTAAAATCTGACATACACATTTCTAACACAATCAAAAATGTTCACAAGAAAATGGGAACAATGTATAGAAACAAAATAATCCTAACAGACGCTGCAAGAATAGCCATAGCTAGAGCCCACCTTCTCCCCTCACTGCATCCCCCATACTTACCAACCTCAAAAAAGTTAGAATCATGTTGCAATAAGAAAATTTGCAACAGATTCCACACATTCAACCCATCACTGTCAATGCAAATCTTTCTTGGTTGAAACTACCTCATGTTATGAACTATAACCAGTCCAATAATCTAGCCTCTGCCACCAAACATGGCACACTCATACAATACGCAGATGTCTCAACCATCATCTGCTCAGCCCAGTCCCTACCCAAACTGCAACAAGTCACACAGGAAGCCTTTTCCTCTGTTGAAACTTGGTTATCTGATGCCCAATTAATACTCAACACAAACAAAACTAAACTACTCATCTTCCAACCCACCAAACATACTCAAAACAACTCTCACTTTAACATCACAGCAAAAGACAACACCACTATATACCCAACTGAACACACCAAATTGCTAGGAGTGGAAATAGACAATAAACTAAAATTTGACATTCACATATCCTTGACCATAAAAAAAGTCCACAAAAAACTAGGAGCACTACACAGAAATAAGCAACTTCTCACCAAAGCAGCAAAGATTTCAATAGCAAATTCCCACCTTATCTCCACCCTACTTTATGCCTGTCCAATATATACCAACCTAAGGCAATGCGATCTAAACAAGCTAGAGACCTGCTACAACAAAATTGCCAAATTCGCCACAGGGGCATCCTACCGTAGTCACCACTGTCTCTCACTTGCTGAACTGGGCTGGCTTGAACTCCCTCACCTCCTTCAATGGTATCAACTCTCACTCGCTCACAAACTAGTAAATCATCCACTAAATGTCCCATCCCTCCAGAATCTATTCCAACCCTATTGCACCACCAGACCGCTAAGATCCAGCAACAAAAATCACTTGCAGATCACTAAAGCCAATAACTCTGCTGGTGAAGCACTATTCTCTTGCACCATAGCCAAATTATGGAACTCCCTCCCACCCACAATTACCTCCGTACCATCATGCACCCACTTCAAAACTTTACTAAAAGCACACCTAAAAACATGCTGGCTATGCCCTTGCTACTCCCACTCTAATATCACCCTCCCCATCCAACCACTACCTTTCTTTCCACTCCACTAACTATTTTGATTATAGCAAGCTCAGATGCTCATAAGCCAGTACTTATTATACAGCAGGAACTTCTTCTTGTAACATTTGTTAATATAGCAATAACCCACACCTGGGTGTGGGTAATGCTAGATTTACCCATGGTTGGCGTGGTTTGGTCCCGAGGGTGAAGCCCGAGGGACCAAACAAAGACAACCGTGGGTAAATCCAGCATTACCCACACCCAGAAGTGGGTTATTGCTATTATACAATGACATTATTTAAGAAAAGAAATAATTACTTTTCTTAAATAATGGCATTGTATAATGCCTAAGCAAAGCAAAAGGTACTAGTGGAAGAAAACGGCTCCTTTTTTCTTTTTTAGCAGCTTTATTAACAAAAGTAACGAACCAAGCAGCAACACGTAGTTTCAGCAAAACACTCCAAACACATTAACGCTATGTCTCCACACCTGCGTTTTCGTTTGAATACACTTCCTCAGATGCACAATACTACAAGCTCTTCCCCTTCTGCTTAAATACTATTGCTGATTGAATGATTAATCCTAATGATACAATAATTACTTAATTGCCATATTCTTCATGTATTATACTAAAAATCACATTTACAAAGTGCCTTCATGTCTACCCTTAAAATCATTTCACAATTTATTACATTCCTACTCACAACATTTTATACTATAATTAATTACCAACTTTTATTCATAAAATTCAAAACATTAAAATTTCACATTTTATATACAAAAATCTAAACATATAAAATATATATACAATATATATCTACAAACATACAACTAAGAAACATCCAATGCCCTCTGGTGTCTAGATGAACACATTACACCCACTGTTTTCACAGTTATGCCCCAACTTTATACACTTCAAAGTTTACCCAGGTTCAAATTCATTTCTTGCAGATACCCTGTCTCTTAATTATCCTGTATAATGCCTCTTTGCTGCCCTTCCGCATCTGTCTGGTATTCCGCGGCAGTTCTGATGTACTGCGCATGCCTACGCAGTACATCAGAGCTGTGGGCAAAAGCAAGGGAGAACGCAAGATCTCCGTTGCTTTTTACTGTCTCGCTATGTTAAATGGGTTTAACATAGCGAGACAGCTTTAAAATAAGCAACGGAGATCTCCGTTGCTTATTTTAAAGTTAAATTCGCTATGTTAAACTCATTTAACATAGCGAGACAGGTTTAAAAAAAAAAAGCAACGGAGAGCGCAAGATCTCCGTTGCTTTTTACACACTGTGTCGCTATGTTAAAGGAGTTTAACATAGTGAGACAGCTTTAAAAAAGCAACGGAGATCTGCATTGCTTTTTTTAAACCTGTGTCGCTATGTTAAACTCTTTTAACATAGCGAGACAGTGTTTTATACTAACAGAAAAAGTCCGGGCGACCGGACCTTTTTCCGTTAGTATATTGAGGGATTTACAACGGGCACGCTGGTTGGGCTGGCCAATCAGCGTGCACGTTTTAGAGGAGGAATTGTATAATGTCTGTTATGTACTTCATAGATAAAGATTCTAGTTGTCTACTGATGTACTATGTTCTTCATCTGTAAATATGTTGTAAGTAATTGCTATGTAAATTGTTAATCGCTATGTAATCCAATGTAACTACTGTCTGTTTATTTTACTGTGGAGCTTTTCTCCCCGGGCCTCCGCTGAAAATGGACCTACGTCCAGTCAGACACTCCCTGTCAACAAATATAAATAAATAAATAAATAAATAAATAAATAACCAGTTAATAATGGCTCACAAAATAATGAACAATCCTGACAACGTACCTTCCCTAAAAAATCTTCTATAACACTATTTTAGCATTCGTAATCTTTGATTATCTAACAAAGACTTACTCCAAGTAACCAAAGTATCCAATACAGCAGGCAACTCTCTTTAGTCTAACTTTGTTGCCAAAAATTTGAATACTCTTCCACATAGTATTAGATCCATAACCAATATTAATCATTTCAAAATATCTCTTAAAAGACACTTATTTGAATCCTGTCTTTGCACATGTAACACTCCAGGTTAATTATTAACTTAGCACTACTGATACAATTTGATGTACATACTAACTTTGTTAACATATTCCTTCTAACAACATTACTTCTCTATAAGTAGTTACATTCCTAGCTGCAACTCTCACCACAGAAGTACTACTAACTATGCACCGCTTTGCCCAAGTGATTCTCCCTACTTCATTTTCTAACTAATGTTATGTTCCTCCACATATATAAGTTCAACCATATGTTGTTGTTGTCTTTTGGCTTTTCCCGGTTAGGGGTCGCCACAGTGGAACTCCGGTCCGTTAATGATTGGCAGTAGATTTTGACGAACGCCGAGGTGCCAGCTCGACGTTCAACCTTCAACGAAGGCACGCCCATTTATGCAGGTATTTCGAATGCCCACCCAACCACGGGGAGGACAGGCAGACTCCACACAGAAGTCAGTCCCCCGCACTCCAGCCGAGAATCAAACGGGAGAACCTCTTGCTGTGAGGCAACAACGCTACCGCTGCGCCACCGCGGATATATAAGTTCAACCATATATTTGTCTCTATTCAAGTGTTTAAAGTCTTGTTCTATTTGATACTATGTATATATTTTTGTTTTTAAATTTTTACCCTGTAAATTTATTATTCATTTTTTTGCCTTAATTTCTACACTTGATGTGGTGACTTTGTATGTTAGCTTAGGCTGGAGCTTTTCTCTCCGGGCCTCTGCTGAAAATGGTCACTGTCCCAGCCAGAGCATCCCGGTAAACAAATGTAAAATAAAATAAATAAAATACTAAATAAAATGTATGCATTATATATATATATATATATATATATATGGGGTCTACTTTACATAATCGAACACCCAAATGTTTGACTTTCATATAGCCGAGACCATATGATCAAACATTTGAAGGTTCAAAAATGTGACAGTTGTAGCAGGAGGGCAAGCCCCTCCTGCACCCCTCAAATGTGGGTGTGGGTCCCCCCCACTATTTAAACATACCATCTCTGAGATCGCACTATATTGCAGTAATGAAAAATCTTCCCATTCCGTGCTCTATGGAGATCCCCATTCAGACCTTTTGAACTTTTAAAAGTTCTAACAAATGGTCTCGGTCATAAGAAAGTCAAGCTATTAAAAGTTCGACCTTCTGAAGTGGACTCATATATATATATATATATATATATATATATATTGATATATATATATATATATATATATATATATATATATATATATATATAGATAGATAGATATATATGTATATATATATATATATATATATATATATATATACTGCGGTGGTGCTGCTGCAGTAGCGTTGTTTCCTCAGAGCTAGATGTCCCGTTCGATTCTCAGCTAGAGCGTCTTTTGTGTGGAGGCATACGTGAATGGGACATGCCTACGTTGAAGGTTGTGTGTCAGGGCTGGTAACCCGGTACGTAAAAATCCACTACCAATCATTAGAGGACCATAGTTCCGCTGTGGTGACCCCTAACCGGGAAAAGCCGAAAGACACAAACAAACAAATATATATATATATATATATATATATATATATATATATATATATATATATATATACGTGTGTGTGTATGTGTGTGTGTGTGTGTGTGTGTGTGTGTGTGTGTGTGTGTGTGTGTGTGTGTGTGTGTGTGTGTGTGTGTGTGTGTGTGTGTGTGTGTGTGTGTGAACTGAAACTAAATGAAGACCCAAATATTAATGTTTACAAAGTTGACAACAAAACATCAACTTTGCAAACACTGACATACTGCCACATGTGTGCTGAGCGACAATCTCAGTGCATGCAAAACTTCGTATTAAAAAAAAAAATTATGTTAAAACATTGATTTTTGCTGAGGGGCAAGCCCTTTGGTTCCCACCATATCCCTCGCTAATTATATATAGTAACTCTAAAATCATGCAATCTCAGGGAAGGACATATTTCCTTATTCTGAGATCTTGCACACCTATCATCCATCTATTTAGTTGACTAAATTTTGTTGGCTAAACAAATGTCAACCAAAGGTAGAATTGACAAATTTCAGTTGACGCTTGTATCTCTCTGTATCTCTATATACATAAGTAGGAGTATTTGAATTTGATGAAATTCCCAGAAGTAGAATTTGCACACGTTAATGTGTAAAGAAGGACATTGACATGCCATTGCTCATTCTTGGAGCTTGCTAACTCTATAACAGTGTTTTTTGTTGGGAAAATCTCCCCTGCACACCTCACGTCTACTGCTAATTATATATACTAACTCTGAGATTTCACAGTCCTGGGGAAGGGAAATATTCCCTAACCACAGGTATTGTCAGTCTTGACCAAAGAGTGTTGACAAAGTGATGTCAACAATTGAGAGATTTGCTTATTTTAAGTACACCCATGTGTATATACAGCTATATATAAATATATACACGTGTGTGTGTGTGTGTGTGTGTGTGTGTGTGTGTGTGTGTGTGTGTGTGTGTGTGTGTGCGTGCATGTGTGTGTGCCTATATATATTTACATGAACCCCCTTTACATGATCGAATTTTCACTTACCCAAAACTTAAAAGGAAGAGATGACTTCAACAAAAACTTACTTTCACGAACACTTGGATCACAGGAATTTCACTCTGATAAACTCTTCCCTTTTCCCCATTGTGATCTCGGAGTTTGTATATTTAGTTAGGAGGTGGTAGGGTGCAGCCTGTCATATATAGTTGCAGTTTAATCTGTAGAGTACTGATTTTATTGGCAGACTAAACTGCTGTGTTTTTACATCAAGCATCAGTTTCATCAAGTGTAGGGTTCACGTAATTCAGTAATGTTAATAGGTTCATTGGTAGGTACTAGGCTATTTGCCTAGCCGGAATGTGTCAGCTTTCGCCGCCCCCTTTGATTAGTTTCCTGTGCCTCTGTCCAGCAGAGCCATTGAAGTGATCCCTGGGATAAACTTTCTGTTTCCCATCCACTCGTCAAGGGTTCTCTTGAAGAGGTTTAGCGAGGAGCTCTGCCTAATGTAGATTGGAATCTTGTTCCAGAGCATGGGAAGTCTCTGGGACAGGAATCTATCCCTCCAGCATGTCCTATTTATTGTTGTGGTGATGTTTAGATCCCTGGAGCATGTGGCTAGAGGGGATATGGTTTTCTTTAGGTGGAGCATGTTCATCAATTCTGGGTTGGACATGGCCTTGTATGTCAGGCAGAGATCACCTCTGAGTAGGCAGTATGCAACCGAGTACAGCTGGAGTTCCTTCAGTCAAGCTGCATAAGGTATCTGAATAAGGCCAGTGATCCTCTTGGTGAGGTACTTCTGTGGTCTTTTCAGTTGCTGCAAGTGTCTTGTAAGGTACATCCTAAATGGGTCATCGTACTCTATGATGGGTCTGATGAGTGATGTGTAGAGGGGCCTAATGACCTCTTTCGATCTGGATGCAAACCCTTTTGTGATTAGGTGGGTCACATAGAAGGATTTTGTATCTACTTTGGCAATGTGATTATCAAAGGACAGGTTACTATCTACTTAGGTCCCCAGATCTTTTATTACGTCTTGCATATTTAGGGGGCTACCACCTATGTGGTATTTTGTGGGTGTTTTGTTTTTTCCAAAGGGGATGACTATGCACTTTTTGGCATTTAGCTTGAGGCCATGATTTTGACATCAGGTATCTGTCTCAGTGAGACCCTTTTGGAGGATGCCTGTGTCAGCCGGAGAGTCAATTATAGGACCTAGTTTGCAGTCGTCTGTGAACTTGGTCAACCATAGTTCTCCTGTGCTTGCCTGTACCTCTGAGAAGTATATGCCGAACAGGAGGAGTCCGAGGACTGACCCTGAAGAATGCCACTTGTAACCAGTTTAGAGTCAGACCTAGCTTCCGCAAGTCTTACCACGTGGGTTATGTCCATGAGCCAGTTGGCAACCCATCTCGTGATGTAGGGGTTTGTATTCAAGCTGGTGAGCTTGTCTATAATACCTGAGTGGGGAATGGTGTTGAAGGCCTTTGCGAGGTCTAGGTAGGCTGTGTGGACCACCTTTCCCTCGTCTATAGCCTTGGTAACTGTGTCAAAGAAGTCCACCAGGTTTAGGAGGCATGATCTGCCCTTAACAAAGCCGAACTGGGTAGGGTCCAGTGTTTGGAGGTTTCCAATGTCTCTGTTAATGACTTCCATGATGATGCACTTCATAGCTTTGCAGACCAAGCTAGTCAAGCTTATAGGGCGATAGTTCCCGGGGTCTGTTGTGGCGCCACCTTTGTGGAGTGGAATAACTGTTGCTGTGCGCCACTCTGTGGGCACATAGCCTGTGGAGAGGTTGAGTTTAAACAGTGTGTTTAGGTGAGGGGTTAGTTCATCTTTGAGCTCATGTAGGACGCAGCCTGGGCACTGAACGGTCCCATTGATGCTGTGTTTTTGATCTTGGAGAGGGCTGTTTTTACCTGAGTGTCTGTGATTTCAGGGGCACTACATTCTTCTGGTATAGGTATGGGCCCTTTTGGGGGTGAGAGGGGGGTGAAGTTTGCACTGAACCTGCCTGCCAGGATGTTGGCTATATCAGTTGGTTTAGTGTATTTTGTGCCATTCTGCAGTTAACTCTGAGCAGATCTGAGAATTGCCACTTAGATTCTTGACATAGCTAAAGAATGCCTTGTGGTTATCTTTGGAGTTCATGGCAATTTTTCTTTCGAAGCTAGCCTGGGATGATTTTATGAGGGAACATAGTTTCCTGCTGATACTGATCAGGGCTGTTCATAGGTTCATAGGTAGGTACTAGGCTATTGGCCCTTGGGCCTATACAAGCCTAGCCAAAAAGGTACCCTGGCTTTCGCCATGTCTTTCCTTCTTGGGATTTTTTTCTTTTCTGTACTAGTTTCCTTCTTCTATTGTATAGCTTGTTTATGGCAGGAGTCCACCAGACTGGTTTCCTTTTCTTGGAGGAGTGAGTCTTGGGTCTGTTTGGGATAGCATGATCCATGCATTCTTGTAGGTACCCGTAGAGTGCATTAGTAAAGGATTTTGAAGCTTGGACAGCATTATCCTTTAGCATAGGGGCTTTGAAACTTCCTACCTCAGTCTTAAGTAATGTGAAGTTTGCTTTTGAAAAGTTTTTCACGGTGGTTTCTTTGACCGGGGGTGGTGGCGGAATGTGGATATCCAGAGTGATTAGTTTATGGTCAGATCTAACCAGCAAGGGGTTGACCTCCGGTGTGGAACACCAGTCACCCATGTTGGTGATGACCAGGTCCAATATGTTGTCACCTCTGGTGGGGGTGTTGACTAGTTGATCCAGGGCGTTTGAGTTTATAAATTCTAGGAAATGTTGAGCAAGAGAGTTTGTACTTCAGTAGTTCTCCCAGTTATTGTTTGGTTAATTGAAATCACCTAATATCAGGGTGTTTGGTAGGACCTTTATATTTCCCAGTGTTTCCAGAAATGCGGAGTGGGGGTCCTGGGACATGGTGGGTGATCTGTAGCAAGCTACAATTTGAACTGCAGTTTTGCCCGTTGTTAGTTGCACGTGGATGATCTCTGAAGCATCATGCTGTGCCACTAACCTGGAGGTGTGGGTATCCTTGATGAACATGGATATGCCCTGCCTTTTGTATTTCGGTCCGGGTTCTGCGGCCGGAATTTATGGTATGAGTTGTAGCCTGGTAGTGCTGGGGTGCTCCCTGGAGCCTTAAACCAGGTTTCTGTTACTGCACATATATCGATTTTCTCCATACTGAGGAGTGCCTGAAGTGTGTGCATTTTGAGGTTTAGACTTCTGGCATTGAGTAGTATCACCCTCAGTTTTTTGTTACTTGTGCTATTTATGGCGGTGGGTTTGTCTTTTGAGCCTTGCCTAAAAAAGGCACTATGGGGGTGGCAAGAGCCTTGGCCAGTATTCGAAAGCCTAAGGGTGATAGCAGCAAGCCCTCTCTAGCGAAGCAACGTGGTTTGTCGAGCATGTCATCCCAGGCTGACAGACACTGGATCCCCTTTGAATGACACCAGAAGCTTATCCAATTGTTGAAATTGACAATTTGCTCTCTATACCGTGGTATCATGCTTGGTGAGCACAGGATGCTACTCAGGGTGAGGGTCATACCGGCCTGGGCTATGTGATCAGAGAGCTCCTCCATGTCTCTTTTCATGTAGTCCAGGGAGGTACAGCTCAGGTCATTCACACCAACATGGACAATGACAGAGTCATATTTGTACTTGTTCTGGAGTGACTTGAGTGCTTGTGTCATGTGGCAGATCCTGGCACCCAACAGGCAGCTAACAGTAACCTTCTGTTTGTTCAGCCTAGTGAGTGGGACGTCAGTGTGCCTGACTATAGAGTCACCTATTACTAGTGTGTTGGGTATGTTATTTTGCCTTAAGGGCTGTGATTGTGTGGCACACTGGTTTTGTGAAGTATGTGTTTCATGGTTTGTGTTGGGGGGTGGAGGTTGCTTGGATGTCTCTCTGTTGCTTTTGCAGATTTTTATTTAGAGCCTTTGAGTATGTTTTCCTGTATTTATTTGTGTTTTTTGCCTGTGCTGGTTTCATAGGTCTATGTGAGACTGGTGGTGTGATGAAAGTAATTCCCTTCTCCTCTTGACTGCCTGGTCCAGTCTTGGGTTGAGAGAGCTTAGCTGCCAGTTTGGCTGTATAATTGCACCTCTCGCATGTATTAGTGTTTGGTGGAAGGACGAGAGGGTTATCTCTTACATGAGGCAATTGCAACATTGCCTCAAAATGCCTAGATTCACCAGTTGGACAGGAGAGTACACCTGAAACTGCCCTTTGGACATGCCTGGATAGGTACAGTGAACTGTTTCACTGATTGGCAGATATGGTCGAATAGAGAGCCTTGTCCTTCTCTACAGTATAGGGGTGTCTAGTGCTAGGGTTTATTAGTGGTGTGTTGGACTATGTTTTGGGTTAAAGTAAGTGTGTGTGTGTGTGTGTGTGTGTGTGTGTGTGTGTGTGTGTGTGTGTGTGTGTGTGTGTGTGTGTGTGTGTGTGTGTGTGTGTGTGTGTGTGTGTGTGTGTGTGTGTGTGTGTGTGTGTGTCTGTGCGTGTGTGTGTCTAAGTGCCAAAAAGTTTGGGTGTATAGATTAAAAGATTCGTAGATATTCCAAGTACACATAGTCTCATTACCATATTCACCTTGCCAGTACTTTCCAACAGGCAGCGCATCCTTTTTCCAGGAATTCCAATCAATCCTGGTGTAAATCTGTTGTTACCTATCCATTCATCTAGGTCATGTTTTAAGAAAGATTTTGATTCACACTGCTTAACATGCAGGGGAAGTTTATTGCAGTGGTTTGGTAGACTTGCAGAGAAACAGGAGATCCAAAATAATCAGGTGTCTAATGAGACACTAAGCAAGACTGAGATCCCCATCAAAAGTCTGTAAGGAGTTAAATAAAGTGATAGAGCTTCCAGCATCTCTTGGAGGTGCAGGGAATTTAGAACTGAGATATGTGTTGTTATGAACCTTTGGAGCCTTTCTAATTGTTTGAAATGCTTAACAGGATACATCCCAATGGGAGTGTTGTACTTGATAATTGGCGTGATCAATGCTGAGTATAAAGGAGTGATTACCTCAGTAAAACTTAAGGATATTAGTGTGGAATTTAGCTGTGCTAAATAAAAGAATTTCCTGGCAACTGTTGTTACAGAATTATAATAGAGATGGAACTATCAGCCCAAGATGCAAGGTTCCTAGCAACATTTCTGTTTTGTAGAAGTGTGTTGTCTAGGCAGTATGATTAAAATAGGTGTCATCTACCAAATATGATGATAGTGCACTTTTTGCCTTTAATTTGTGCCCATTTTTAGTACACCAAGAGTCTATGAGGGTAAATTCATTCTGGAAGGTTTGGTATCATGAAGTGATTTAACAATATCCTTCCACTTTGCAAGCATCTGCAACCTTTGCTAGCCAGAGAATGCGGATCTCTTCTTGGAAGTCTTCTTGGAGGTCTGAGAAGTAAATAACAAGAAACAGAAGTCCTTTCACTGGACCCTGAGTGACACCACTGGTCACTTTTATACTTTCTGATGAAGCACCTGAAACAAGCACTGTGTGTGTTCTTTTAGACAGCTTGCTATTTTTATAGCATTTAGTTTTCATATGATGCCAGCAAGGGTGCCTGCAGGCAGGTGCAAGGGGGTGCACTTGCACCCCCCCTGGAATGGGCTGGCCGGGAAATTAATTTTCTTGTAATTGCACGAAATGGAATGGGCTGGCCGGGAAATTAATTTTCTTGTAATTGCACGAAATGGAATGGGCTGGCCGGGAAATTAATTTTCTTGTAATTGCACGAAATATACTTTTTTAAGAGTAAAAATAAAAAACTCGTACTGAAACACGACCAGGTTATAACGCTTTATTATTGGTAAGCGCTTTCACAGGTAAACTCGACTCGCCTACTTCCTCAGACCATACAATAGAACAGTTGCCGTAAAACTTTAAAACTTCATTTAAAACGTGCACACTAGTATCAGTTAAAATCCTTACAATGTCATCAATTAAATTATAACAAAAACTCATACAGATAGATTCCACTCTTAAAGGCACGTAAATAAACTTGTGCTATTCACAATCAAATGTTTGCAAATGAACCCTCACTTTAAAAATAATATTGTTGGATTCCTTAATAGCCCTCTCAGCATCACATCAATCAATTTTCAACCAGATTTAATAAATCATACAACATATACTTAATAAACTTCATTAAACATGAACTACTGTTGCTTTACCTAACTACTGCATTTGTTCTTAACTATGATTGTATTGAGTGTTCTTCTTTAAGAAGAACGGTCCTATGGGTTGCTGGTCCAGTCACATCATGTGTGTGCGTGCAGATGTCCTATTCTTCTTGTCCTGTCCGCTCGCGCTTTTTGAAATTGCTTCTTGTGTCAAGTAATGCACGCTATTTGAAATTGATGTTTACAGGTAGGGAATTCGCTATTTGAAATAGCTGTGTACAGACATTAAGTAAGGGAATTCGGTATTTGAAATTGCTGTGTACTGGATAGATATTTTAATGTAATCATTCAACCAGCACAGTTTTTGGAGGTGGAGGGAATGAAAGTGCCTAGAGGTTATCTTTAATGGCTCACTCACTTCAGACAAATCAAAGATACTGCAGCATACCTTGAAATGTCATATATACTTTGTCCACTGGTTGTGATCACTGGACTACAGCCAGGTCTTTTTATTTTGTGGCTTTAAACCTTTGGAAGTTAAAATTTTCACCAATATATTTCAACTCTATTACTTTGATTTTACACTTGTTTAACTTGTGGTTATACTGTCTTATCAGAGTCAGTAGTTGAATTAGTGCTATGTCTTAGAGCATGTCTAAAGACATGCTTCTGGAGCGTTTCTCCCCGGGCCTCCGCTGAAAACAGGATCTGTGGTACCAAGTCGGACTTTCCCGGTCAACAAATGTTAAATAAATAAATAAATAAATAAATAATGTCTTGTTCTTCCCTGATCTACTCTAAACCTATATATCATCAGTGATATCATATGTGCTTCAGGTGCTGATAGAATAGCATGTGGAAGTCTGAGGAATCTGACTCTTCTTGAAGGTGTATTAAATGCATGTAGCTTGGAGCTTTCCTCATTTAGTTTGAGTTTTCAAAATCCATGATTATTGTCAAGTTTAGATACATAGTTTGTATTTAATATGCCAGTAACAATTCTGTGGTATGAAGTGAATAATGCTCCTTCTTTGTAGCTTTACTTAGGGTCTGTGGATCTGTTCCAAGGTTTTTAGCAATAATCATATAATTCATCCAGTCATTAAACTTAGGGCAGGATTCACGAAGGCTTGCACGGAGTGTAAAAGACGTGCAACACTCCATGCAAGCCTCGCGATCCAGGAACAGCCCTAAACTCCGTGTAAGAGACCAGCTAAAACGTCTCTAACACGGACTGGGCGTGGACATGCTAAATACCTCACTTGCAGCCGAAAGGTATGCAAATGAGGTATATTAGTGATCCACGAAGCAGAAACCAGTCCGTGTAAGAGACGTTTTAGCTGCAGAAATGTACTCAGTTGACAACTGAGTACGTTTCTGCAAATTCCACAACGGAGCCATGTCAGCTCCAAAAAAAGAGTGCATATGACTCAGGCAGCATGCCAATGGCCAAATATGTGGCCATTGGCAAGATAACCCGATGCCAAAATATTAAAAATATAAATTTATTTTTCGGCGATCGCCGATGTTTAAACCCAGCGCAGCCCCGCGCAAATGGGCTGCGCTGTATAAAACCATAAAAAAGAAGGTTATAAACCCACAAATGTGGGTTTCATGCAATACATGGAATGACAATGCAGGGACCAGCAGACCAAAAACAACATGGCCACCGTGTAGTGGTTGCTAAGGGGGGAAGCTGAGTCTAAGACATGTAACTAAGCATTAGTAGGCAATCTCATGTAAATGAGGGTTAGGATACTGAATCTCACAGTCACATAGCAAATGAGCACAGTCTGAGTAGTGTAAGAGATACATAAGGGGGAGGAATAGAGTAGGAGATAGGTGACATCACAGGGGGGAATGGAAGAAAGAAATGCAGTTCATTGGAGGTCAGTGTAACATGACAGATGACAGACACAGATCATGGAAAGAGGTGTGCCACTAGATAAGTCATGGAAAGTCAAGAAATGGAAGTTGTACACTGTTACTTACACCAAAGTTTCTTGCTGGGCGTGCATGCGCACGTGTATGCGCACGTGTGCACGCCATGAAGCGCGAGTAGGGCAGTGTGCGCGCGTGTAAGGCAGACTGAGCATGTGGGATCGTGTTGGGAGATGTTTAACACTGTTTGCGCTGGTGTGCGCACGTGTAGGGCAGGCTGAGTATGTTGGAGGCTGTTGGCAGACGTGTAACAGTGTTTGCATGGGTGTACGCATGTTTTAACCTGAATAAGTAGATTCTGAACCATGTAAGCACGTGTGCGCGCTTGTAAGCCACTGTGAGCGTGTTTCTGATGGTATGCACGTTGCTCCCCCCTGAGGAAACAGAGAGGAAAAAGGAAGCAACAGAATTAATAGGAAGCTAGCAGGGATAACTGCTGAAGCTAGCAGGTGAAAACAATTAGAAGCAGGCAATTACACAGGCAGAATAGTAGCCCAGCCCAGCACTTAAAACTCTGCAAACAGTAGTGCAGGATGTTTCCCTTAAGAGACACTGCAAGACAGGAGTAAGCTAATAGAAGTGAAAACTGAAAAAGCTTAACTCAGAGCAGAAATGTTAGGGGCTGTCATAGCTGTCATAATGAGACATAGGCGACTTGCTGAGGATGGTGACAATGCAGATGGTGCCAGACAACCCACAGTGAGGAGACGGAGAAGAGTGTACAGGCCCAGGGTCACCTACCACGGGTTACATGAGCTGGAGATAGTAGAGCGCTATAGAGTGGACAGAGAGCTCCTGCAGCAAATTGTTGAGCTGTGCAGGCCACGCCTCACACACAGAACCAACAGAGGGGAACCCATCCCAGTGGAAACCAAGGTATGTGTTGGCCTAAGAATACTAGCAGCAGGTACCTTCCAGAGACCAACTGGCGATATGATGGGGATATCACAGGCATCAGCCTCCAGGGTACAGCACCAGTTCCTGGATGCCATGTCAGCACATGTCGGTGATCATGTATATTTCCCCAATGCCCGTGAGGTATTGGCCAGCAATATGCGTCTCTTCCAGCAAATAGCGGAATACCCTGAGGTAGTGGGTGCAATAGACTGCACGCACATACGCATCAAAGCACCAGCCGGTGAGCAGGGTAGGGCCTACATTAACCACAAGGGCTTCCCCTCCATAAACTGCCAGGTCATGTGTGATGCCCAGGGCATAATAATGAATGTGTGTGCTGGCTGCCCTGGGAGTTACCACGATTCCCACATCTGGCATTTGACGCAGCTGTACCAGACATTTGCCAATGGGGACATCCCACACGGACACCTAGTGGGGGATGCAGGTTATGCACTGGAGCCGTGGCTCATGACACCCATCAGAAACGCACACACACCTGAACAGGAACGCCATAATGAGGCACACGCACAAACACGTAATGTAATAGAGCGTGTGTTTGGGCTGCTCAAGTCACGGTTCCGGTGTCTGGACACATCTGGTGGAGCCTTGCAGTACACACTAACTACATGTACCCAAATTGTCATGGTATGTGCTATGCTACATAATATGATCTTGCGAAAACAGCTGCAGCAGGACCAGCATAGGACCGGGCTAAACAGCCCCCCACCATTGCCAAGGCCATCACAGGCAGAGCGTGACTCGGAGGAGGAACAACCTGAGCCTGCCCCAGTAGGCAGAAGGAGGCGTGCCCAGTATGCCCTGACCTTCGCAAAGAGGCAACGCATAGCACATACACTGGCTCAGTAGGAACCCCGGGAATGATGCCCCCTCTGACTCACTCAAATAATAACATGGATGCCTAAAATGACATGACCTGCTCACAAACATGTACAGGGAAGTGTAATATGCGCATCCGACAGAGGCAGCCCTGCAGCACCACCTGAGGCATGAATGCCATGTGTTAAGTAATGTAACACCATGTACTATATGCACACCTGAGCACCCTGACTAACATCCACCCTCACCAAGCATGAAGCCACAAAATGACGATGGGATGATCAAGTGCAATAACTGGCTGAAGTAATGCAGTTAGTCAAAGGGGAGCCAATGTGTTTCAGGCTGGGAAGACATGCGGAGCATGACATGATCACCACCTGCTAGGGGTGGCATGCACCTATCATGCCATGCCCCATGGATACTGGCAAAGGCTGTCAGTACCCACAGCATGCCCTGAATAGGTAAGTCTCAAAACACAAACCCACCTTCATAGGTTCCACAAGGGATAGGAACCTAGATGTAATGCTACCCAATGACAGATGTCTAAACAGCAAGATGTGTGCAGTGTAAACGCACACAGTATGGAGAATGTAGATACCAGTCCTGTAATAGAGAACTGGGTCAAGGCTCACATCAGCACCCTAACACTACCAGGTCACACCTCATACTGTGCTGTACAGCCGCAAAACATGGAACAAGCTGCAAAGGAGGGTGACTAGCAATAAATGTCAAGGATAACCACACCCCCATGTTGGTACCACAACAAGAAGCAGCATGGATTAGCCATGGTCAAATACCAATGGCTAAAACCGCCTCCCAGTATATAGCCTGCTGCAGACTACTGTCCTAATACCAGGAACTGCACCTGGCCTATGTCGGAATACATGAATATATCAAGCCCCCCAAACCACATTATATTGCTTGACTGAAAATACCCAGACATACACCGGGAGCATTATACTAGCACCAACACAGTAGGAGAAAATTTCCCAGAATCCATATACCAAAATGCCCAGGAACAGTTTACCACTCCCACAAGAGGGGTAAGCATACTGGATGTGATAATCAGCAACATGTGTACTGGATGGCAAGATGAGAAGTGTACCCCTCACTGGTAAGACCAGACCATAGAGTAATCACACTGGATATACACATCCTGACCCCAGTCCCTGGCCAGAATACCACAGTGAAAAACATGTGTAAAGCATAGGTTGCAGCCCTCCAAACTGATGTTAAATCCACGAAAGGCCCTGTGCAAGTGCAGAATATGGGACACACCACAGAACATGTTATACAGGCATTCCATGAACACAGCCAGGAATGCTTGGAGTATGCAATCACAAATAACAACAACACACAATGCCATACATGCAGGCATCTGGCATGCTGGACTCCAGCCATTACCAAACCATGCAAGAGAATGAGGAAGCTACCACATGATAGAGCAAACATAAAAGGGAAGTAATCACTGACCAGTAGTATGGCAATAACATATGTCCACACATACAATCCACTAAGTCCAGCCACAACAAGTAGAATCTGTGAATTCAGAGGCAATGTGACACCAGTCCCAAGTACACAGACAACCACAACACCCCCAATAAATACAAATATATGTGATAGATGCAACCATGTATCCAAACCAGAGGTTGAGCTCCACCAACTCAGTACTGTCAAAACTAGTCAGGAGGAGAAGGTAACCACATACACCACAAACCCAGTCCCACATAGACCTACCACAACTGTAAACCAAACACATAAACACAGACAAATATTCCCGGAGGCCTTAATTACAAACACACCACACCAACAGAAGCCTCCAAAGCAGATCACAAGCAACCACAACCTTCAAACATAGCACATGCAACGAATAGTATGCAAAGCTGGTGTGCCAAACAGTCACAGGCCAGAAGGAGAAACAACATGCCTGATACAGTTGTAATAGGTGTCTGTATAGGCAGACACACTGCTGTCCCACTCACCAGACTGAACAAGGGAAAGGGTAGAGTAAGCTGCCTGTAGGCTGCCACAAAATGCCACATAACACAAGTACGCAGGTCACCCCAAAGCAAGCAGAAATATGATGCACTCAATGTCCATGCTGGTGTGAATTACCTGAGATGTACCTGCCTGGTCAACATGAAAAGAGACATGGATGGTCCCACTGAGTATGTACCCCAGGCCGGTATGACACTGGCTATGTGCAGCATCCAACCCTCACCAAGAATGATGCCACAGTACAAACACAGAATGCTCATGTTTAACAGCTGACACAGTTACAGCTGTCAGTCCAAGAGGGTCTAATGTCTGTCTGCTTGAGATGTCAAGCATGACAAGCCATGCTGCTGTTCCAGGGATGGCTTGCACCTGTTACCCGTGTGCGTCTGGATACTGGATAAGGCGTTTGCCGCCTCCATAGAGCCGTATGTAGGCAAGGCCAAAAAGACTACCCACCACCCTAGAAAACATAAGTGGTAGGAAACATAAGGGTAATGCTGACCAATGCCAGATGTGTAAACTGCAATATGCATGCCCCTGAGGCACTTCCCATTATGGAGAACATTGATGTCTGTGCAGTGACAGAAGCCTGCTACAAGCCTAGTGATAGCACACCAGCACTACTAGGTTATACCACATATCTTGTGTTATGGCCCCAACACCTGCACCAAAACATCAAAGGAGGGGGAGTATCCATATGCAGCACAGACACCCATATGGCCAGGTAACTGACAATGCACAAAGCAGCGGAGACCACCCATGTGCACCTAACTGTAGTCAAAACTGCTGTACAGTCTGTAGCATGCGACAGACCACACTCTCACACACAAGAACTCCACCCAGACATCCTGAAGACACTGGACAGTATGAATGTCCCACCAAATACCAGACAAGGTACACACAAATTACCACATAGGTGGCAAACCATTATGTATGCAAGGAGTAATCAGGGACCTAGGGACACAGGTAGACAGTAATCTGTCATGTGACACTCATAATGCCAATGTGGCTAGGAAGATTGTCGATATTGGACACCGTATCATGAAAGGATTCACATCTACATCAACAGAGGTCACTGTACCACTGTACTGTTCCCTTATCAGACCCATAATCTAGTACAATGACTCATATGGGATGTACCGTATGTGACACCTGCAGCAGTTCGGAAGACCTCATAGTTATCCCACCAACAGGATAAAGGGTGTGAAATATATGTCATATGCTGCCTGGCTGTAGACACCCCAGCTGAATGCAGTCACAGACTGCCTACACAGAGGCATTGTATGTCTGTTGTACAAGGCCATGTCCAACACAGGAGTAATGGACATGCTCCACCACAGGAAATCAAAGCCATTGGAGCTGTGAGAGTGACAGATGTCAGCCTCAACACATAATGAAATAAGATGTGCTGGAGGGACAGATACATAACCCAGAGGCTCCCCACACCCAGAAACAGGATCCCAATCCATGTTAGGCAGAGCCCCTCACTGACACCCCTCAACAGGAATATTGCCAAGTGGATGGATGATCGTACATGTATACTGGGGGTCCTCACTGTGTCACGACCAGACAGAGGCACAGTGAAGAAATTCATAAATGGCCATAATAGGACATAGCAAGGGGTGGCGAAAGACACACACACACTGGCTAGGCTTACTAATGGCCTAGGGTGTATAGCCTAGTATGAACCCATGAATCTATGAAGATACAAAACATACAGGACAATAGGGATAATCACAAGGCTTACCCAACTGATGGTAGGAACCATGTTGGACATCCACAGATATGCTCCAAATCACACAGATATTACAAACAACATACCAAACACACACACATATTGCTAACATACAACCTGTCAGGTGCAGTGCAACCCCCCCCCCCCAGAGTGCAAAATACCTATCCCAGCAGACTGATGGTCCCCTGACATTGCAGATGCTGAGGTAACAGCCATCATCTGCAAAGCAGAACACACAGCAGCAAAGGTATGTGATGGTGTCCTGTGCTGAGGCCAACATGGACTCCAAGAATAATGGAATGCCAAATCACACTACTGCCCAATGTCAGCCTTACCACAGGATATGTACCCAAAGAGCAGTGTACAACAACAGTGGTCCATCACAACAAAGATGTTGCCTGAATGGATACTCCAAACTACCACCCCAGGATCCTGACAAGCTTGTTCTGCACAGCTATGGAAAGGATCAGTATGTACCGCAGACAGAAGGCTATTGTGGACCTATTGATACTGGACCCTACACAGTGTGGCTGTCGTAACTGCAGATCCTGCCCCTAAACATGTTTGACCCATTTGAAGCAGTCATTAAGGTCATTGATGAGGGCAATGTGGTCCACACAGCGTAGCTGGACCATGCACATGCTTCTAGACAATACCGTACGAGTTCAGTATGGATATGTTCACCAGCTTAAATATATACCCCTATGTCAGTAGAGGGGTTGCAAACCAGACCAAGGACAGAACTGACATGGTCAGACATGCCGCATCCATGTCAGACTACAAAGCAGATATGAGTGGCATCCCACAAGGCCTGGTCTTGCCCCCCCCCGTTCTGTATATATGTCCCATAGGTATAGGCCAAAATGGAAGGACTGTGACTGAACATGTATGCAGAGGAGTACAAACAGCCCACCATATCTGACCCCCAGCCGACACAAGCAACCCACAAAAGGGCCACCTACAAACAGACAACTGTAGCCATAGCCATGTCAGCAAGCTAATTGCAGAACTGTGTATAGACAACCACTGTGGATATACAGTAAGTGCCCACAAATTACCACACAGGTGTTAACCCATGATGTAACTAACATGTAATGTGAGACCAGGGTACAAAAGGTGATAGATATCCTGCACTGGACAAACATGTGGCTGTAGTGTTCACAGAAACATATACTATATACCCACCCAAACATGAAGGTTGGCAGATGTAGATAAGGGGAACTCACTGTGGCTCTGCAGTCATCCTCCGTCAGCGTCACAAGTGACTACAATAGCCCCTGTGGGATATACCACAGCAGACACCTCCATCAACTGTAAAGTCCACAACAGTACCCCACCAGGAGTAGTAAAGAGCATGAACAGATGCCATGTGTTGCCTGAGTAAACAAACTGCAGCCCCACACACCGCCATACTGCCCAGCTACAGGCAAGCAGTGCCTGATGTATGAAGCCATGTCCAACCTGGAATGAATGAACATGTTGCACCTTGTACAATCTGAATGGCAGTGAGCTATGCACATGAGAGACCTGAACCCCAGCACTGACATACATAGGACAAGCTGTACAGAATGATCCATAACACAGAAGGCACCCCCACTCTTCAGTAAACTCCTGGAACAGGTCAGCCAGAGAGTCACATATCGACACCCCTCAAGAGGAATCCTGATGAGTGGATGGGAGATGGTAGGCTAACCCTGGGTATCACTGTTATGTCAGAGGTAGACGGAGGCACAGTATACTAACCATGACATATGTCATGGCAAACTCCAGTTACAATGTGTGTCGAAGGACAAACACACCCTGTGACTAGCATCAGAAATGGCCTAGGGAACATTGCTAGTGTTTGCCAATGTCCACCCATGTTGTGGAATACACTAGCAATGTTTGACGAGCCTGGTGTAGGTAGTCCATATCTGAACATAATGCAACATGGTCATATGTGCACAACTGGCCCCTACACAGTCTGTTGTGCTCACTATGAAGATGTCAAGCAGTCATAGGACTAAAGCACAGGATACTGTCCACCACAGTGAAAGTACTGAACCAGTACACTATACGGTACTACAGTGTTAGGTCATTATGAAAGTATGTTGAGAACTGTCTGCAAAGTATCCCATGCAATCCCTGCAGGCACAGTATAATCCCTGTTGTGGCAGACACGAAGCAGTTGGCCAGTTAGTACACAACATGACACCCAACACACAACCATAAACGTGAGATATTGTTGAAGTTCACACACACCCAAATATGTGGTGGACTTCAGAGTGCAACATATGGAAAGCTCACACTGGGCATGCTCGCACACTTTGATAAATGAGGCATATGTCAGACAACATGCCATGGAAAGGCTGAACTGGGCATGCTCACACACTTAGGCCATATCTCCATTTAGCAGTTGGCCACACATATCTGGTATTTGTACGTGTCAGTCCAGGAACCAACCACAAGACAGCAATCTGCCCAGTGCACACAGTAAATGACTACAGAGACATAAGTGATATAGTCGATCGCCGTCATATGCAAACATCTTCCACAGATACACAAGTTGGTCATAGGAACAGGGAATGCTATGGCAATAAAGACCTGCAAACAGTAGAACAGCACAACAAATATTGTGCATCCGACAATTGAACATATGGGTGTAGAGGTCAATACTAGGCTTGTTGCCCTAGGGAATGACAGCTCAGCCAGAGTGTGCTTGGCATCTGCATCCCCAGTACAGTAGGCTACTGTGCCACTGTAAAGTAGGTCACAGAAGGCAACATGTGAGGCTGTTGAGCTGTGCCTCTGTCAAGCAGGGGCACCGTGGAGGTCCCAGGGATTGAATGTGCTAAGCCACAGCCATGTTGTCGGTGTGTGCTGGGAGAGGGTTGCTGAGGATCTCTGACAGTAGGTGTCCGTCAATAACAGACTGAGGGGAGCCCTATCTGCATTCTCTGGACGATTCCACTGTCAACACTGTGTTGTAATGATTATGTGTGAATGAAGTGCCATGCCAGAACTGTTCACAGATGTCCTCCCCCTGTGGGATACAGCTCTGCAATGTATTAGGTCACTCTGTCTGTTGTAAAGCGCATATATGGCTGGTGTACAGCTGACAGGTGTCTTGTTGTGGAGCAGTCATGGGTATATGTGGGATAGCATGATCAATGCAAACCGTACACATGCTCATAGAATGCAATTGTCATGGATTATGCTGAGTGGCCAGTATAGTCCCCCAGCATGGGTCCTCTGAAGTCGTCCACCCCAGTCTTCACAAGTGTAGAGTCTGCTTGTGCTAAATACAGTTTGTGTGCAGTGACAACCTTGCCTGGGGATGGAGATGGGATATGGATGTCCAGGGAAAGGTGGGTATGGTCAGATATCAACAATGGTGGTCTACCTCTGGTGTGGAACAGTGAGTACCCACGTTGCAGATGGACAGGTGCAATATGTATTCCCCCATGTGGCTGTGGTGTGTGGTTCTGCCATAGCACATGGACCCACAAATTGTAGTGGCTGTAGGGTAAAGTGGTAGAGGCCTGAGAAGTTCTCACACACAATATGCCTGTACCTGATGTTAACAACTGGAATGATGTATGTGAACACCTGCATATCCTGGCACTGTTCCCAGGGAAGCTAAGTGTGTGCCCTGGATGTGGGTGTGGTGTTCTGGACTGGTTGTGTTGTGTGTTACAGGTCCTGTGGTCACAAAGCATGGTATAGAACATAACCTGCCAGTGCGATGTGCATATCTGACCCTGACGTAGGTGGCTGCAAATGCATATATATGCTATCCCCCACCTGACAGGTAGTACTACATGTACATACCTCTGTAGAAATAAAGATGTCAGCACCCTATAAATACTGCAGGTGCAGAACAGATGCCCCGTAATTTGGATAGTGCGCTCTGCTAATGCGTTTCCCTCAAGTGTCATAATATAGTATTTAGGGGTTCGAATCCTGCAAATGCTCAGTGTGTGTGTGTGTGTGGGTGGGTGAGTGGGGTTTGTGTGTGTGAAAGGCTGTGAGAGGGAAATGTCCCTTTTGGCAACTGGGAAAACACACTACAGGATGCACATTCCCCTTTCTAAACACTGATGATGTCAGCACCCTATAAGTACAGCAGGAGAAGGGAAATCTCCCAGTAATGCGAATAGCGCACTCCACTAATGTGTCTGTCTCGAGTGTCATAACATAGTTAGGTAGGGGTTTGAATCCTGTATATGCTCAGTGTGTGTGGAGGGGGTTAGTGTGTGTTCAAGACTGTATGAAAGAAGTATCCCTTTTGCCAACTAGGAGAATACACTACAGGATGCACATTCCCCTTTCTAAACACTGATGATGTCAGCACCCTATAAGTGCAGCAGGAGAAGGGAATCCTCCCAGTAATGCAAATAGTGCGCTCTGCTAATGCGTCCGTCTCAAGTGTCATAACATAATTAGGTAGGGGTTTGAATCCTGTACATGCTCAGTGTGTGTGGAGGGGGTTAGTGTGTGTTCAAGACTGTATGAAAGAAGTATCCCTTTTGCCAACTAGGAGAACACACTACAGGATGCACATTCCCCTTTCTAAACACAGATGATGTCAGCACCCTATAAGTACAGCAGGAGAAGGGAAGCTTCCCAGTAATGCGAATAGCGTACTCTGCTAATGCGTCTGACTCGAGTGTCATAACATAGTTAGGTAGTGGTTTGAATCCTGTAAATGGCAAGTGTGTTTGTTTGGATGAGGGGGGTTAGTGCGTGTGCAATTTTGTGTGAGGGAAATGTCCCTTTTGGCAACTGGGAGAACACACTACAGGATGCACATTCCCCTTTCTAAACACAGATGATGTCAGCACCCTATAAGTACAGCAGGAGAAGGGAAGCCTGCCAGTACTGCAAATAGCGCACTCCGCTAATGTGTCCATCTCGAGTGTCAAAACATAATTAGGTAGGGGTTTGAATCCCGCAAATGCGCAGTGTGTGTGGAGGGGGCTAGTGTGTGTGCAAGTCTGTATGAAGGAAATATCCCCTTTTGGCAACTAGGAGAACACACGACAGGATGCACATTCCCCTTTCTAAACACTGATGATGTCAGCACCCTATAAGTATAGCAGGAGAAGGGAAACCTCCCAGTAATTCGAATAGCGCACTCTGCTAATGTGTCTCTCCCGAGTGTCATAATATAGTTACGTAGGAGTTTGAAACCTGTAAATGGCATGTGTGTGTGTTTGGATGTGGGGACTCTGTGTGTGTGCAATTCTGTATGAAAAACATGTGCTTTTTTGAAATCAGGGGATCACACTACATGATGCACATTACCCTTTCCAAACAGTGATGATGACAGCACCCTATACATACAGTTGGAGAAAAGACATCTGCCAGTACTCAGAATAGCGCAACCTGCTACAGCGTCACTCTCAAGTGCCATAACATATTTAGGTAGGGGTTTGAAACCTGCTAGTGTGTGTGTGTTTGGATGTGGAGAGTTTGTGTGTGTGCATTTCCGTATGAAAAACATGTTATTTTTGGCAATCAGGAGATCACACTACCTGATGCACATTACCCTTTCAAAATACTGATGATGTCAGCACCCTATAAGTACAGCCAGAGAAGAGGAACTATCTAGTACTCCGAATAGTGCGCTTTGCTAATGTGTCTTTCTCATGTGTCGTGACTTAGTTAGGTAGGGGTATGAATCCTGCAAATGGCAAGTGTGTGTGTGGGGATAGTAGGGTGTGTGTAAATGCAAGTGTGAGAGAACAGATCCTTTTGGTAAATACTATAATACACCAGATGCTGCATATTCCCCCAGTAAACACAGGGGATGTCACCACACTATCAGCACAGCCAAACAGGCTAGTTGGCTAGTAATGCCAATAGTGCGCTCTGCTACTGTGTCTATTTCCATTGTCAGAGTACAGATAGGTATGTTTTGGTAACCCACAACTGCCACGTGTGGTTGTGTCACACATTATGACCTTGTGTGTGTCTTTGTACATAACAATGCATGCCATTGCCTAAACCAGCAATGGCATTGCACACATGATGTATGTGTGTGACACATACACATAAATACCTGTGACCTGCAGTAGTTACCATGTCTGACACATGCCTCGAGTGGATAAATGGTATTTGCAATGTATACCAATATGACTGTGTCTTACTGTGCAGGGTGCGCACGCGGTATGTGTCTATACAGTGTGGGTGTATATGGTAAAATACCTACAGCAGGGGATACACATCTGGTCTGGGCCATATAGTGTACATGTAGTTGATGTACAGGTGCTGCATGTTCCCACCTGTTGTGGTAGTGGTAACATGTCATTCCACTGCAATTCAGTGACCACATGCTGTGAACCCTTTAACTAGTGTGTTGTAGCTACAGTAATGCTCACCCACAATGTTTGGCTGGATGCAGTCCAGCCATATAAAGACAGTTCTTGAGACTGTGTTGTTATGGAGGATAGGTGGTCTTCCTGTGTATGGGAGGGTTGTGTGTGCCAGGCTATGAACCAGATGGCAGTCCGACACACTGTTAGCTGCATATGATTAGGCCCTGATGCTTTGTGCTGTGCCAACAACCTGGAGGTGTGTGTATCTGTGGTGCCTTGGGATACCACCCCCCTGTCCCTGTGTGTTACATGTGTAGGGGACGACAGGCATGGTATGGGGCATAACCTGTCAGTGATGGGTAACACCTGTGAGCCATGAATCAGGACTCTGGTACTGCACAGACATTGCAGTTCACCATGCTGAGGACAGTGTCCGGTGCATGCATCTTGCGGTGTACACTGCTGTTGTTGTGTAGCAGCACTGTTAGTGTCCTAACCTGTGTGATACCCGCGGAGGTGGCTATGTAAACCGTGTCCTGCAGCATAAGGCAGTATGTGTGTATCAAGGAGCTTTGCCAATATACATCGGGCCATGGGTGTCATGTGCAAGATGACCCTTGCACATCATTGTGGCTTCCCTAGCATGTAAGCACACGTTGACAGCCAGCGGATACCCTATGAATGACATTGGAGACTGAGCATAATGTAGACATGTAGACATACAACACCCTTCCCACATATAGTGGTAGCATACCTGGTGAGGGTATGTTTGCAACCAAGATCAGGCTCATACTGGCCTGTGCCACATGCTGAGAGATCCATTCTATGTTCCCTATCATGTAGTCCAGGGAGGTATGTCTCAGGTCAGCCATACTGGCATGGTCAATGAGTGAGTCATATGTGTCCATGCCTCTGACTGACCTGTATGCATGTGTTCTGTGGTGGACCATAGTGCCCCTGAGGCATATCACTGTGACCTTCACCAGATACAGCCTGTTGAGCGGGACCCCAGTGCAGCACCAAAGACAGGTACCTGACACATCTGTAGCAGGTGTGTTATGTAGCCCTACAGGCTGTGAGTGTGTGGCACATGGGATGTGTGTGCCATGTGTGGCATGTGCTCTGTTCCGACGGAACATATGCCTGTGTGCCAGCTGTGGAGGTGTGTGATGCTCAGGCAGGATGCTATTCTGAGTCCTCACGTATGCCCCAGTGTGTTCAGCATGCTGTCAGTGCGTGTCAATGTCTGACTTGTATTGTAGTCACTGTAATATTATTTATTTATTTATTTATTTATCTTACATTTGTTGACCGTGATAGTCCGAATGGATGCATGTCCATTTTCAGCGGATGCCCGGGGAGAAAAGCTCCAAGGGCAAGCAGATACAGCATTACATAATACCAGCATTACATATTACAAACAGATTATTTACAGAGATTACATAAGTAAGAAAGTTAAACATGTTCCACAGGTTAAAGTTAGTCCTGAGCACAAGTCAGGATTAAATTAAATTACACAGTAAACTGGTTAACAGATTTTACACATTCGAGTTAGCCAGGCTTGATACATTGACATAGCCAGTTAAGTGACAAATGTTGTTTGAGTCTAGTGTTAAATTGACCTAAGGTGGAAAGTAAGGTAATATCAGCTGGAAGTGAGTTCCAGGATCTACTTACAGAGTTTGCAAAGAGAGAATCACCGGCTGTGTTATTAATTTTGCTAGTCTGAATTAGTCATTTGTTAGAGGATCGAAGCGGTCTAGGATTGTTATAGGGGGTGATAATATTTGAAGTGCAGGAGTATTGTCCGTATTATAGAGGATTTTATAGGCCATAATCAGTTGGTTATACTGTATTAGGCTAGGTAGTTCGAGCCAACCAAGCTGATTTAGATTGATGCAATGATGTGTCCTAAAAGGCAGCCCAGTGGCAAACCTGGCAATGTGGTTGTAGCAAATTGAGTGTTTGTTAAGGACAGTCTTGTTCATATTCGAGAGTAGAGGGGATGCATACAGAAGGGTTGAAAGAAGGTGTGAGCGAGCTATGGCAATTTTTGCTGGAGGGGTTAGGAAGGCTATTATTCTGTAAAGTGACCCTAGTTTTTTATTGATGGTTTTGATAGTTTGGTTAACATGTAGGTCACATTTGAGATTATTGTCTATGATGACACCTAATAGTTTAGTAGATGGGTCACGGGAGATTATTGTGCCATCATTTGATTTTATGGTAAAGGTGAAAGCGGTAGACCTACGTGTTGGTGAAATAACAGCAGTTTAGTTTTTTTGGGATTTAGGATCAGACGATGTTCAGAAAGCCAGTTTTCTCTTGTATTAAAGGTGGTCTGGGTAGCTGACCATAACTCTACTGGAGATGTGGCTGAGCAAATCAGAGTAGAGTCATCAGCATATTGGATACAGCTGACTTTTGGGATGACAGTATAAAGGTCGTTAATGAAGATGGAGAACAGCAAGGGCCCTAGTATAGAGCCTTGTGGTACTCTGAGGGTGTTAGGTAGAAGGTTAGAGAGTTTGTTCTGCCAGAGGCCAGCCTGCTGTCGACCATTCAGGTAGGATTGAAACCATTGGAAGGCTCCAGTATCTAGACAGAATGTTTGCAGGGTGTGGATTACAAGTTGGTGATCAACCATATCGTATGCCTTGGAAAGATCCAAAAAGAGGGCTGAGGATATATAATTATTGTTGCAAGTATGGTTTATGGTGTTAGAAAAGGCTAGGAGGCCTGAAGTAGTGCTGTGATGAGGACGGAAGCCATGCTGAGTGTCTGCCATAAGGCAATTTTGGATTAGGTGGTGCATGAATTGTCTATGAATAAAGTTTCCATAATCTTTGAAAGTGGAGAGAGTATAGCTATTGGCCTATAACTGGAGAATTCAGTAGAGCCGCCTCCTTTGTGAAGTGGGATTACCTAGGATATTTTCCAGATGGTGGGAAATTTAGATTCTACCATGGTTCATTTGATTAGTTTTGAGACGGGGTAAGCAATAGCATCAGCTGATTTTTGTAGGTACTCGGCAGGGAGTTGATCAGCAGAAAGTGTAGTGGGTTTTACTTTTTCAATCAAGGTACGGATAAGTGAAGTGGCGACTGGTTGGAAGCTGAACGCAAGTAGGTTTCTAGGGGTGCTACTTTCAGGACCAGGGGAGCTAGGAGGTAGATGGCTAGCTAGGGCTTGAAATGTCTCAGTAAAGAATTGGTCAAAACTATCAGAAACATCTTCAGGGGTTTTATCAATAGTAGCAGCAGGGATTGGGGTTGAAGTTTGTCCAGGATGTAGTATATATGACATGCCACCTGACAGGGTATGGAAATACTGGGTTCAGAGAGCTCAGTCCCCAGTTTGGCTGTGTGGTGGCATCCCACACATGTGTTGTACGTTCCTGGCCAAGGGTGATGGCTGACTGCATACATGTGGCAGCTGTGACATTGCCACATGACTCACATAAACCACAACTGGACCATAGAGGTGATTCACAGGTTACCTTTGCACATGCTACCCTAGTAGTGTGATTGCCATGGTGAGTACCAACACATAGGGCCAATTGGGAACAACATACTGAAGGTGTGTATGTGTGGGTGTACTGCTACTGTTTCATAGCACTGGCATATATGACTGCACACGTGGGTAAATGCCAGGTAAGACATGTGCAATGTGTCACAGGCAACGTACATGCGTACAGGACAGACAGTGACGTTCTGTCATGTGTAAAGTTAACATACGTATCGTACGCTATGCAGATGTCAGTAGGAGTCTACAGAAGCACTGTAACTCTGCATTGCAGGTGTAAGCAGTGTTCCAGGGAACCCCAAGCGAACATGCATGCAAACAAAGCTACAGTAAGCAGGGCTGGAAGTAGTGCATTGTACAACAAAGAAGGGGTAACAATAACAGTAAGTAACAATGCAAATATGTAGGCACTATCAACATGTACCCAGGAATACACAGCGCAGATGTCCATGGTAGAACTGATATTATGTCATAGTTATTTGTGATTTGGATTACATTGGTACTGCACACATATCTACATGCGCAAACATCCACATTGCATAGTCGTTGTGGGCAACTTGACACCATTACTGTACATGTCCACCATTGCATTTCACTACTTGCGTTAGCTTCCCCCCTGTGCTACCCATGTATGCTGCTATCTGTTGACATCCTTACCACCGGCATGCAATTATGTGCAGCTGTTATACTTTGGTATGTACTATGGGTGCAGATAACAATTCAGGACATTCATACAGTTACTGCATCAGGCATGCTGGGATATACACACAGTCATAGCAGCACACTGTACTGTTACCAACATGATACTACTAATACACGTCTATGTAGTCACCCTGTGCATCAGCAACATGTTTACCTGTTCCCGCAATGATGGTGGAGATTGCAGGAGGTGGCACAGTGTCATCATATGCACAGTGTGTGAATTAGGTATGCCTGAGTCAGCCACTGATACCACCAATTGACATGTGTGTGTATGTGTGTTGGTGAGGGGCAGCAGTACAGGGTGGGCCAGTGTTGGTGCAGTGTGTGCGTGTATGTGGTCGCCCTAGGTGTTAACATTTCGCATGTGTGTATGCACGCACACAGTTCCACCTCATGGCTGCCATATACAGGGGTTTGTGGACAGCCACAGACTGCACCTGGCAGGTCATACAGATCAGTGTCTGTGGGCATGGGCATGGTACCTGTGCCTGGCAGGGGTGCTACGGACCATATCCAGTACTAAGCCAGACTGGGTACTGTCATCAGAAGCGGGAGTGTGTTGACTGGACACAGGTCCCTGTTGGGACTGTCCAGAGCCACGTGCACGTGGTCTCCTGGGACGTTCTGATGACAGCACAGACCCAGCATTGCTGGGGCTGCTGCTAGCACTATGGGGGCATGCGCGGGCCTGTTGTCATCTGCGCCGACTGCCAGCTGCTGCTGTTGCTGGCATACGGCCACGTCGACGCCGCAAACGCCCACCATTGCCCTGGCTCATGGACATTTGGTTGTGGAACTGCTGTAATATGTCCTCACAACATCTGTCTATGACATTGGTGAAATTACGGATAGCATCCGCGATGTCACGCATACTGTCAGTCATGGCTGTGCGACATGCTCTCAGCTCCCTCAGACCCTGTCTGGTGTACCTTTCCATACGCGACTGTGCCTGCATGACAGTCCGAAACATAACTGAGGTTGACAGACCTCTTTGGGCACGTCGGCCAGAGGCAGTACGCCCACGGATGCTCCCACGAGAACCCATGGGCAACTGTCTGTGTGGTACCATTGGAGGACCCTGCCCATGGCTGCTGTGTGGGGACGCATGTGCCACAGGTACCACATTACCCTGGTCTATGCCCACTGTATCCTGTCCATCACCTAGGGACTATGGTGACAAAGGATGTACTGGCAGGATGACTGTGCGCAATGATGGGGTTGACAGCTGTGTACTGTCAATTGGCTGACCAATGGCAGACCCTGACACACCTTCCTGTACCATTACACAAATATCATCATTATCAGTACCTGTGGCACAAGATTCAGGTTCCCTGCTGCAGGACACCAGAGCAGCACCAGAACCTGTGGGAGGAAGACAGGAAACACAGTTTACAGTCTCCAGACATTGTTACCAGTGATGCACTTATGCACACATGCACACATGGACACATGCACGCATGGACACAGGCACACATGCACACATGGACACAGGCACACATGCAGACATGCACACGTGGACACATGCACACAGGCTCACATGCACACATGCACACAGGCACACATGCACACATGCACACATGCAGACATGCACACGTGGACACATGCACACATGCACACATGCACACGTGGACACATGCACACATGGACACATGCACACATGCACACATGGTCACATGCACACATGCACACATGCACACGTGGACACAGGCACACCTGCACACATGCACACATGCACACGTGGTCACGTGTACACATGCACACATGCACACGTGGACACAGGCACACATGCACACATGCACACATGCACACGTGGACACAGGCACACATGCACACATGCACACGTGGACACAGGCACACCTGCACACATGCACACATGCACACCCCGCAGTATACACACAGAGCACTACTGAGTTACACTACTGTTACTAGCACTATCAGGACTATTATAGGTATTGTTAAACACACTCACCAGCATGGATGGCCTGCCTTGCTGTAACTCCGGAGGGACCTGCAGAAATGATGAGATTAATATCAGTGGGCACAACTGTGCCATTGATACTGCATATGATACAGTGCAGTAGTACACCAGTTGCCTTTCACACGTCAGCTGCTGATATTGCCAGTATCACACATGCACAATTACATACTATGATGACAGATACATACCACGAACACACCTTACACATGCATAAACTAACAATGTACAGAACAGTCAAGTGTACATATGGCATATTACCTGCATGCTCCATGTCGTGCTGCTGTGTGGATCCAGCCTCCATCATGATGCAGGTGTACTGATGTTGCTGTTCCGGGGCTGGAGACACAACACTTAGGAGTAGCCCCTCCAGTCTGGTGAGGGGAGGATGTGTGGCCACCCCACCTCCTGTGGCAACCTGTTGCCTGTAGATATCTGATGCACGCTGATGGACACTTCTGATTAAATCATTGCAGTGATGTTGTACCTGCTCATATGTCCTATTATGTGTGCCAATATCATTTACCCTACGGACAAGGTCTTGCCACAGTGCAGCCCTCTCCTGCTGATTCTGACTGGTGCGGGAAAACAGGATGTCATACTCCCGCACCAGGCTCTGGTGTATCTCCTCATCTTCCGCTGCAGAGTAGGCGGGATTACACTGACGCGCCATCTCCCTGGAAGAGAACACAAACAGGATATCAGCAGACTATGTCAGCAATATATGGCACACATACTATACATGATACTCATGTGTAGTGATATACTACTACTCCCATATGTTGCATGTGTGTGTGTCGTGGTGGATACACAGGTACATGGCCAGATAGTGCTCAGCCAACACCTGTGCAACAGTACCTGCCACATTCCACACAACATAGTAGCATGCCCCATCGGTCAGCACACACTGACAGGTCCAATGCACAACCTCCTTCTCGGGGTTCATCCCAAGGTACTGTATGTGGGATGCCATCTACTAGTGTGATGTGGACACAAGTTACTCGGCCTGGATATACATATCCCACCACCACCACCAGCACAGTAGACTACTTTGATATGTATGTGATTAGACAGTTATTCACTTGTTAGGACTGAGATGGTATCCATGCAGCACACTGGGCCAGTGGAAGCCACAACCCACACTGCTGACCCCTTTGCAAATGCTTACCACGGACATGCCACAGATTGCATGGAACTTGCACACACATTTCTAACCCAGACCCTGTGCACAAAGGTTAGGCATCCTGTCCTGTGGACCCCAGACAGAGGCAGATTGTATAACAATAGCAGGAGGCTACTGCAGGACAGAGCAGATTCACATTAAGGGAAGGCATCTGTGGTCAGCACTGGTACTACGCTACGGTCCCTCATAACAATGGCCACAGCCTACTCTGGGAGGGAAATGGCCACAAACACTATGGATAACCACAAGGCCTTCTTCAGTTATGTTTCACATATGGACCAAATGCCTCAGATAGGCTCTGTGTTAATACACACCTACTTAACATTCACCAAACACACAGATATTGGCAACAATCTTGCAAACAGGTTCAGTGCACGTATCCCCCCTCCTTCTCCCCCACCAGTTGAAATAGTTATCACAGCTGTATGTAACCACCCTATCATCTCACATGTCCAGGTGAGGGCCGCCCTCAGCAAAGCAGAACACACAGCATCGCTGTGACCTCATGGTATCCCTGGATGTGTGCTACCTGCACTCCAAGAGGACATACAACCGCATATAACACTGATACTTTAGCTTGGCCGTACTACAGGATATGTACCTGGACAGTGGCATACAGCAACAGTGGTCCCACACCACTAAGGAGGCACCTCGACTGACCCTGGGAACTACCACATCATATGCATAACTGGCCTGGTCTGCTAAACTATGGAGTTATGCAGTATGGGATGCATATGCAGTGATATCGGGTACCTGCAGACACTTGTTCCCAGCCAGTGTGCCTTTGTGATGGGCTGATCCTGCCTTTTGAACCTGGCTGACCTTTCAAAGCAGTCACTACAGCCATTGCTGAGGGCAATGCACAGACAACTGCTGCCAGGATCATGGCCTAACACTGACTGACATGTAATGTATAGTCATCCCCTTTTGGTGGAACTACGTACACACAACATATCACATGGACATACCTATAGATACAGACCTATGACACATTTGGAGGGTTCACAGTATGCACACTATTAACCTGCTACTTTGCATTACCTGTGTTTGTCGCAGCTGGTTGCGTTACCACTGCTTCTGATTCCTGCTGCTACTGTCACTGCTGACAGCTTAGAGTCACAGTGTGTAGCGTGTTTTTTTTTTCTCTCTCAGTTTGTCTCTCTCCCTCTGTCTGCTTCCAGACAGTGCAATGAATGTATTGCATGTGTGAAGTGTTAGTACAGGATGCTTTTGTAGGTATCTGCATAGGTCCATGTGATGGCCTCTGCACCAATTGTAAGCCAGCATTTGCTAATTGCATACAGCCAGTTGTGTACTGATTGCAGTTCTCACTGTGATTTCAGGTCAGTGCTATAAAAGGGTATGTGAGGTAGGCGTTGCCATTTCAGATTGTAAGGGCGGGGACCATGCTGGTATGCTGTGGACACTGTTCTGTGAGTGTAAAGGTTAGTATCTCTCTCATGATTCAGGCTGTGTTGTAGATTCACATTTCTCCATTCCTCTCTCCTGTTCCCTGTAGTAAGTGTGTATGCACAATGACACCTACAACTATATATAGATATATATTTATATATATATGTACATATTACATACATTTATATATGTACATTAACTGACATTATTACCTACAAGCTACCAACTAGCATGGCTGTTTCTGTTCACACACTACTATTATGGGAATCCAGTAGTTTTGACAGTAATTCTACATGGCATGCTTTGGGTACTACACATCCTATATTCCCTTTACATTCATCCCTACTATTACATGTTATATTTATTTTAGCACAATGCTCTTGTATAAGAGTCATGGCTTAGTGGTAGGTCATACAGACTACTGTTTCCAAGATCCTGGGTTCGGGACTCACAGTGGGATTTTATTTTGCTTTTGAACTGAGTACAGGACCTGTCAATCAAAATGACTAAGGCACTTTTAAGCAGTTGTAACCGGGTTAGCGCTGGTTTGCGCAGAGCTCACGCATGTGCACTAGCGGTTAGCTCCGTGCACACATGCGCACACCTGCTTACAACCGCTTAACAGTGCTTACTCTGGCGCACACCCACGCTATTTTCTTTGAAAGAAATGAAAATGGGGAGACAGGAAAGTGGTGAAAAGGGGGTCACAAAGAGGGTAAGACAGTAGGGAAACAAGCTTGGGATTTGCAGGAGGGATGTAGGTAAGGCCCATAGCTGCCCATTTCTTCATCAGCAACAGCTGTGCATATGTATGTAATTTGGTGTGACATTTGAAACCTTCCACCCCTGAGAGAGGTGTCAGGACAACAATAATACTTGTTGTACAGCCAATTGTAATTGATAGTTTCCATGTCCAACAGACATGTGTGCGGAATGGGCAGCTATGTATGGGGCGTAATTTTTTTGTGGGTACAGAGTGCCCTTTTTTTTTTTTTTTTCAGGTGAGAGTGGTATGTCAGGTGAAGGAAGTCGGTACAGCTGGGGAGGTAGGTTGGGTAGGTAAACAGACAAGACAAACAAGACGCATACAGGGGCGGTGTATGACATGTGTGGGGGGGTTACACAATTGACGGGGACAGAGGTTTGGATATCCAGAGCCCATGAGCCCACAGATGGCAACAGTGGAACTGATATCTCCACCCATAGGCAGTTGCCACTGTTCCTTCACTGCCCAGGACGGGGCTGTGCTGGGGGCTGTGTAGGCCGGGCAACAGGCATGCCCGTAAGTTGTGCCACCCGTGCCTCAAGCTGGCGTAGGGGCTTGAGAACAGAGTCCCGAATCTCCCTACGCACCACAGTCCGGATGCTACGGAGGGTGAGTGGTGGTTCTCCTCCAGCCACACTTGCAGAGGGGGGGCAAGCCCCATCCCCTGCAGTGCTTCCACCCGCAGGTGGCACAAGGCCACCGGAGGAGGGTCCAGACTGGGCACTAGTGCCAGGTGCACTCGCCAGCTGAGGTGGGAGAGGTGGGTCCGCTGGAACCCGCCTTCCCTGTCGTCCTATGTTTTGTATTATGTCATGACAGTTTGGGTTAGTGACATATAATACCATTCACAATTAGTTGTAACAGCATGCATTAGTATTCCCATTAACCAAACACCCAGATATTCACACCATTGAACAGCGAGCATAACACATGCATAATTTGAACAGCAATACACAGTCCAACAGCATGCAGGGTTGATTGTTGGCAACAGGCCATCAGGTTTGGATGTATGAACAGGGCAGATGCATCAACGGACATGCAAATATACATGACCCAACAGGACAAACGTCCAGGGGTGTTAATTGTGATTGCACATACCATTTTCACGTGGAATGGGTTATATGTGGTTATAGGGTGGGGTGAAGCAAATAATATTAACACCTTCGAATACCAGTACATATGCTGTACATTTCTAATAGCTGCACATATATACACACTACTGTTCTAACTACAGTTTCCTATATGATAACTATTTCAACTTGGTGATAGGACTGTTACTGCAACATCAATATACATTTTATTGTTCTTCATACACATTCATATCTGGCTTTGTTCATCTACATCATCCTGCTACATTTGCTTTATATAGCTGTAGACAAGTGTGGATGTTTGGTATATCAGACAATCATACTATCTGCATATTGCAGACTGAGAGCAACATATCCAGATTTTTGGGATACACATTCCAGATGCAGCAACACTTTGAACAGATTTCGCTGTTTGGTTTTGATTCTCACATGCATTTCATTCTGTCTTGACTGCAGTATACTTTATTCAGGGGTTATTACTACTGTATTTCTGGATTGGGTTATATGTGGTTATAGGGTGGGGTGAAGCAAATAATATTAACACCTTCGAATACCAATACATATGCTGTACATTTCTAATAGCTGCACATATATACACACACTACTGTTCTAACTACAGTTTCCAATATGATAACTACTTCAACTTGGTGATAGGACTGTTACTGCAACATCAATATACGTTTTATTGTTCTTCATACACATTCATATCTAGCTTTGTTCAGCTACATCATCCTGCTACATTTGCTTTATATAGCTGTAGACAAGTGTGGATGTTTGGTATATCAGACAATCATACTATCTGCATATTGCAGACTGAGAGCAACATATCCAGATTTTGGCATACACATTCCAGATGCAGCAACACTTTGAACAGATTTTGCTGTTTGGTTTGGATTCTCACATGCATTTCATTCTGTACTGACTGCAGTATACTTTATTCAGGGGTTATTACTACTGTATTGCTGGATTCATGACACTTTCTCACTTGTTTTCATTTTACTATTCAGGATGGTACTTACTTCTAGGCTTTATTGACATGTTTTACCTGTAGTTATTACAATCCTTTCCAGCAGTCTCACTTCTGTCATGTTTCAGTATTTCAACAGGGATATATTTCACACATGTGATTTCATCATCTTCTGCAGCTATACTTTTCAGCCTGCTGCAGGTTGCATGCTATTTTCTTACAGGTGGGGCATTTTTATTTCAGAATTTATGTCAGACATTTTCATTTTTCTGTTTGGCTTACAGGCTGCAACACACTTTTGTAATCAAGCAATACTTGCAAACACTTTCACACTGTTACTTGCACATTTTATTCCTTAGTGACTACACTGCACTCTTTTGCTGACTGTCATACTTTTATATTTCTTTACATTTACTGGTAGTGGATTACTGACCTGCCTGGTGGCTCAACCACACCAGCCTATCGCCATAGGCTCTGCGGTTCGCAGAATGGACACCTGCAGCTGTAATATAAATGAACTAATATTGGAATACACATCTCCATAATATCAGCTAGTTTAATTTCTTACATACATAATTAAATGTAACCTACTCAGTAGTGGGGCGTTGGGCATTTGCCGGGCCTCCTGGATCCAAAGGTTCAATTGGTCCTGCTTGCATCTCTTCAGGTCCGCATGGTGGTGACGGACCTGCTCACCAGTCCTTGGAATCCCTGTGGCACTGGTGAGATCATGAGCCAACCGGTCCCACGCCTCAGCCCTGTATGCTCCCCACAGGACCTGGCCCTGCATGAGTTGGGCCTCATGATTGTGGACTAGGAGCCAGACCATGTACCTGGACTCCTCAACACCCCACCTCTGTGCTCGAAAGCAACTACCCTCTCCTACTCCTGTCATTCTGGCTGCAGTTCAGTTCTACAATCGTTTATGCTGTGTATTCCCGCCTATGGGGCTTATATAGTCCGTTTTTCCCGCACATATCTGTGATTGGCATTTTGGAATTGTATCAACTTCAGTAAACCTGCATTGTCATGCTCCAGTTTGTATTCATTCCTATATATTAGCTATTATTGCATTTATAGGTACTGCTGTCATGGCTTAGTGGTTCAGTACCTTGACTATGGTGTACAGTATCCTGGGTTCAAACCTGGCCACTACTTTTTATTTTTTATGACTGTCTAGACAAGCTGAGGGGTGTGTCTGTGTAAAAGCAGTTTTGATATGGCTTGCTCAACGTTGCCCGTCGGTTAGCTTGTTTGCGCGGTGCGCAGCTCCGCGCAAACGGGGTAGGCTGGTTTAAGCCTCATTTGGCTATCAGCACACATATTACGCTCAGCTCAGTTAGGGGCACATAGATTTAGCGTGTTAAACCACTACTCAGCTATGGGCACTCATTTTGCACCAGTTAAACCACTGCTCACATACGGGCAGATGCACTCACCCTGTTAAACTGTAGCTCAGCTATGGGCACATATGGCATTTTTTATTGTTTTGTTACCTCACATTTCTTCAATATACATGGGCTATTTCATTACATTTTACATAAAATGTGATTTTATGTGTACATATTTGTCAGGGACTTGTTTCGTGCTTATTTTGCTAAAAATGAAAATTGGTGTTGTAGGGGCTCGAACCATGAATGCCTGCTCTTCAGCCAACATCTCTACCGCTACGCTACTGCTTCTTGGCTTACTTTGCATAATTAGTTCTTATATGCTTTCCCACTGACTGCTAACTGTAGCTGCGCTATGGGCACGCCCGCGCAAACGAGCGCACTCACGGTTAAACATCTTTACAATTTAAAAAAAATTATGTGATCTTCATTTGTACATTTTATGTTCGTAGTCTGTGGGGACATGTGTTGTGTTGTGTTTATTCACATTTCCATGGACTCTGGTGTGGGTGTTTACTTTGGGCACTTTTACTCTTCTGGGGGCGTGTCCGCTTACAGGGCTTGGCCTACGGACACGCCCCCTACTGTCTTACACGGACCGTGTTAGCCTTAGGTGTGATTCAGCATGCTCTCATGAATATGCAGAGCATGCTGACATCACTCTGTTTAACTGCAGCCTCCGTGTATGAGTTATAACTCTTACACGGAGGCTTCGTGAATCCTGCCCTTAGTCTTTTTATTCATAACCATGCTGTCCTTTCTGTGTGGTTCATTTCCAAGTTAAGCTCTCAGATTTACTTAAACTTTTTTTGGAGCGTCCTTCATTGGCCGTATGGCAGGGTGTATCTGAACATGATGCTGTCCTGGCATCATTATAATAAAGTGCATCATCACTGTTTTCATGCACAGTGTAAATTGATTTAACCATAGCTAGTCAGATAACCCAATATCAAAGGTGATTCTCTTCAAACTATCTTGAACCAAGTCTTATATATTTCTTATTCTTACAGTTACAAGTTAGCATTTTCTGGCTTGGTGTGTACAACCTGATGGTCTAAATATGCATGTAGCTTTCACACGAATAGTTTCAGATTCTTTTATTTTATTGCCACGTCTGTTAGAGGAGACATCACATTTGCCTTACTCCATGATCTAAATGCAATAATTTAATTATTTACCTTTTTAAAATCTTTATGAAATTCTCACTTTTTAACAGTGATATAGGTAGGTACACATACATTAATTTTTGTATTTTACATATGAATAATACATTGACATGCTGAACAAGGATATGTTGGGACATTTACATATTTCCTCATCCATGAGGTGCAGGGGTCAATTTGTGGTTACCAATCCATTTGTTCAAATTACATTTGAATGGAGTAACAGCAGTACTTTGCTTTATGTAGAATGAAATATGGTCCCATAGAAGCAATATTTTCTTTGATGCATACCTATCCTGCCAATATGTTCTTTTTATTTTTTAAAACAGATTGGAATATCTTGAGTAGATGGCCTTAATTAATGTGCAATAGATCTGACAGAATAGGGACTGTTGAAGCTTTATATGCAAAGCAGAGGTCACCTCTCAGTAGTCTGTAGGATGCTGAGAAAAGAGTCAAGGCTTTGAGACAATTTGCATAGTTTTTATGATTTAGGCATGTTACTTTTGTGGCACAAAGAATCTATGTCAGGTTGCTAGGCAAAGACAGAAACATAAAGAAGATAGTCATCAGACACCCTTCATAAGGGATGCTAGCAACAACCTAGAAACATTTTCACATGTAGTATTGTATTACTCATATCCATAATCAAGAGCTTCCAGATTCTCAATGTTTTTGTTATCTTTTGCTTCACTTTTTCCTGTGAATCCTTAGCTTCCATAATAGAATCTTTTTAATCCATACACATAAATGCTTCATCATATGTCCCTTTAGGTATGGGTATTACTGAATCAGTTCATATATAGGTTATATCTTAAAAACACTTGACACTGTCTCAAATCACAACACACAAATGCCATTTTATAGATTTATCAAGAACAAAATAGCTGCAAATAAACTGACTTTTCTTGATTACCATACAATACAAATTGAGAGTCCCTTATTTTCTCTACCAATGACTCTAAATTTAAAGCAAAGTAACAACATGGAAAGAAGACACCCCTGCTTGGTTCTCCTGTTCATAGGTGTTTACTAGGCTAATGACCACAAGGGCCTTTTTAAGCCTAGCCATGCATCTCAAATCTTTGATAAGTTCTGATACCCTTATTGCTTATGCTGTAGGGAATTCACTATTTGGAATTGCTGTGTACAGACATTAAGTAAGTGAATTCACTATTTGAAATTGCTGTGTACAGACATGACTCTCTAGTAGTAAGAGGGGGTAGGAGTGTGTGTAAGGGGGACATCATACCTCACAATTATCCAAATTTTTGCCTCATATTTTCAGTTTGTTTCTCATAAAATTTAGTTTTTTTCTGGCAAATCATTGAGGACTGAATTCAGAAAATAATGGCAGATATTTGAGTTTTAGACTTCATATTCTCAGAAAATGCATACTAATGCAAACCTTGTTCTATCCACTTTCTAAGGAGGTAAGGGAGATTGTGTGTGTGTGTGTGTGTGTGTGTGTGTGTGTGTGTGTGTGTGTGTGTGTGTGTGTGTGTGTGTGTGTGTGTGTCTGTGTCTGTGTGTGTGTGTGTGTGTGTGTGTGTGTGTGTGTGTGTGTGTGTGTGTGCGTGTGTGTGTGTGTGTCATACCATTCAACTGTACAGATTTTCACAGAATGTCCAGATTTTGCTTTACATTTTTGTTCTGTTTAAATTCTGTTTTTTATTTTTTTTTAGAAATCACTGGGATGAGCTAAGGATTGAAGTTACTAAATAAATGTGTCCCTAGTTTTGGGCTTTGCCCCCAACATTGTAACAGTCTTTGTCCTGATTTCTTGTGTGAAGAGATTGAGAGGTGTGTGTGTGTGTGTGTGTGTGTGTGTGTGTGTGTGTGTGTGTGTAAGAGGGAGGCAGAAGTATATGGGGGGTTCATACCTCACAATTATCCAGATTTGTGCCTCATATTTTCAGATTGTTTCTCATAAAATTGTGTTATTTCTGGCAAATCACTGAAGACTGAAGTTGAGTTTTAGACTTCATATCCTCAGAAAATGCATACTAATGCAAACAATATTGTTCTATCCACTTTCTAAGGAGGTCGGGGGATGTATGTGTGTGTCATACCTCTCAACTGTACAGATTTTCACAGAGGCTGAGGTATGTGTGTTTGAGAGAGAGTGAAATGCCCTATTTAGAGTTAGCAGGTGGAATTTATTTTCAAGGAATTGTGAGCTTCAAGGGAAGAGAAGTTTACTGCTGCTCATGTTAAGTCTGCTTAAAATGTGCAACTGCTTTGCTTAGCAAATTGTATCACTGTTGTGGTGTAGAATTTCAAAACAGTCGTAGTAGCACAGCAGGAAGCATACTTGCATCTTGATGTAGAGGGGTGTAGGTTCTACTCCCACCACATGTAGATTTGTATTTTAAGTGGGTGGAGTGCTGCAGTCCTGAGTATGTCCTCCTTTGAATGAGATGCCTATTAACTATGAACCTGTTTCTCCTTGCCACTTATTCCTATTGCAATATACAAGCTTAGCATTTTGTTTAAATGTAACATAGGCATTTATTGTTTAAGGGCAGTAGGCAATGAATTTGTAGATGAAACACTGAAATATAAAGCTGTTTTCTAGCAACAACCTTTCCATTAGTTTCAGATCTCTTTAATGTGAAATTATTCAGATGACTTTTACTTCTGCAGAGATTGTGCATATTGACTGGTATTGGTAGATTGTAATGATAGACATTTAAGTGGCCTTTTATGGTTGAAATGTTCTGAATTGGTCAATTTGTCATTATTGGTTCATATGTTTTGTTTCATTGCTTACTGAAAAAAAAATGTTCAAAACTATAAAACACACTCTAAGTTTTGCTGTATTAACAAAGGATCTAATTCAATTATTATATATTGTAATTAATACAATCAGGAAGGTGAATCAAAGCAGTTATGCATGGTTCTGAAATGTGTTCAAGGGGCCTATGATTTGAAAACAGTCCAAAGTCAAACTTAACCTGCCACTGGCCAGAAGCATTTTCTTTGAATGTGGGTTTCAATGCTGTTTCAGTGCATGGAAGTTTCACAAGTAGAGAAGTTTTAATGCTAAGTCTGTTTTCATTGTAAGACTATTGCTTTGTTTAAGTTTAGCAAATGTCTATCAGTGTTTGTGCTATAAAATAGGAGGTTACTAGGCTATTGGCCCTGAGGCCCTAAAATTTGAAATAAAAGTTGGAAATTAAAAGCAAGTATCTGTAATTATTGTAGAAGTAATGCATAAAACAGTATGCATACAGAGTTTTGAACAGTGTTTATGGCAACTGGGGAGAAATAGTCAAGTAATGGGGTACTGGAATGGCTGTGTGTGTGTTTTGGGGGGGGGGTGTTGAAGGGGGTGGGGTTGGGGGTGGTGCTTTGAAGGGGTGGGGTTGGGGCGATGCTCCGGGTTTGCACCCCTCTGCAAAAAATCCTGCGGGCTCCCTTGGATGCCAGCATGGGGAATGCCGTCAAAGGTCATAGACAGATCAAGAAAAGATGTATGTGCAGTATCACCACCATCTACAGCTTCTGTTATACTTATGAAGAAATTTACCAAATGAAAGAGACCTGATTTACTATTCACAAAACTAAACTGCTGGGGTCATTTCAAAATAGATTCTTGATATTACAGGTTATGAGATCAGATATAAATTATTCAATGGCTTTGCAGATGAGGCTTGCAAGGCAGACAGAGCTTTATTTATTTATACAGGCTGGTTGTAAGGCCACCTTTCACTCATCATGGACAAATCCAGAAAATGTAAGTTAAGTAGTTTGAGGACTGTGCCTGCAAAGGAATATTTAACTCTATTAATTAAGCAACCAGGTGTGCTATTTGGTCCCATGAAGAAAGTATTTTGGCTTTGGTTAGCTCTTACAGCAAATGACTTTTAGAGTTAATTTGGATGTACTAAATGTTTTGGCATTAAAAGCTGGACTGTGCATGTGAATGTCTGCAGGTTAGGATTAGAGTAAGATCAGAGTAAGGGAGATAATTTTTGTGCTGTGGATATGTGCAGTGTACAGGTAAATGTCATATGTTGTATTTTTTGTAAGGTGATATGAAGGGTTGGAGCAAGGGTAAGTTAGGCTTAGTATATATGAATAAGATGGAGCAGAACAATGATACCTTACAATAAAAAAAAAAGCTTTTCCCCTAACAGTACCACATTTCAACTAAAGTTTGTCTAGTATTATCATTAGGCTTTTTTTAAGTTAAGTGATCATGAAAGGACAGAGTTTATTTTCCTTTTGCAGTCAGTTGAGTTTTGGCTATTTCAGTAAATTTTGAGCTGAAGTTATAAACTGAGTGAATGTCAACTATTCTTCTAAGATAGCTAGATATATAAATATAGAGAGAGATATGTGTGTGTGTGTGTGTGTGTGTGTGTGTGTGTGTGTGTGTGTGTGTGTGTGTGTGTATATATATATATATATATATATATATATATATATATATATATATATATATATATATATATATATATATATATATATATATATATATATATATATATATATATATATATATATGTGTGTGTGTGTGTGTGTGTGTGTGTGTGTGTGTGTGTGTGTGTGTGTGTGTGTGTGTGTGTGTGTGTGTGTGTGTGTGTATGCATGTGCATGGATGTTGGATACCTAATAGAATGTGCATAATTCTGACGTGCAAGAGATTGATGTCAAGATGTCGAATGAATAAATATTGATGTATTCTGTGCCTGTTCCGGGGAATACTTCATCATGGACTAAACTAGTGGCAAGTGTTTTTCAAGGGAGCAACCCCGCTGCACCAGCAACACTTCATGCTAATTATATGTACTAACTCCATGATTGCACAATCCCTGTAGAAAGTAAATATTCCCTTAACTGGGAATTATTCCTCTCACACACCTGATAGCCATATGTCTGCATCACCAAATGGGATCAACCAAACAGGTATTGACATTCTGTCCATTAAGTTTGGTGTCAGGAACCATTTATACATAAATATATATAGATAGATGTATGGGTGCACTATATTTAACCTAAAGCACCTAATGTCAATTGCAATAATAATGATTGCAATTAGTGTGCCTACACAGAAAACCAGCCTCAACACATGCAAACTCTACATCCACTTTCTCTGCTAATTATATATACTACCTCCAAATTCTTACAAAAATGGGGTAAGGGCACACATCCCAACCCCTGGATTTATGCAATTTCACATACCTGTCAATCAATTGCCTATCTGACCATAATCAGTCAACTATTCAGCTGCCTACCAAACACACACACAATCAGCCTATTCAACAGCACCCACACACACACACACACACACACACATACACACACACACACACACACACACACACACACACACACACACACACACACATGTGCGCATTTGTGTGCGTGTGTGTGCGTGTGAGTGTGTGCATGTGTGTATTTGTGTGTGTGTGCACGCGCACACGCGTGCGTGTGTGTTTGTATGTGTGTGTGTGTGTGTGTGTGTGTGTGTGTGTGCGTGTGTGTGTGTGTGTGTGTGAGCGCGCGCATGCGTGCGTATATATAGCTAAGTAAATGTTTTGAATATGAGTTAAATACCTCAGTAATCATTTAACCTACACATTAACTGTCAGCATCATTTTATTAATCCGACTGTGAGCTTTCTTAGGAGGCTAATACACTCCATGTTGTTTGTTTGTTTGAGATATTAGGAGTAACATGAAATTTATGGCAATTTAAGTAATAGTATATGAAAAGCATATAGTATCTCTTTAGCTGCACTTGGCATAGTCTGGTGTCACTGCTGTTATGGTGACCATGATATAAGCTTAAAGACAAAATATTTCAATAGTTTGTATGCATCACGGTTTTGAAATTACTGATGTAAATATGACAATCCAATATCAGATATGTAGAAGCATCATTATGATTATCCTACGGAAATGTCTGGAGCTATTATTAATATACAACTTCCTCAAGAATTAATTTTTGATAGAGGACCTAAACTGGATATTAGCCTGCAGTCTGTGACATATATGAGGAAACAAACTTCTAATTACCGAATAGCAGTTACTTATTTAAGAATGAGAGATGCAGTATTTGGAGATAGAAGATAGGCTGATTATGTAAATTGAGGGATGAGTTATTAATGAAGCTACTAGTTTTAAAAAGGAATGATGCAGTTTATTAGGAGCATGGCTAGCATTATTCTAAAATGTTTTTTAAATGAGCTGTCTTTAAGTAGTGTAAATTGCTATAGAAGTAATTTGACCCTAGTTGATATATTTTGCTTTATGAATCAAATGAGTTAATAAGGTTTATCCTCTGTAGACATGTAAATTCAAGGTTTTATAGTCAGAATGAACTATTATGGAAACACAGTTGAGGCCAACTATTGTTTAAATAATATGTTCTTCGTGGTGTTAACACTTATTCAATAATAACCTGAAAGAGATGGGACCATTGCAACAGGCAAATAGTATTCACTCTACTTCTGAATAAAGTCTTATTCTTTTCCTGTTCAGAAATTAGTAATCCCATTACAGAGTTAAACCACAGCACAACTATATTTAGTTTTTTACTAAAATGTTTTAGCTGTCCACCTGGCTAAATTCTGGGAATAGTCAAGCAATATTTTACAGTTAGTAACACTGCAAGATAAGTGATGATCTTCAAAGTTTTTAAGTAAATTACCATATTTCTATTTTAATAGATAAATAGTTAAAATCACTTTGCAGACAATTTCATGTATAGCTAATAACCAAATAGTGACCAAATGTGAGAATCAAACCCTATACTATGCTTCTGTGAGTTAAACATCATAACCATTATGACAACCCTTAACCTGTATTGTTTTATTTCTTCAAGACTTATTTGTCACCCTTCAGTTCCCCGTTTAATTATCAGCACTTATGTTTCCCATCATAACAGCTTGGTGCACTAAGGAGGAAGCT